>NC_045160.1:15526620-15789120 GCF_900700415.2 Clupea harengus
CTGAAGCAAGACACTCCAACAAAGCCCAGTTAATGGGCCATGGTAGGGATTATGTCGATTGTAAGGTGTGGTTGGTTTAGAATCTCAGTCTCTTGTATCCAGGAATAAAGAGAGATGGAAGCACTGGGTGGTGTTGCTTTCACTCTGAGCGTCTTTGTCCGAGGCGAGGGGTCAGAAGAGATGCCTTGGAATTCTCAACGGCAACAGATGAGGAACAGCTTGACATGTAAAAATATCCGATGCTCCCTTTGCTGCTTGAGCTGTGCTTGGGTTTATCTGGAACATTGGCAGCGAGCTCCATTTTGACAATTTTTTTTCTCCCATCGTTTTTTATGTTGGAGCGGGTCAGAGTAGCTCCAGGGTGCATATTTTCAGACGTTATAATTCAACAACACTTATTCCTCCAGCCTTTTTATTTCCATATTGAAAAAACGATAATTGCGGGATTCTACTATGAAGGCCGAAGCTCCACAATGTCTCAAGTGTCTGCCACAGCTTCCCTGACATTCATTTTCAAGGCATTAACAGATAACTTGACAGACCAGAAGATAAAAAGCAATGACTCGGGGAAATGAGTCAGATGTAATCAAGCCTTTTATGTTTACAGCCTTCTGCGGGGGACAGACGATCACTCACTTAAACAAACAAAATGTACACATGGCGCCTTCTCATTACGCTTGTGGGGCAGACTGTTAATACTATGTAAATGGACACCCCCCCTGTTGGAAACCAGAAATCAATAGCATCTGGAAATGTCAACATTTGCGGGTTTGGGCATAATTGCAGCATGCAAAGACACACAGTGATCTGAAATATTCATATTTTCCATCCCTTCTTTGACATCAATTATGAGACAGTATCACACAAAGTGTTTTAAATGTTTTAAAAGCATTTATTATATGGCAACGACAGTATGAGACAGTTCGGCTTTGGCGTATCAACCTTGCTATCGCTCGGTCGATACATTAAAGCCTCAGTTTGATATTTCCCGGCATGACCTCACTCTCGGTTAGTAAGTAGTTAGTATCCTAGGAAGACGATATTGAGTCAAGGAAGCCACACCATAACATCATGTCACCCAACTAGCGCCACAGGCTGTGTGTAAACATTGTATTATTCCTTTGAAACACATGAAAACCTGTAAAAGTCCTGCAAATAGGGTGTTATGCACTAAGTGTCACTTGTAGTAGGTGTGGCTCCTCAGTGGGTCAAGAGTGTGAGAATACTGGGGAACAATAAAAATCCTGAAAAGAGAGAGGGTGCCATGGTAACACCAGGCACCTCTTCTTACTTATAACTGACTCCTATAGAACATGTCACACAAGGTGACAGTATCACTAAGAGTGACACACGCGCACACGCACGCGCACACGCACACGCACACGCACACGCACACGCACACGCACACACTTCCTTTCCCAGTCTGTTTTAGAGAGTGCAGCTGAAAACACTTCACTATGAGCCCAGTGTTGTTTAATAGCTGGGATCTATGCCCATGTATGAAGTCACTGAGAGTTTACTCAGGCTAAACAGATGTCACTGAGAACAAAGCAGAGATGCTCTCTCAAGAAACACAAAGACACACTGAGTCAGGTGAAGGGAGCGGCCTAGCTCTTTCACAAAGAAAATCAGGGATGATGCTTTGTGAAAGAAAGATTTTGTTGCTTCTTGTTTATTCATTTCTGTAAATGTCTTCGTCTGAATTATGATTTAAAATACAAAAATGCACACACAACCAAATAATTGCCAACAGAGGTAATCTCATCTCATAATGACGCTATTTGTTTTACATGTGTCTTTGTTAGATTACATAACGGCCCATGGATTACATTATGATTACGTATCATTACATTCTAAAATAAAATCTAGGTTTATTCTGAATTAAAAGCTATCTTGAGAGATTATTTGTCAGATGGCTTTAAATATCTGTCTCATTTCAGCTCGAAAGCGCATATTTATTTGCTGTCCCAGCTTGCAAAACAATGTTGCAGAAATTGAGGTAAAATCAAGGCCCGGACAAAATAAGTGTCATTTTCATGCCTTTCGCTTTGAGTCAAGGCCCTCCAAACACACTCTAGCTGGGAGATGATAACAACCTGGCTGTCTGCTTTAACGAGCACTGAAGTAGTTTGCGTAGACAATGGCCTCCTCTTCAGCCTTCATCCCTCATTGGCTGTGGGCACAAGAGCACTTGTCAGGGGAACTCTCCACTTTCCAAACTCGGCACAGTCTGAAGTCAAGTGCCTTTTTTCCATGCAAGGAGTAAAGGACTGACAGAGAGAAAAAGAGAGAGAGAGAGAGAGAGAGAGAGAGAGAGAGACTGAGATAGGCCGAAGCTCACACATGAGGCGACGGGTTCGCTCTCTGACCCTTGAGGTGTTACGCAGTGGCTGGTGCTCATTGCCCTGTGACGCTGACAGGAGTGGAACTGAAGAGCCTTGGGTCAGGAAACACAGAGGACAAGTGGGAAACAACAGGCACAAATCATGAGTGAGGTTGGTATGTAAATCCACTCTGTTTTTGCTCCGTAAACAGGGGTATTTCCACTAATTCCCCCATCGGAGTGATTTAAGGCCATTTTGGATGTGTTGGGAAGGGGAAAAGGGGGGGGGGGGGGGGGGGCATGTTTGAGGAAGGGAGGGGATGGTATTTGTTGAGTCTGCCACAGAAGTAGAAATACTTGTGGAAGTAACATTTTCTTTCCCCAAACATGTGCAGATTTTGCATTGTTTACAGAGGGGAAACGCAAGCCCCAATATATCCTTCCACAGCATAACGCACAGCTTGACCACCGGCAGAACAAGAGTCCATTGTTTGGTGTTTGCCTGCAGTAACCTGAGGCAGCCGCTCGAAGGAAACACTTTAATGAAGCAAGCGCTTTAACTAAAGATCATGTCCGCTGGCACTTCCTTTGGTTCAGCCGATACCTAGGCCCTAACGGCTATTTCTGAAACCTGGGAAAAGTGTTCAGGGTGGATGGCCGGTCATTCAGGGACAGTAGGCCTGTGACCTGGTGAAAATGAGTTGAAAAGGGATTTAGGTGAACAGAGGGAGAGAGAAAGACAAAGGGAGGGATTATTTGGCTGAATTTGAAGTAAACGTCAGACTATAAACTGAAAGCATTCATTGTAAAAATCAGAAAGTCAGAATCCTGAAATTTCTTTTTCTATGAAAAGTTGAAGTTATAGAGCTATAGTTCAAGTTGATGGAACATATCAATGTCCCAGTCAACTCTTATATGATTAAGTATTTCAAACCATCATGTCTTTTAGTGATTTCACCAAGTTTTAAGTTTTAATAAAGACCATCCCCATGCTCTGATTCCCATGGCAAGTAATCGGTAGTTACTGGTTTGCCAGCTAGACCTCACAGTTTGGTCTATATCTCATGTAGTCATGTGGAACATGTAAGCAAGTTGAGAGCTAGGCCTGCTTTTTCTCTGTAAAAAGTAAAAGTGCCATTCACTTGCAAAAAGTAAAATCTCACCATGGATTGGGCTACTCTAGAATCTAGCTTGTTAATTGCATTAGCCCCAGATCCTGTCTCATTAGTTCACCGGTGATATAGGAGAGAAGCGAAAACATCCATCTAAGCCTTTGTCTGGATCTTTATTTCCTGTCCACTTTGTCTCACCAAGAGACAAACTAGGAATTTGAAATAATAACCTCACAGAAACCTGCTCAGATTGCCCAAACACGCACGTGGTATTAGGGGAGCGAGTGTGGAGAGTGTGAAGCTGATGATTAATTTGGTTAATTTGACAGAGAAGTCTGGCCACACTGGCCACCCATGTGTTGATCTTTCATTTGGATGTGCCTGACATGACACTCCACAGTAATGATACACTGACTGCCTGAGTCATAAGGTCTGTTGGAGTATGAAGGAGCAGGGTAGTTTGAGGGTCACACTGAAATTAGTGGAGGAAGAGAGTGGACGTGGCGATCGCGGATCTCCATGCCAGAGCAGAGCACGAGCGCGTGAGGACCAACAGTCTGCGGAAGGTTAATGCGTTACCGTGGCAACAGAACGACAGTCAATGGGCATTTGGCATTCGTGAGGACACTCTGGCCATGTCTGTCTGCAACAGGCGTGAGGTGAGGGGACAGATGACAGCAGGAGACCCAACCAAACAAACACGACTGGGAGGAGGAGGAGGATGAGGAGGAGGAGGGGGGCAGTGTCTGAACACTGGCAGTAATCTCCAAAAAGACAAGAGTTCCATGTCTTACCAAGTCAAATGGTTTTAACCAACCATAACAAAGAGATTACAATGTTTTTCGAGGCCACTCCTTAGCGCACAGACCACTGTGTCTGCCCTGTCTACACTGGAATTTGTAACTGCTTGCAACCATTTGGACAACTCCAAGGGGGGCCCAGAATATTATTAATGCTGTGAGACTGCCAGGAAATCTTAAAAGCAGTAATATTCCTTCTCAGGGAATGGCTATTAACAACAACAAAAAAACACTGTAATGCTGCCAAAAGTTATAGTAACAAAACGATAACAGCGGAAGTGTATGCCTACACCATTAAACTGAAGATAGACAAAGAGGAAAAGGTTTCTGTACTCTGCAGCAATCACAGCTTTAAATATCTTGAACTCTGGTTGTAGGTAGGCTACAGGGGCTGGTACTGCTGTGTTCTGGTGCATTGAAGGCCCTTGACCCAAATTAGTCACTGACCCAAAGGGATCACAGCATCAGAGTAGGAACAGGCTAGACTGCCAACACCCACCCAGCCATTCCCCTGTGCATAATGTGATTGGGCTCGAACGGAGAGATGACAGTCACATTCTCATGAATACAGCCATGGGCGGCCATCTCCAACTGACAAGGAGGTAAATTAAGAAGATCAAATCTCACACCATGCATTTCCCCGAACCCACACCCCATCTCTTTCCCACTCGCTTCCTGTCTGCTCTCCACTGTTTTCCCCTCCACATCCATAAAAAAAGGAAATCCAATTAATTTCAATGTAAATATGACAGGAACATTAGACCAATCACATACTTGTGAGCCTCTGTACATGGCAGCACACAGCAATGCGTTTCACCACACACAGTGCTTTCTCCTGAGTAATATATCTCCACATAAAACATTCAGCGTTCATCTCGTGGTAGGTAGGTTGCTGAATAATGTGTTCACAGCTTACTGCCAAGAACATGCAATAAAGTCAAGGGAGAAATCAGTGTGTCTTGGCTTTGACAATATCTTCAGTAGGCTACGCTCTGAGGGAAAATAGGATCAGCTCAAAGATTTTGAGTTGGATTTAGCAGTCATTTTTTAAATCAACATGCAGTATTAGTGGCGACCCGATAACCCCCCCTTGGCTGAAATGTGCAACTGACTTTTTCACCCCCACTTAAACTTTGCCACACTTTTTCATTTTCACCTTTCATTGAAAGAAAACAAGGTGGCTACAAGAGTGCTCAGATGTTGCTCCCTAAGACTTAATCTGGATAGGTGGGTGAGCACTGAAGAATGGCTACATCTATTTGGGGCATAAGTACGTATGGCCTCAGTGGTGGAACACTGGTGTCTGGCACCCAGATGATACACTGTTTATGACTCTCTTCTGCAGCACTGGCCTACTTAGGTGAGTCTGAAAGTGTGAGCAGGCAAACTATATGGCCAAAGAGGAAAATTAAATCAGAGGGCATTTTCTTGTGCCAAAGAGTGCATTTTTGTTGCCAATTCTAGAGCTCCCACTGGGGGCCATTGCTGATTTCAGCATTACTAGAAATGCTACTCTGGCTAGCTGTCAATGAAATACAACAGGCGCCCAAACAGAGCTGTGCTGGGTTCTGTGCTGGCATAAGTACCACTGACTTTGTATCCGTGGTGTAGCTTTTCTGAAAGTAATGCCAATAACAAAAACTAGCATGGATACAAAGATGAAAACATATCAGATGGTGTGCTGTTATCTTAACTGTTTATTAAAATACAATACTCTTGAAGATAAAATCACAGTTATGACTGTAAATTATGTAGTTTCTCTGGAATAATACTCTAAACTGTGTGAAAATGAACATAAAGCTATATCTAGAGTGATCCACCCCACTGCAAATGTCTAGTGTCATGATACTATGACTCCATGCTTGACACACTGGAAAATTAAAATGAGACAAACTTACATAGCCTCTTCCTGTAGCTCTAAACAGTTTCCTTCCTTCATTACTGATCACTGGGAGTATGTAGAAAACATACTGTAAGTGTATACCGAAAGCCTTGGCACAATGAGGATTTTTTTTCATAAGGAATGAAAGTTAAAGGCTGTTTTTTTAGTAATTATTTTATTTTTATTAAGCTACTGACATGACATTCTTTGTGCAGTAATGCTGACTCCATTGCAGAATTATGTGACTCATAAAAAACACATGGCATGTCAACTGAATAATCTCACCACAAAAACATTCACAGTTAGCATACTACATAACACCAATACATTTGTCTCAATCCAAAACTGAAATGTTCTTACATTTTTAAGTATTACATTCTTAGTTAGCACAACTTCGGCATTATTATTAAAATCACCTAGAAAGCGACAATAGTTCCTAGAGGCTAGATACTTGTTTTCAGTCACTTTGATCAAAACCAGGCCAAAAGGATGCGACACTTGACATAAACCAGCAACGCATGGAGTTTGCATGGCTACATGACGCCACCTAGTGTCAGACAGGATCAAACACTTCCCCCCTCAAATTAGAAATACCAAAACGCACTTCTCAATCTGGGCATTTTACACCAGATGGCAATAAAACAGATGGGAAATTACATCATAAGAAAGGTAAAGACTGTTTTCTTTTACAGATATGACAATCATGCATTTGGGGCAAGATACAATTAGAAAGAGATGTATAATGTATTAAAGGTATGATCTGTGATTCTGGTGATACTAATTAAATGACCTGCTGTGTTCCTGAAGCAACGTGCTGATTGGCTGGAATAGTGCACAGCTTGGTTCGAGACACTTTGTTTGTTTGGCATTTACATAGCCAGAACAGAGTTTTTTTAATGCACACACTGAAGGGACAGCTGGAGGGCCGTGTGGAGCAATTCACTGAATTTGTCCAAAAGTGTATTGGATTATAATTGTGGACTGCTCCTTTACGTCAAGAAAAATGAAGACACGAAAGAGAGAAACACATTTCCTTGAAAGTGCGTTCTACATTGTGATACACAGTGTGAAAAAAAATAGGTAGAATTGGTCCACACAGGAAAATACTTTTTAGTAAATGGCAGTATTTATTGTAATCATTAGTATTATTGTACAAAAGTGCAAATACCTAGTAGTGAATTAAGTCTTTATTACCTTAATGAGTAAAACAAAGCTATTATAAAAATATGTATTTTAAGTAACCATTTCATTGTTTCAGAGAATTTGAATTAGCAGCCATCACACTGGAGTGTCCTGTAAATCAAGAAAACAATTAGTTCTTTGAACAATGACCATCAAAATAACATAGATAGTCTATTTTATGGCACCTTCTAATAACAGCAACAACAAATGCTGGACTTTGTGTGCTGAATATGTAACACAAGTATCCAGCACAAAGAGTATTAGCTGTATATCATGAATATGTCAAAGATGAAAAAGCTTTTACCTTTAACAGCACCACCAATAGTGCAACTAGCAGGCCAAGAGCCACCATGGTGGCCAGGACGGCCCAAACGCAAGTGAACCGAGCACAGCTGCAGAGGCGAGTTAGCATGAAGAACTTGGCCCTCTTCAACTGAGCTGCATTCTGGGGTGGGTAGCGGACCTGGTTCATGCTCTCCATGGCCAGTGACTTGATGAGGCATGCTCTGTGGTGACTTAGACGGTCAAAGGTGTGCTTGCCGTGATAGACACCCATCCCACTGTTTCCTACAGGGTAGAAGGGGCCAGAGAACAGGGAGAAGGACAAAAAAAAACTCACTACTCATTTTCCTTCTCTTTAAGCTTGGTGAGTTTCACTTCAAACAAAACACGTCCAAGAAAGGCAAATGTTCATTTAGTTCCAGTCACGACATGAAATTTAAATTAAGAAAACTAAAAGTGACACACATCAAAGTGCCAAGGGGAAAAGAGACACATGTAATTAGTTGACTTGTATTGCAGGGAGTTTACAGCAGTTTTTTGTATACTGGAATGTTTAGTCTGCAAGCTATTCAAAGTAGAAGGCATAACATGAAGGGCTCCAGCCACATCTTAGCCCAAACTTGAGTAGTAGCCAGAAGCACAGTGTGCTGAGACCAGAACTTGTGAGTGCAATACTGCTATTATATGCCTTGAGGCAGTGGCGTAACGTAGTAACGACGGGCCCAGGTGCAAGATATTATGACGGGCCCCCCTAGTGAACGCTAAAAAAAAAAATCGTAGCGTTCCCTACTTCCACAACCGCGTCTAAAAAACCGTTAATCAAAGGTGTTTGTTATCGATATAAATAGTGTTTAATTAATCAACCTTACATATTTCAGAAGTGATTGGTGTGTACACAATTAACTAAGTCTTGTTTGACTCAGCAGGAACATTTCTTACCGTAACAATTGTTAACTGTTGCATGGTTGCTGACACACCACTGAGGGCAGAAACAGCGATTCTGATCCCAGCTGAACTGCTGCACTGCTGACTCCGTGGGCTGGCGACTAGTTGACGGCAATTCAAAAGCCAAAATAATCTAATTTAGGCAGCCTTGCCGCCTTCTCCTCCTGTTCTTTTTTCTCTTGCCCTTTTCTACTTCCACTATTGTGCTTAAAAGGCATTGTTACGAGTAAAGTTGTGCTGTGCAGTGCTCAATGAGCAAGGTTATCAGCCCTTCAGACCTAAGTTATCAGAATTGGTTTAACTATAGCGTATTGTATTGTCACATGATCAAATAGAGACTTGACATTGGACAACAACATACATATTACCCAGCAATCATCATTGCTAATCACAAAAATACCAAAGAAAATAAGAACTTATTCATTTAATTGAATAGTGTTTTGATAGTTTCTATAGTGTATGTAGGATATGCATATGATTTTGTTATAAATTGCTACTTTTTCCCAAAAAATTATCACCACCATGACTGAGATAAGTTTGCCCTTTCAGGTGTATATATAGCATTTGACACTTCTATCGTTTTTAAAATAGCGCGCATTTGAACATAAGCAGACCTTAGACAATTTAACGCTGTACAGGGATCAAGGGTGGGCCCGCTATGCAACCTTCGCTGATAAGGGGGCCCGTAAATTTACGCGTGTATATCTTTGGGCTCGGCTACGGGCCCCGACACCTCACGGGCCCAGGTGCAGCCGCACCTGCCTTGAGGACAGACAGATAGCAGGGGTGCAGTCTAACTGGAATGGCCGTGTAGATAAAAACCCCACCTGTGACTAACCATATAGATAGCTTTACAGAGCAGACCAAATTACATGGGAGTACAATGAACATGAATGAGTGCTCCTAGTTTGTAGTGTGTCTTGAAGCCCCATATAGATGGTGGCTAGCATAACACCATAATGAATTTACGCAGCAGAAGCTTGCACAAAAATGTACCTTCTGCAATCTTCATTTAGAGAAATCTAATAGTTGTTTGCCATGCCAGAAAATAACTAACATGATTTTCAAAAAATCCATCCCATACATAAAAACCCATCTGCATTTTGCAAATGGCAAAGCCTTGTTAACGGACCATACTATATTGTGAATAGTGAATAATGGTGTCATCAGTGTAGCGTTTCCAACTTAAGCAATAGTTAGCCTACTGTTGTCTCTTTGCTTGATTCAGATTTTTAAACCTTACCGACACCACCAAAAGGAAGAGAGTTGATTGTGTAGTGCATAATGACATCATTGACGGTCACTCCACCGCTGGAGGTCTCTGATAGCATTCTCTTTATCACCTGAAAAAGAGACAGACAGTAGAACTACTGAATAGCATTGATTGATGTCTCACAATAAATCCCCATAAAATACCAAATCAAAATCTCACCAACTCTCCACTGGTGTACCTCAGGGATCAGTACTTGGAGCCCTCTTTTTTCTATTTACATCACTTCCTTAGGTGAGATTATTTGTTCCCATGAGTTCTCATATCACTGTTATGTGGATGACACTCGACTGTACTTGTATTTCTCCCCAGGATGACTCCACAATATCAGCTGGAATTTCTGCATGCCTCAGTGATATTTCAGCTCGGAAGATGGATTGTCACCTTCAACTCAATCTTTCAAAAACTGAGCTCCTCGTATTCCCAGCCAACTCGGCTATCCCACAAAATATTAACATCCAGCTCGATTCAACTTCATTGACCCCAACTAAATATGCACGAAACATGGGAGTTATATTTGATGACCAACTTGATTTCTCTGAGCCTGTAGCTTCTGTCTTGAGGTCTTGTCGATTCACACTCTATAATATTCAGAAGATCAGACCCTCTCTTACACAATATGCTACACAAAGTCTAAACTAGACTATTGCAACGCAATTTTAACATGCCTGCCTGCATGTGTAGTGAGACCGTTGCAGATGATTCAGAATGCGGTGGCACGTTTAGTCCACCAAAGAGGACACATGTAACATCACTGTAACACCACTGTCTCGGCGCGGATCTCGGACTGTCTTGCTGATATATCCACATGGATGAAAAACCACCACCTTCAGCTGAACCTGGCCAAAACGGAACTGATGGTCTTTCCAGCCAAACAGGCCATCCACCACAACATCAGCATCAATATTGACTCCTTGTCTCTTGTTCCATCCAAAACAGCAAGAAACCTCGGGGTCATTATTGATGACCAACTGACTTTCACGGACCACATTGCCTCTGTCTCTAGGTCCTGCCGCTTTGCGCTATTCAACATCCGCAAAATCAGGCCGTACCTAACCCAGTATGCCACCCAGCTGCTGGTGCAAACCTTGGTGAATTCACGCCTTGATTACTGCAACGCCCTCCTAACGGGCCTGCCGGCTTGCGTGGTGAAACCACTACAAATGATCCAGAACGCGGCGGCGCGTCTGGTGTTCAACCAACCGAAGAGGGCACACGTCACCCCGCTACTCATTGACCTCCACTGGCAGCCTGTAGCTGCTCGCATTAAGTTCAAGTCACTTATGCTTGCCTACAAAGTGCTTGATGGTTCTGCTCCCACCTACCTAAATGCTCTTGTAAGGGCAAATGTTACACCCAGGATGCTGCGCTCTTCTAGTGAGCATCGTTTGGCACTGCCGTCTGTGCAAGCACGGCAGTCCAGACTATTCTCATTTGTAGTTCCACGTTGGTGGAATGAGCTGCCCAGCACTACCAGAGCAGGGGCGTCCCTCTCTACCTTTAAGAAGCTTTTGAAGACCCAACTCTTCAGAGAGCACTTCCCGTCCTAACTGGCACTTCGACTAGTGCGTAACTTGCAATTACAGCAGTTACACTTCTGCACTCTTTCTTTCTTTCTTTTTATTTCATTTTGTTATATTTCTAATGTAAAGTAGTATTTATTTATTGTTACACCAGGTTCTATTGCTCGTAGCTTGAATATTCTCTCCCTTGTACGTCGCTTTGGACAAAAGCGTCTGCTAAATGACTAAATGTAAATGTAAATGTAAATGTGTTATAATTTAATTGAAATCCCTCACTCTGCCTATAGGACAGCCACTGGATCAGCACCTGCCTATTTAAATGCTATGATTCAGCTCTATTTATTTTCATGACCACTTCACTCTTCTGATAAACGTTTGTTGTCTTTGCTGTCTCTTAGCAGCAAGAGATTGCAGTCAAGACTCTTTTTGTTCCTGGTATGATTTAACTCTTGATCAGTAATAAGGAACAAGTGTAAAATTGCCACTAAGTCTTGATTGTTCCTCGATCAGTTACAAGGAACAAACAAGACATATTGGCAATTTTACACGGTAACTGTTACCTTGTAACTGATCAAGAGTTCAATCATCCAATCCACCAAACAACTCAAAACAAGAGTGAATACCAACAAGAGAAAACAAGAGCATTGGCAGAGAATTTTGGAAAATTTTACTTGGGTGCTACCCACATTATCAGCTGTGCTGCTCATCCCACAAATGCTTGATCCTTACCAGTTGGACATTATTGTTAAGGTCAACAGGCTTTCCAACGATATAAAATGCAATGCCAATTAGCATTGTAACAACAGAGCAATAATCGACCAAACACAATTTTTGGAGGTTTATAACCATAACCTCAACTATAACCATAAAATACCCATAAAATAATATATGTTTAAGGTGCAGTCTGCGATATTAATCCCATACACATTTTGTCAAATTCAGCATATTGCTCCTCAAGCTGTTCATTCAGTGTTTTAGCTAAAAAAAAAGAAAAAAAACTCCAGTGTTCAAACACAGCCCTGGCTCTGTAAATAGGAAACAAACACAGTGGCTCAGACAGAGCCATAATCAATCCTAGCCAATCAACACGGTGCTTCAGGAGCATGGAAGGAAAGGTATAATTACGAAGGGCTCATTCTAAGCTAAGAAAAACACAATTATTCATAGTTACACGTACACTAATGAAAATATAATTATGAATACTATATTCCATTTCTAGAAACTACCCACTGTACTTTTAAATTCCTTGTGCTATTGGCTGGGGACTTCCCACCAATCCTCTCACTGTCACATGTAAGTACTCATACCCAGGGGCGGACTGGGGGGGAAAAGTGGCCCGGGAGATACTGTCAGACCGGCCCACTCAATACAATAATAATAATAATAATAAACTTTATTTTTTATAGCACCAAGGCGCGCTGCCCAATCAATGCATCGCACGTATTGACCAGTCAGTGGCCTTCTTGGAAAAATACCCCTACACTTAACATTATTTTGGATGATTACAAAGAAATTACATCATTTATGTTTTTTTTTTTAATAACATTTGGATCCACCAATTTGCCACATGGAATAAAATTATACTGGCTATTGTAACACTCCAAGGTAGGTATAGTTTGCTAGATGAATAGGCTTAACTCTGGGCTAGTATCAGATGGTTATACGTATAACTACAGAACATTAAGGAATGAATATCCACACAATAAAGAAACTGGAATCAGAGGGTAGAACTAGTATGAACTATATTGTAGAAATGAACAGAATAGAACATACGATGGGGTGTGAACATCAGTGGTATCAGTAGTGTTGCATGCTTGGTGTGTGATTGTGTGTGTGTGTGTAGGGGTGTTGAAGGTGCATAACAAAACAATAAGTTAAGTAACAGAACCTAAACTAACTCTGCTGGCCCGGGTGCATTATAGTCACATGATAGTAAAAAACAATATCAGTATACTCATGTGTTATTATTACCTCACTATCTAATCTAGATAACATATTAACATTGTTTATAATGTTAGTGTTGTGTGTAACACGGTGATTTTAGCATAACAAGCTAGCTGGTCAACTTATTTGACATACGTTATTAGAAATTATAAGATTGCCCTCTTTACAACTACCACCATAGATAGCTTGCTCATCGATTGTAAACAAGTGACTACGTCTAACATGTTACATTAGATAATCTCGATATCAGTGCCAGCTTGCTGATTTTACCGGATCATAACGATCTCAATTTTGGAAATGTATCTACCTAACGTTAGATAGGCTAGCTTGTAGGGAACATTACCTCATCTTTGAAAAGCAAGCTAACAATGGCCAGGTCAAGGACACAACTTACTTTCGTATCACTGTCAGCAGTCGGTGGTTTCCCCAAATAAATTAGAGATTTTTAAATATTTTGATGCACCTTCCTCCAGACATCTTTTCTTTTTCTCCATTTACATTTTGGTGCCGATGACATGCTCTCACTGTCCAAAACGACTTTGTCTGCCAGCGAGTGACGCAAGTGTTGAGTAGGCGCACGAGAACGTACGTTCAATTTAAGAATCATCATCCTAAAAATCCACTTCGGCTGTGTAAGAACCCATTTTCAGGCGTTCATGAGTAAAAAAAATTTGTTCGAAAAATATGCACCATGAGTGTGAATACAGATCGCGAGCAGTAGTATAAATATCAGTCAGTGATTTCTGACGATTATAGATAGAGTAAATTATACGTGTTCTGTGAAGCATACTATAGTCAGTGTCGCTAAGTAAATGGGAGGGCCATTGGGAGATAGATGAGGGCCGATATTTTAGACCACCCCAACCCCGTCGGCCCACCGGAGATTCCCCCGGTATCCCCGATGGCCAGTCCGCCCCTGCTCATACCCAACAACCTAACCTAACCAATATAACAACTGTCCAACCATAGATCCTCTTATCAGTTGAAAGAGACATGGTCCAAAGGGCTTTGACAATGGCTTTTGGACTTTGGCCACAACGTTTTAGTTGGAAATGTTAATGTGGTTCAGTATAATCTATGTACAATCTATCTATGATCATGATCTTTGGACCAGTTCCCCTTTCTAGGTGACAGCACTTATTCCCAAGAAGCAACATTCCCTGATATGCTTTTGGCTATGTACCTTCTTATCTTGTGAGAAGACATAAAGAGCCAAGGGCTTCTCCCTGTCATTGATGAAGCGAATGGCCTCGTCCACACCACTGATGGGGACGATGGGCAGGACAGGTCCAAAGATCTCTTCTTGCATGAGCCTGGCATGGGGTGACACGTCCCGCAAAACTGTGGGGGCTGAGAAGGACGAAAGAGGAGGAGGATGTTAGAGTGGCAGCCAACACAGTCTTCTCTCTCTGAAACAATACCACAAGCATCACTCTCCAGACCAACTTCACTAATGAAATGGGCCAAATGATAAGTAAATAAGTGTATTCAACTTGCTTTAACTGCACAATGACTTTGAAAAGGGGATCAAATAAGATTTGTGCTATTTTGTTACTCGCTCTCTCCCAGGAGCAAGTATTTTTAAAGAACTGATACTACTTCATTTCCTGTTACTCATGCTTACTCGTGTCCTACTTGTTCTCTCTGCTCTCTGTCAGTGCACTTCTGCTCTGTTCATTATACCAGAGAGCATCACATGGAATTGATTTTCCATCCTTACAAGTATACATTAAGGAGTAAATGATTAGACTCCCACGTACATTGTTAAAAACAAGTCAATATTTGCCCATGACTCCTCACCAAATGTGTCCTTTAATGCCTTTCATTTTGGGATTGCTGGATAATCGCTACCGAGGTGGACACAGATGTTATTGCTATTCAACATGTTAATTCATCTTCCTTACCTATGTAGCATTCTTCTCTATTGTTCTTCCCCCCGACAGTAACAGTGCTGCCTTCCAGGAGAGCAATGACACGATCAAAATGGTGCTGGTTGATGATGCGGCCATAGTCCGGTGAGCTTTTAGGGTCTTCACCATAGAACTCCTGCAAATACATTGGTATATACAGTATGTAATGTCTACTGAATACTTCACTCACAAAAACATCAAAATCACCTCTAGAATGATGAAAACTAACCAGTAATGTCCGCTGAATCTCTTCAACAACTCGATCTTGGATGCCAGGCTCACACAGGATGTAGTCAGGTGCAATGCAGGTCTGACCACAATTAGCAAACTTTCCCCAAGTGATGCGACTGAAGAAACAAATCAATCCATCAGAAAAGTTTAACAAGATATTCATAGCTCTCATGCTAAGAAATAGTTGAATAGGTTGAATTTTAGATGATCTTCCTCTTTAGAAAATTTCCTTTGGTGTTTGTGGAGGTTTAAAGAAATTGATAGGAAAGCAAAATTACAACTTTTCTGTGAAAATCTTGTCCTACCGACATTCTACGGATATGCCACACTTACCGGCATGCTACGGATAGGTCGCAGTCTTTGTCGATGTAACAAGGGCTCTTCCCTCCCAGCTCCAGAGTGACGGGGGTGAGGTGGCGAGCAGCCGCCTCCATCACCAGTTTCCCCACAGTGCTGTTCCCCGTGTAGAAGACGTGGTCAAAGCGCTGCCGCAGCAGCTCCTGGGTCTCAGGGACGCCCCCCGTCACCACTGGGTACAATTCCTGACAAAAATTAAAAGAAATAAAGTCAAATAACAATAGTAATTGTATTGAACTGTAATGTATATGTCTGAAATGCTTAGAACAGAGATTCTCAACCTTTTTGCCCCCAAGGCCCCCTTGTGTTCAAGGAAATATTCCTAGCCCCCCTCCCCCACAGGAGATGTGATAACCTGTCTGCCTGTCATCATGGTGACTTCATCCACTCCAAAGTCCAATACAGTACGTCAAGCTTATTCAATTTGACCCCATAAAAACATTCAAAAACAACTTTTGCCATAATCCTCAAATATCTCAAGTGGCATCCTTCATTTCCCATTCCCATACATCCAAAGATAGTGAAAAGGCTATTGTTGTATATTATAAAACAATTGGGTTCTATTGAATTATTTAGCTGTTTCTGATTGGACGAGAGACGTTCCATGAGTTGGAATATCCCAGGACATCCCAACTCGGACTTTTCACAGCTAATAATAAATCACTCCGCGATGAAACATTCTATAGCACGTTGATACAATTAAGGATAATCGTTAATTCAAAGTTCTTATAATTCCAAAAGACGTTGACAATGGAACTATTTTTTTGTTGCGGAGAAACAAGGGCGAAATAAAAAAAATGTAATCAATAACTTCGTGTTTAAATGTGAATTGGTTGACTATAAAATTGTTTTATAAAAGCAATATAGTACTCGTGCGAGTGGGGTAGGTAAGGGATATTCCCACGGGTGTGGCCTCCGGCCTCGTGGCTACGGCCGAACACCACCCGTGGGAATATCCCTTACCTACCCCACTCGCACTCGTACTATATTGCTTAAATATTAACTTCTTTGTATTATTTATGTTAGTCGAATAATTACTTTAGTTTTAAGGTTTTGTAATTGAAGCATTCAGTAATGGGCCTCGTTTATCAATACTAACATGTGCATCAGAGTTTGAAAGGTGATGGGTGCCATAATTCACTTAAAACACAAAATATTTCATGATAGAACTTTTGAGTGTAGATTTTAAAATGTTCTCTGTACAAATGTTTGTGTGTTTCACTTCGGAAATCATTTTTAAAAATGAGCCCATCACCTCAAGGCCTCCCTTGCAGCTCCCTAAGGCCCCCGGACCCCCTGTTGAGAACACTTGCTGGCTTTTTCAGTGTAAAATCATGATAATAGCTTCAAAATGTGGAACTCTCTCTGAGGCTTTATAATCAGCAACTAACATTTCAACATAATGAACTAACTGACTCATTTCCATGTAAGTACTGCAGAACTTTGATGGAAACAAATCTGCACAAGTCCCAGTCTTGGTTTAAAAGCAAATACTGCTGCAATACTGGAGACCAGCAACAGTATGAGAGGAGTGGTGTCAAAGGTCACTGGCACTGGCACCACAAAACACAGAACCAAAATAAAAGCCACCATGAAGCACAAATTACAGGGTAACAGAAATACAAGGATGTGAACCTGGTCCAAATACTGAGGGAGCAATTCTTTGAGGAGACTGGCAGAGTGCTTGCTCAACTCTGAGGGCTTCACAACCGCCGCATTTCCTGCCCAGTGAGAAGGACACATAGACAGAGAAGACAGAGACAGAAAGTGGACAAACAGAAGAAGTGAGAATCAGCTCGAAATAGAGGCATGAGTATAGGGAATATTCAAATACGTCAGACAAGATTAAAAATAGAGAAGCGAATCTGCTTAGTCAGTGGTACCGGCAGCAATGGCTCCAATGAGAGGCTGTAGCGTGAGGGCCCAGGGGTAGTTCCAGGCTCCGATGATAAGCACCACACCCAGTGGCTCCGCTTGCGTGTACACCTGGTCCGACAACGTGAGAAGGTTCTTCTTTGCGGAACGTGGAGCAGCCCAGTCTGCCAGACTGCTCTCAGCCAAGTTGATGTCATTTTCCAGCCCAATTAGTTCGAACAGTGGAGTGTCAAACTGGCTCTTTGTACAACAAGAACACCCAAGTTTTTTCAGTTTAATGATTGCTCTAGTTAGTCATTACATTAGCAGTAGAGATCTGCAAAACACTATCAAAAACTAAATAAGACACTAAACAGACTTAAAATGAGTGAGATTTGAGGCTGCCGGCTAAAGTACAAATAAGTGAATGAAATAAATTCAAATGACATGTTTAGCTACAATAGCACATTGTACTGAAAAAGCTCAGAATATCGATCTGTAGTTACTGATATACGGCTTACTCGATTGATATCCTGTTTGAGAGCTGATGCAATCTCTGCTTCCTTCTCTGTGATGAGCCTATGCAGGGCGTGGAGCTGCTGAAGCCTGAACTGCAGGGGTCGTGACCTGCCTGAAAGGAAGGCCTTCCTGGCACAGTCTACTGCCTGCTTCTCCATCAGTCACGTGTCCACTCTCTTTTTGTCGACCGTAGAACAGCAACTCTGCAGGCCAACAAATGTAGAGACTTTTTCCAGTAAACAGATACCAAGTATTATAATCTGTGCAGAACTCAACTCAGCTTAATAAAATCACACAAGGAATCTATGATGTGAGGGCAAGCATGAAATAAAACCTGTAAATCAATCAATAAATACATGTGTGAATAAGTTACTACAGAGATAAGCAAGAGAGAAATAGCAACCTCTTGGTATTAAGGTTTTGTGTCTTATTTTGACATCCCTGGTTTTCATATCATAACATTAGTTTTGATCATATTTAACCCTTAGGGGAACCCGTGGGGAATATGGAGTTTTTTGTAAGGGTATGCTTAGATTTGATTTTTTTTTTACTACATTCCTTTTACTCTCATGTTATTATTGCTGAGGTCTTCTAGAATATAATCATACATGCCACTTTTGTCTCAATGTTATTTGTTAGAGGAAATATACAAAAACATCAAGGCATGCCAGACTACCTAAGACACGTTGTCACATTTCCTCATTTTCAGGATTTCCAAACCTCAGACACAATACAACCATTAGTCTGAACAACCACGATTTGTGTGCACTTTGCAATTGCACTTCCAATAATATAATTATGGCAATAACAACTATAATAATATTATATAATTGTTTATAAGTATTTATAATTATTAATGGAAATTAATTGTGATACATACAAGTCATCTTTACAACCACTTAATATAGGTCACTTTCACTGGATGGTAATGTTATGTGGGCATTTTGCTTTGCTCTTGCAGGATAGTTTTGCTGTAAACAAGTATACAAAACAAACACTTACCTATTAACAAAATTAGTTTGTCTTTCCTGTCGAAATGTAACATTTAGCCCTACCCTGCTTTTGTATTCGTTTGTTTAGATCTTACAAGACACCACAATGTAAACAAATGCAATGAGAATGAAACTGAATATGCAAAGTGCTTAATTTAATGTGTTGCTTAATGCTCTCGTTCTGCCGTGACTGTAGGCGCTAATTTGTTGTTATAGGCCATGTTTTGAAGCATTTTCATTTTTTGGCTTAACAACTTTAACCTCGTATCAGTAAGTGAACTTAGCTAGCCCATGCGTTACAGCTGGTTTGTCTTAGGGCGACTGAGAGATGGCAATACATCCCTATTTCAGGTCATATGACATATGTGCATGTTAACAAATTAAAGCTTAACAAATAGCTAGTTTATTGAGGCAGACTAATACAAAAGTAGCTACAACAAAAACAAAACAGCAGAAATACCCAGCCGCAGCCCTCGTCCCAAAAAACGGCATTTACAAGCAGGACGGGGAACAGCGTAATACGTAATACGGAGCCCATAACAGGAGAAACTAGTCAAACTGAAAATATGCCTCAACACAGAAATACTAAGAAAATAGACAGACAAAATCTCCGAAATCTCACATCGGCGGGAGTTTAATCGATTAACGTTAGTCCAATGGCAAGATTGAATCTGAGTGAATCACGTGCCAAAGCAACAGTAGATAAGACCATCACATTGCTTACTGCTAATCAAACACCTCTAATGACATGATAAACATAGTGGAACAGTTGAATTCCACGCGAACGTCTGACTTACCTTATAAAGACTTCGGCTGCCCGTAGTAATGCAGCTCCAGTTATCACGCTGCAAGGGTACATGTAGCCTTGTGTATTTCCCTCGTTGTCCAAGGGCGGCGTATGAGATAGGAAGTATCAGCGCCATAAATTATCTGATATCGAATTACGGAGCAATTATCATTAATCATTAACTGTCATTGTAACTGATAAGCAACTTCAGGTTTTCAGAATTCAGCAATACACCAGATATGTTTAAAACTAAAGTTAAACATATTTCCTTTTACTCTGTTTGACAACAACCATTTGCTCTAAACAAATGAATTAATACAACGGTTGCAATGATACATTCAGAAAATATAATTGAGCCAAACGTAACAACGATTCATTCAATCAGACGGGTTTATTTTAATTAATTGTGCTTTCAATGGATCTTAATCCTCGAAACAAAAAAACACAATTCTGTTTGTAGGAAGAAATATTTAAGTGGATGATGTGAAATGATTTGACCAAAAATGAACAAAACTTAATTCACATTGTAATTAAAAGTGGAGCAAAAACAAATTATCATTCATGAATGTGCAATGTAGTCAATTTGACTCCTAGAAATGTTTAAACTAAAACAACACAGATAAATATATATATACACATATATTACTGGGACGGAGTACAGTCACTATAGTTCAGTTTGTTCTCTGACTGCCATACCAATGTGCCTGGCTCTTTTGCCATTGTTGTGAGGGTGCAGGATTGTAATGCCGTATGCCCCAGGTTTGAGTGCATGTGTGGCGTCTGCTCTCTCTTCTTCTCTTTGTGACAATAACTTACTGCTACTCTTTCCAAGGACATGCTGACACTCCCACCAAGGGAACTTCGATCAGTGACCACATTTCTGAGGCATTATCTTAAAAACCTCTGTAAAAATAAGAAACAGAATGGGATACAACATAAGTGATAGCAGCAATAAATGAAATAGTTGAGAGTGTAGGCATATATAATACATAGGTGATACAAACAAAGGTAAGAGGTAATTTAAAACAAAAGGACCATTTACTGGTCGTGGCACTGTAGCATAACTAATTAAAGCTCGAAGATCATAGGCCTCTTTGTGCTTTGAAGTCTTCAACAAGTAAACACATTGTTTGTGCAGAACAAAGCATAATTGTTAGAGTGATTCTCTGGATCAAAATACTGGAGAACTGAATCCATGAAAGGAAAGAACTGTTTAAAATGCGAAAAAACTATTTCAGAATAGAAAAGTGTCACAAGCACATTTAAAAGAGTCATCACAGAGTTTCTGTCTAAAACTAACAAGCGAACTAGCCAACAGCCAAACTACTTGGAAATGTCAGCAACAGAATTATCGGCACTGAAAAAATAGATTCTGTTCACACATTTTCATGGGAACGTCATCTGTGTCCCTTACCTGTCCCTCACAAGAGAATGTATTATCAAAATGAATTTAATGATGATACAGAAAGTAATTACTTAAAAAACAGACCTTAAAAACTTTAAAAGCAGACTAAATTTTTACTTTCAAAACCTGCAAATGTAATTCACTAATTAATCATAATAATCTAATAGTCAATCATCAATCTAATAGCGAGCCTACTAAGGTGCTCTGCCATGAATTAAAACTACCTGATCTGAAATCATCCAGCTCTAAAATGAACTAAGCGGAAATAACAAACTGCTTCAAGGTTGAAACCTGGCAAGCAGAGAAAATCCGTTCAGTCAAGGTTTAGAAGGCTTTTCCGGTTCACTTTCAAACTGGCTAGTCAGGGACGGCTTACCTGGACTATAAACGCTGCCAAGACTGCAAGCATAGCCACCTTAGCCACCTTTCGCAGCCGGCCCAGGTTCACCTGCTTAAGGAGAAACAACCGGGCCCACTGCAGTTTTTTAGTGGTATGTGGTGGGTAGCGCATCTGGTTCACCCCCTCCATGTTGAGTTTCTTAATAAGACAGCTACGAAGATGGCTCAGCTGATCAAAAGTGTATTTGCCATGGTAGCATCCCATGCCACTGTTGCCTGAAATATCAAAGGTATGGGTTTACTTCAGTGCAAATCAATGCTTGTGTAGTATGGTGAAAATAACCGTACATTTTAGGGGAAACTCCTCACCGACACCCCCAAAGGGTAAGTCACTGATGGTGTAGTGCACAAGACAGTCATTGGCCAGCAATGCCCCGCTAGATGTCTCTGAAATCATCTGTCTAATCACCTAGAAGGAAAAAAAAGCAAACAGATCAAATGTGTATCTTTGCCTACTTGTTACCACCGCCAATGAGGTTATGTTTGAACCCCTGTCCATTTGTCCTTTTGTTTGTAGGATTACGCAAAAAAAACAATGGCCCTATTCATCATGAAAACTTGGTGGAAAGGTGGATCACGGACCAAGGAAGATCCCACAACATTTGGGAGCGGATCCGACTCAGAGTATCTGCATGAATTTAGCTTCACTTTAGCTTAAATTGAGAGATATATGCCATTCGTTTCCGTTTCTCTAATGTTCCGAGGTACGGCATTAAAAGTGACCATTGGGCCTTGGCGGAGGTATGCGCTCTACTGAGTGCCATTCATCTAATTAAACTACATATGATGGGACTCATATGAACTGCATGTGAGCTATGATAACACAAGTAACATACGGTATATGATAAAGGAGACAAAAGGTGTGCATTTTTCTGATTTGGATGATAAACTAATAAATGTGGCTCATCCTTAGTAAAGTACTTATAACACACATCATTGAGAAAACAGCTTACTCACATGTTCATAGTTACTAATTATGAATTACCACTTCCTCCTTCTGTCTATGGTTAACAGAACTAGCACTAGAACTAAGGTTAAAAGCCTAGAAAAACAACGTGTTTTTGTTGGACTTCGCCCAGCAAAGAACTCAACAAAGCAAGCGTTCCACCTGTGTCACTTAATGAAATACCAGCCTAAAAATCTGCATTTTATTTTGTATTCCACCTTGTTGTTCGAGGAGAAGACATAGAGAGCCAGAGGCTTCTCCCTCTGGTTGATGAAGGAGATGGCCTCCTCCATTCCATCGACCGTAATGATGGGAAGCAGAGGCCCGAAGATCTCCTCCTGCATCACCTTGGAGTTCGCCATCACCCCTTTCAGAACAGTGGGCGCTGACGTGAAAACAAAAGCACACTCAGGACGTCCACTCCACACAGCCTCCTATCATAAGCATAACGATGTGAGAAGGGGGGGTATTGGAGTACCGATGTAGCACTGGGATTCATCAGTGTCTCCTCCGACTGCCACGGAGCTCCCTTCCATCAGGGCCATCAGCCTCTTGAAGTGGCGCTGATTGATGATGCGTCCGTAGTCCGTGCAAGTTTTGGGGTCGTCCGTGTAAAATTCCTGGCAGGATGAATCAGCCCGCCAGAGAGAGAGAACGAGAGAGAGAGAGAGACATTAATGATTCAGACAATGAAAAAGTCAATTTACAAAATGTGTAATGAGTCATCTATCAATGTGGCCTGGAGTTGAAGGACACGTTGATGATTACTGAGAACTATGAGTCCATCACCCCCCATGAAATATAGTTGTAGTAGTGGAGCCAAGCTTATTTCAGGGCCCTCTAGTGTTCAAATGATCCAGAATGTTTTGAGTCCATGTACCAAGTTTGGTCTTGATACATCAAAGCGTTGATGACATAAGACTTCACAAGACTATGCAGTTTCACTGCTTGGCCCCTAATTCATGAATTCATCATAACTCACTGACCTTAATGCATTTAGTGATCTCGTCAATCACACGATCCTGGATGCTGGGTTCACAGAGGATGTAGTCAGGAGCAATACAGGTCTGGCCACAGTTTACATACTTTCCCCAGGTGATGCGGCTGAAACCCAGAAAAAAAGCAACAATTATTATTTTAGATTCTCTTTTTGATTATCGAGTGAATAGGCAAGGACGCCAGACCAGGCATATGTGGACTGATATAGCTAAGAGCTGGATATAGAAGAATTAGCTGAAATCTGTCAGCAGAATAAGTATCTTAAAAAAGGTGTGTAATTTGAACTTCATGTTTACAGCACTTACCGACAGGCAATGCTGAGGTCGCAGTCTTTGTCGATGTAACAAGGGCTCTTCCCTCCCAGCTCCAGAGTGACGGGGGTGAGGTGGCGAGCAGCCGCCTCCATCACCAGTTTCCCCACAGTGCTGTTCCCCGTGTAGAAGACGTGGTCAAAGCGCTGCAGCAGCAGCTCCTGGGTCTCAGGGACGCCCCCCGTCACCACTGGGTACATTTCCTGGTGGCACAAGCATTCATTTGATACCCTTTTTTAAGAAGAATGACCTGGATTGGACCAGGGTTATTTGACCAAGGTGTAACCTGTGTTACAGTTCAGACCAAGCCAGTCAACGCTGGTTATACCCAGGTTGTGGTAATATTCATATTTCATTAATGAGATGTCTTTTTCCATGATGATTCATACGTGCTATTGTATATGTACATACATGAAATACATGAAATGTCAGTATTTTTGGTTAAAGACAGAAACTCTAACAAACTGTTTCAGACATAGGGTGAAGCATGTAAATCTATTCTAGTAGACCCCTAGATAATTATGAACATTGAAAATGAGCTCCTCTTTAATGCATTGTTTACAGAATTATAATGTTGTTTGCAACATTGTAGTTGTTAGCAACCTGAATCGTGCCATTCATACCACAATCCACCCATGTTCAACTCTTGTACGCAGGTGAAGAGGTATGTTGAGAAGCTGTGTCTAATAACCTGGGTGGACCTTTTTATACTAAATATCAACACTGGTTTAACCCGGTCACCATTATGAAATTATTCTGCTGTAATAAAAATAAATACAGTAGCAAGTAATGAACTGTTTATTTTGTTATGGCAATAGTAGAGGTGGGTTTTACCTTGTCCAGATAGAGGGGGAGAAGCTCCTCCATGACTTTGGCTGTGTGAGCGCTCACTTCTGATGGCTTCACAACAGCGGCATTGCCTGAGGAATGATGACAGACACCGGGGGGCGTTGAGAGTAATCCCGGCAAGGAACAGGCCACTAATAGGTCCTAAAACACCATTACATTACCACAGCAGAAGCTACAAACAAACAAACAAACAAACCAACAGAACAAAACAGTGTGGATGTGGATGCTTTTGAAAGGATGTTACCTAGTTGCTGAGGCCAACAGATAATAAAGACGCCTCACCTGCTGCAATGGCACCAATGAGGGGTTGAAGAGTGACTGCCCAGGGGTAGTTCCACGCTCCGATGATGAGCACCACACCGAGAGGCTCGGGCTGGATGAACACCTCGTCAGCGATGGTGAGGAGGTTCTTCTCCACGGGCCGAGGAGCCGCCCACTCCGCCAGCCGGTCCACGGCCAGGTTTATCTCCCCCTCCAGCCCAATCATCTCATACAACTGTGTTCCATTTTCACTCTACATAGACCAGATGCAGATGCAGGTGAAAATTCATCAAGCGACTATAGAGGCAATGCACAGCACATAGCATAGATGGTTTTCATGCTGGATTTCTACATGGGCACCTACCTTATACAGATCATTCTTAAGAGCATCAACAATGTCTGCTTGCTTCTCTGAGAGGAGCCTGCGGAGGTTCTTAAGCTGGTTTATTCTGTATGCCAGCTCTTTAGACCTCCCAGTTTGGAAGGCCTTTCTGGCTTGCTCAACGGCTTGCTGCTGTCGAGACATTCCTGACAAGAGGAGGCATGACAGACACCGCAGAGACAAGTCATTTTCTGCTGATCAAAGGAAAGAGGGCAGGGGTCGCCTCGCTCTGATCTGATCCTAGAAGAAACATGTTGCTCATCATGTCTGCAAAATAACTGCTAAAAACAATCGTGTTGTTTCAAATTAAACACAAAAATTAAAGCACAGGTGGAGATGCTTATCTCTGCATGCAGAAACAGTAGCTGTCTTCGATATTGCCTGTGACTACTGTTTCTGCATGCAGAGATAAGCATCGTGCAAGACTGATAACCAAAAGTCGCTAAAACAACAGGCAAACCTCTCAGCTTTTTTATGCTTTGGTTGCCTTGTTTAAACAAAAGTGTATTGAAATCCGTACAGCTACTCTGAGTTTATTTTATATGTATGGCTCATCAATTTTGAAACGCACTTAACGTTACTTTATGCAGCCTGAACTAATATATAAGAACTTGGTTTTGTGACTGATTAATCGAAGTCTAGTTAGCCTACAGTGTAGGAGCAGAACATGGTAGAGCGACATTTTTGAAACATACAAGTTATTGAGCACTTACCAAATATGAAATACGCTACCTAATATCACATAGGTATCAGGGTGTCTGGTCAGTCCAGCTGTGCTGTGTTATTTAGGTACATTCTTCCAGCAGCGTGTAGCCAGCAACAATAACGAACATTTCAATATGGCCGTCATTCGTAATACAAAAATAAAATAAAAGTCGAAACTTATTTATTAGTTTTAAATTATACAAGAATGGCAAATGCTCATTTATCGAACTGTATGTGCTACCAGAGGTACAATAATCGTGAAGATGGGACAATACAAGCCAAAATGAAAAAAAAAAGATTGATTTAGAACGAAGGAAGCCCAAGAAGTGGATCCTAAGAGATTTTCAACCCTAGCCTTGCCTGTATTTTTCATGGCATTTTATTTTTTGTCTGTAATGGTACTTCTGTAGCTTGCTTTATGATATTGGTCTATTGTTTCTTTCTGTTTCCTTTTTGTTTTGTTTGTTTTTTGCAGTCATTTGTATTCCTTTATCAAGTCTATCATAGTGTTAAGTTCTAGTGGTGATGCTCCATCAGTTAAAGACTTTATCAAGTGTATGGTGTAGGAAACACTAATAATCATTTGAATTGTACTCTGATCAAGTGTAGCTTTTGTATAAAAAACAAGGATTGGCACCGGTCCAAATCTGGATTTTTTCCCCCTCCCTCTCCTTGCTTTGGGCTTCCTTCGGATTTAGATACCCTACTAGTGTTGTTCAGCTAATTTGTTTCTCCAAACAAATTGTTGGAAATGACAAATCCAAAAAAATTATCTACGAGAGAAACGCTGTTTGAACATCTACATGAGTAATTCCACCTGCCTGAGACTGAGTTGAAAAGTAGACAATAACATCCATAGAACTGGCCTACAATAACTGCCTACTGATGAACTTCAAATTGTGTGGCTGAGAAAACAACAAATTGTGCATCGTTGATATGGGGGTGAAATTAAATCATTATAACTACTTTAAAGAAATATATAAATATTGATGCCTGAATCACCGTTGTAGGCAACAAAGTTATTTCCGGCATTACTTTTTTGTCTTTTTACATGTGAATGACATTAGAGAGATATAGATACCTTCCCTGTCTTGTTAACTGATATGAAGTGCAAAAGTTACAATTGACTCTTTGTTCATCAGCTGTCATGGGTGTATATAAATATTGTTGTGCTGCATGTGTGCGTTTGTGTATGTATTGTATACATGTATATTTTAAATAGGGAACACAATATTGGCACTCTGTAGTTAGTTGTGTAAAGGAGCTTGTCAACAGGTCATTTTAGAAATACTGTGCATTGATATTGAGATCTGAATCGCCTACCAGGTTATAAAAACCCCAGTTGAGTCACATATAATAGGTCTATAGAAATGTATTTCTTTTTAGAAAATATATAGACATTGAGGCCTGAATTGAGCCTCACAAAGAAGTCGTAACAGAGGATGAACTTCCTGAGGCTGCAGAAGATGTTCAACCTGCCAAAAGCCATGATGGTGCACTTTTACACCGCCAGCGTTGAGTCCATCCTAACCTGCTCCATCACCATCGGGTACGCTGCCTTCACTGTCAAAGACAAGAGCAGACTGCTGCATATCATTCGTTCTACTGAGAGGGTGATTGGCTGCAATTTGCCATCGCCCCCTCCCAACGTGGTCAGGTTTTTTTTTTTAAACTCCCCTGTGGTTAGAGACTGCGGTGCTTCAGGCCCAAAAACTCACGCCATCAGAACAGTTTCTTTCTAACAGGAGTCAGTTTCATCAACAATCCCCACAAATGTCTGTTTCAGCCCACTGACAGCTATTCAGTGAGTCATGTTAATAATTGTATAATTGTCAGACTTTAATCGCACAAGCGACACACGTGAATACATGGAGGCGACACAGGACACACACACACACACACGCAGGCCTGAGGTCGTTTGTAAATTTAGCTTCTGCATTTATCCCATCCCGGACGGTCCTTCCTCCAGGACCCCAGGAGCAGTGGGCAGCTTTTTTAAGCGCCCGGGGACCAGGTGAGATGAACCGTCTGTCTTGGTCAGGGACCGACGAAGAGTGTTCTGTTCTTTTGCATGTTTTTTCTGTTGGGGTTGTTAGTGGAGGAAACCCCATGTGAACACGGGGAGAACATGCAAACTCCACACAGAAAGGCCCGGGAGATAGCCCACCTGAGCACTGAAGGTCTGGGGAGGACCTGCCCCCCAGAGCCAACAGCTCCCCATGCGGGAATTGAACCCATGATCTTCTTGCTGTGAGGCTGCAGTGCAAGCAGTGCAAGCAACTGAGCCACCGTGCCATGTTGACACAACCTTGCACTGTTGCACATTTCCAAGATTCCTTTTAAATTCATTTTGATACATATTTAGCTTAGTCTATGAACATTTTTATTCAGATGGTTGTTGTCTATTTTTTTGACGATCTATAATAGATTTAATGGAGAAATTAATTGACATTATGAAATGAATAAACAACAAAAAATCATCAAAATGTTGTGTAGCTTACCTAACAGGCCACCATCTCATTCCACAGTTATTTGCAAGAGGAGTCTGCAATAATGACAAAATTCGCAAATGCAGTATGCAGTTGATTTATCTTGAGTAGTTAGCAGCACAACAGGCATATGCCGTGAAGAACGTTGAAACATTCTATTCGTCAAACTGGATTTTCAGACAAAACTTTGGAGAGGACTTTTATTTTACGTCTTTTGTCGCCATATTACCTCCGGTTGTCGATAACTGTCGCTAGCTTCATGGAACTTATTCTACCACTTCCCTTTTCTTCGTTTGCGAATACTCAACAGTATTATATTCATTGTCGCCATCTGTCGGAAAGGGAAAACATTGCAGCAATGTAAAATCTCGAACTTCGCTTGTTGGCTCACCATAACCAACTTGAATGAGAAACTCATTTGATACTCATTTGTCTGTTTTCCCTATGAAAGACGCTTAAATAAAGCACGGACTATCTCTTAGTATTCCACAGAGTTGGACACTTGAGAGCATTCTGAAAAATATAGCTGCACTTGTAAAATATTAGATACAGTGCACTTGAGTTATTACAACTATTAGTGCAAGAAATATCAGCCAGCCATTATTCCCCTTAGGGTCACTGAAAGAGTGTATGATCTATTACCACAATTTCACTGAAGCAGTGGCCTTATCTGAAAGAATCCCTCCTAGCTCAGAACCTTCCAGTTTACCCCTCAACAATGATTAACGGACAAACTCACTGTAGTTACTTAGTGTTTAGCCCCTTCAAAGCCCTTTGCATTTATCTCCCAGCTCTATTAACCACAACACCAGTATATAGGGTTCTCGAGGATAGTAAGAAATATGGCTGGTCACACAAGCATATTTTATTCATTGAAGGTGAGAGAAACAGCTATGGGAAGCAGGAAATCATGCACTGAACATGGAAGAGCTGGATAATATAACTGCCAGTGCTACAATAAATACAATTCACACTTCAGTTAGTCTATGCTGATTTGTGACAGTGAGTAATTAAACTAATTACACTGAGCAACGTACACATGGTGCTCTCACTCTTGCCATTGATTTAAATGCTGCAACATCTTGTACAATCAGAATCACAGGTTGTTTTTATTCATACAGAAGAGAATATGTTAGATTCCTTGTGCTTGGTTGGGGATTTCCCGCAGCGGCCAACGCTTACACATGTAGTACTCATATCCAACAACCCAGCCTATGTATTATAACACATCAGGGTTGCACTACAATCATCATACTTAGCAATATAGCAACAACAACAAAGAGATGCAATTAAGAGCATTTCACTGGGGTTGTGGGCATCTCCCTTGGTCCGTATTTGTTGAAATAGGCCCACAACACCTCCTCAAGGCTCAACAGTGGTATCTGGTGTCACAGACCAACCAACTCATACTCACGATGAGTTAGGTCACATGTCAATACCAGAGACAAGAACACATATGCCTCAAGATGCACAGAATGCATTGCTGAGAGACTTCCTCACAACAGCCATAACCAAATGCCAGTCCAACAGGGAAGTGGTGACAAAGGGATATGGTATTTACTGCTATGGCGTCTTCTAAGATATTCCGTGGGTGACACCAGGCATTAACAGTCTTCACAGCTCAGTTTGTGAAGATTGTTGTGAGGTGTAGGACACTGTCCAATGTAATGACCTTCATGGACAAGGTCTCCCACACCATTGTAATGAAGAGGAGCATTTCTAAAGCAAACAGACTGGACTGTGGAGCAGTTTTCAAGGTTTATATCTTTGACATGCAGTATGGCATAAACTAAACGCAATACACATTATATAGATATACTGCATATCAAAATGTTTCAATATTTTGTGATTGACCATGCAGGCATTGTGTGCCAAATAGGGAAATTATTTCTTGGATTAAACTGTTATATTATTTCCTGTTTTAAAGAAATGTATTATTGTTACACTGTGTTGGTTTTGATATAGCCTATACTAGACTGTCTGTGTTTTTTTGCTGCTTCTGTGAAGAATTTTGTAACATGGATTTTGAAAAGTGCTGTGGAAATGTTGACGATGACAACCACAACAATTATAATGATAATAGATGTAATAATTATAATTATAATAATAATTATTATTGTCATCATCACCCATTTTAATTTTCCAAATGTGACAGTTTTATATGTACCCATACAAAACATAACCCGTACAAAAGGAGGAAAAGAGGGCTTAGTTTACATTAGTATAAAATCTTTCCTAATAGATCCAATTGATTTTGAAATAAGCCATACATTTTTGTGTTGTGGTAATGTGGCCTTCCGACCAATAGGGGGAAGATTGCAGCAATCACTACCGTTCTGGTCTCCATCAATGTTTTCTTCCTGTCACGAGAGGAGAAAAAGACGTAGCAGAGCTAGCTAACTATGAAAAGCTGAATACAAAGCCCATCCATCCATTGTGAACCAACATTTGTGGGGTTTTTCTCATGATTTTGTATTTCCACTCGCCTGTCGTTTAGCCGAGTCGCACATACAGATATTCGCGCGATTACATTGCTAGACAGGTAGGGATTTAAATGTTTTCACTCATCTGTTAGCCTGCTAGCTAGCCATTTAGCTAGCCGGCTTCTGTTGCTCAGCTGGTAAGAAATTGTTTTGCGCATCATCCCATCATCATGTGACAAGGTGGGTAACAGATAATGTCAAACTATACGCCTCTAATTTTATTAGAAACCTGATGTGACAATGAAAATATTACGCATTTTATGTTATTTGACTCTGACATTTGTAGATAACTTTGTAACGTTAGATTCCAAGTCGAAGTCGGTCAGCTGACAATTATCCGAAGTTGTTGTTATGATGGACCTCAAATGGTTCCAGCAAGTTAATTGATCAATCTTTGTAGCTCGTTTAGCAGAATTTAATGTAAGCTGATGGTTAGCGGTAATAACAACAGTTTGTTCCGTTCAACTACTAGCCTAAGCTACAAAATTAACAAGCCTAACTTTATCCTCAGCTTCCAGATATAACTTGCCAACAACTGCGCAAATCTGGCCATTTAGGCTACATTAACACACAGGCTGTATGATGTAGACTTAAAATAACATTTCCAGAGCCTAAAGATAGTTTCCCCCCTCCTTTTTCTCTAGATTCATATACCATGGCATACTGATCTTCTGGACCACCGTAGTCGCACAGGAAGGACTTGTTTGTGCTCATATCAAATATGAGCCACAGTAACCATAATGGACCAAGCAACAAACCCATGCTGATCTGTAGAGCTGGTGAATAACTGAGAACTCATCCCTAGCAGGACGTAATTATCCTCATTGCTCTACTCTAGGTGCTTCCTGAGCCAGTCAGTCATCTGGTACCCCAGTATCTCACCCCTGCCTCACTATGTCTGTGCCCAAAGACATGGGAGAGCGGGGCAAGGAGAGGGAGCGTGGCGCCCGCCCCAAGGTGAGGCAGAGCCGCTCTGAGGAGAGGAGGGAAGCGGGCGTCAGCAGGAAGGGTGGACGGGGCAAGAAGAAGGGCCTGCCCTCACAAGGCATGGTCATGGATAGGCCAGTTAGCGATGGGTTCAAGTATGGAGATCAGATGGGCAGCTTGGTCAGAGAGTGTGGTTCTTCGTCACCAGTGCGGGAGCGGAGGAGGTGGCCAGGCTTAGGGAGTGAAAGGAGCACTGTGAGGCTGGCACAGGATGGGGCGTATGGGGTGTCTCTCTCAGAGCTGCCCACCCAGGAGGCTGAGGGAAAGGCGGCAGCGAGTGGAGGTAGCAGTAGCAGTAACAGCAACAGCAGCAGCCGCACCCTCAGGCAGAAGATCCAGGATGCGGTGGGCCAGTGCTTCCCGATCAAGAGCCACAGCACAGTGTCCTCCGCTCACATATTCTCTCCTTCATCTGTTGCTTCATCTTCCTCCTCCTCCTCTTCATCTTCATCCTCCTCTTCGTCTTCGTCACTCTCAGTTTCCTCGAGGCGTAAGATCCACCTTAGTGAGCTGATGCTGGACAGCTGCCCTTTCCCAGCTGGGACGGAGCTGGCACAGAAGTGGTACCTCATCAAGCAGCACACGGCGCCCATCTCCCAGCCTCCCCTCCTGGAGTCTTCCTCCCCGGGCGGCTCAGTAGAGGTGGGTGGAGATGCTCCTGCCGCCGCCGCTGTCACTGACACTGTGGAGGATGAAGATGACCTGCTGCGTGAGCGCCGGCGAATCAGCATCGAACAAGGCGTGGAGCCGCCACCCAACGCACAAATCCACACCTTTGAGGTGACGGCGGAGATCAACCCGCTGTACAAACTGGGGCCCAAGCTGGCCCACGGCATGAACGAGCTGGCTGGAGACGACCGAGCCACTCTGCTACAGCAGCAGCAACAACAACAACAAGAGCAACAACAACAACAACAGCAGGAGCAGGAGCAGCAGCAGCAGCAGCAGCAGCAGCAGCTGCAGCAGCAGCAACAACAGCAGCAGCTCCTACTTCAGAGGCAGCATCAGCAGCACCAGCTGCTCCTCCAGAGCTGCCTGGACACGCTGGATGAAGTGGCTGCCTCCTCGTCCTCTTCCACAGCGGCGGCTGCTTCAGCTGCCTCAGCAGCCTCGTCCTCCTCCTCCTCCTCCTCCAACTCCTCCACTGTCCTGGGGGTCACGTCCAATCTTGGCTCGGGATCGGAATCGACCTCCCTGAGGGGCGGTTGCCCTCAGTCGAACCCCCCTGAGGGCGATCCGGCCAAACCCAAGGAGCGCTTCCGCATCCACACCCAGATTGACTATATCCACTGCCTGGTACCCGACCTGCTGCAGATCACCAACCTGCCCTGCTACTGGGGCGTGATGGACCGCTACCAGGCCGAAGCGCTGCTTGAGGCCAAGCCCGAGGGCACCTTCCTGCTGCGCGACTCGGCCCAGGAGGACTACCTATTCTCGGTGAGCTTCCGCCGATACGGGCGCTCACTGCACGCGCGCATCGAGCAGTGGAACCACAACTTCAGCTTCGACGTGCACGACCCCAGCGTCTTCCATGCGCCCACCGTCACCGGCCTGCTCGAGCACTACAAGGACCCCAACTCGTGCATGTTCTTCGAGCCGCTGCTGTCCACGCCTGTGCACCGCACACAGCCCTTTAGCCTGCAGCACATCTGCCGCGCCGTCATCAGCAACCACACCAGCTATGACGGCATCAGTGCCCTGCCCATCCCAAACGCGCTCAAGGAGCACCTCAAGGAGTACCATTACAAGCAGAGGGTGCGCGTGCGCAGGATGGACACATGGTGGGAGTAGGGATACACCCCCCCCCCAAAACCAATTAACCTACCAGCCCCTACTCTTCACTCCTCAACCCACCAATCACCACCCTGATACCTTATTTCCCTCCTTAAGCACATCCTTGGGAAAATAATAGTGCCCATCCATCCATTATAAGCCTTAATTTGTCAAACGAAATGTATTCTGCAGTGCTTTGGGGACTATGCTTCCATGTCTTATTTTGACCACAGACGGCTCTTCTTTGCTAGTGTATGTGCTGTGGTGATAGCCATGAATGTACAAGTACCTGTGCTTTTGGACATGGTGGTAGTGTAGGAAATCTATCATTTCCTCATATTCATAAGTAAAGGATGAATGTATCTCGCATTGTAGAGAGGATCCTGGGAGCTTTTGGATCAACCTCGGAGGCTGAAGCATTTGCACCGCATAGTGGAGAGACACTACACTCTGTCCTGCAGTAGAAAGTAACACCAAATAGTAGAAATGCATCTTCTCCTTATGCCTAGCCTGTGGTGCTTCAAAATGCCACATTAACCTATTTTAAAACTGAGGACATTTCGCTTCTTTAAACAAGATATTGGAGATAATCCCCTTCAGATAATCTCTTGCCCTCTCCAATCCCTCTCAACCTCTTGGACCAGAGATAATCAGCACCTTGCTTGGGGTGAGAATATGTTCAGCGAGCAAAAAATAAGTGGTGGCAGATAGTCACTCCACAATCATGCCCTGGTGAGCTGTGGAGACATTTGTGAATGTTTTTTTTTTTTTTTGTAATTTAAATGAATATTCTTCCAGTCACATTCTGAATGCCCATGTTCACATCCTGCAGACAGGTGATCCATGGGGAACCACTTAATGAAATGGGGCCAATCAATGACCGGACTGAGCCTCATCCTGTGAATGTACGACACTTAAAAGCTTCCCACCCACCACCCACCATGCCTTCTCTCCCCGTCACACTCAATTAGCCTCGCATACAGTGAAATAACGTCCCCAGTGCATTAAGGTGCCAAGGGGAGCGCACCTGTGTCATGAATCAGAGTTATGACTTCTTGGGAGGTGTTACGAAGAGAGACCATCTCAGCTTCCTCTTATCTTCCTTAGAAAAATGACTGATGGAAGAATGGCGAATCATGTCGTGAATGTTACCTTTCTGTGGGTGACAGCGGTATTTATGAGGACTTTTCTTCATAGCAGGGCGGGGGGTCACTTGAGGAATATGGAGCTGTCACGGGGAATATCAAAGAATGATACGGTCCAAATATCCCCACTGCGAATCTGGTGCACTTTTTGATCACAGACCTGAGCTCTGTGAAGTCAGGTCAGGGCTTTATGTGCACAGACATAGAAGTAATGCACAGCCTGTGCATTGAATAATGATGGGGGTCCTAGTTGGTGCTCACCTAAGACGGGGTGAGAAAAGCTTAAACCATCCACTCCTGCCACCGATATCAAAGAGCATATGTTATATTAGTCAGGATAACTGATAAGTCTTTGAAGCACATTCCTCCCTTCAAAAAGTGAAGTATCATGATTGGTAATTGTCTGCTCTGCTAATGTGTTCTAGGTAGGCCAAAAATAGAGGGCCTTCATCCTTAGAAACTTGGAAATGGCTGATGCAAAAATTGTGACAACAATGTCGTCTTCTTCTTCTGCTTCCCTGCATTCCGGTAATTGAATGGGATCAGTTAGTCGTGTGTCTCATGTTTAAAAGCGGAAAAAGAATGCGACCCTCAGGTGCATCCTCTATTTCTCAGTAGCTGTCCAGTCTCGGGCAAACGTTGAGAAAGTTTGTTTGGCATGGTTCTAAGTGATTCTTTTACTGGAACAGCTCCCAGTTTTAAAACGCCCACAGAGTGTTATTGTATAGCCATACGTTTAGCTCTTTGTTCCTCTATTTCTCAGTGATTCTGTTCCTAGAACAGCTCCCATACAGTTAATCTGTGTTATTGTACCAGGCTAATGCTTCATTGCTATAATCATTATGCTATGTTGAGACACAGTCTTGCCAAATGCATACCTGCTACCATGAACTGATGGTTGGGGTCAAGGCGATGGTGCTTTAGCTGATGGCGTTAGTATTAAGTGCAGCGTACACCTCACCTCCTCACCCCGTCTGAGTTATCTGGTCAGCACTCTTCCCACAATCCCCTCTGGCGAGGCCACACCGGGGCTGTCTGCTCTGCTGTCAAGTCCAGATGTGTGAGGAATAATGCCACTGACATTATAAAACACACACACACACACATACACACTCTCCATCTGTCTCTCTCTCGCACACACTCATGCATACACACCCATTCTCTCTCTTTATTTATATATGCTCACACATAAACATATATATTTATATGGCAGCATGTCATGTGTATATGTATATATATACATATACACATACACACACACACACACACACACACACACACACACACACACACACACACACACACACACACACACACACACAAGATGCTCTGAAGGAAGAATATGTGTGTTTCTTCACATTGTAAGCCTGTGCAGGAGCCTGCTGGCATTTCTTTTTTTAAACTTGGAACTAGAAGTAATATCCAGCTTTCCTTCACCGTTGCCACGGAAATAGTGCAGCGCCTTGATAGTGCTTATGAATGTAACATGAGCCGACGAGCATGAAAAAACCTTTTTGTTGAACTTTGTTTTGAATTCCTACTTTTAACATCATCTTTGGTTGATATTACCCTGTATTGACACATTTTTACACTGGTATTTATTTAATTTCTATTTAACTACTGTTGTCGTTGATGCAGTTTTTCCTGTGTTTTGAACTTTTGATAACCTAGCTTTCAGCTCACCAATCCCACAAAGTGTTCTTTTCTATTTAATGCCGTTTAGCATTGTATGAGAGAAGCACACAGTAAGGTCGAAGTATATTTATATGGCAGCATGTCAGTTGTCAGCTAATGTCGAGTGAGTACAAGTGCTGTGGAAGAGCTTGATGACACTCTTGAAGCTTTTTATCCAAATATAAACTACTATCACGAAATTGAAATTGATGTTGTCTTTTCTCAGTTTCAGGAAATATATCTGGTAGCGTCTGGTAGCACGATTACATCAACAATAGGTAAAAAAAATACCAGACTATATAATCCTCTAAAATAGGTGTTTCTCATTTTCCAGCTGTCATGTATTATATATAATTATTTAATAACAGATTTGTAACTCATGAACAGTGTTTACTGATGTATGACAAAGATGCTGAGGGTAGTGGCAGCGGTTCCTAGTAACGGTGGTTCACTTCAACACATTCATTATATCGAGGTTAAAATAACTTCATGGTCAGTTGTGTAACTATAATAGCCAATTAGAGGGTGCATTCATTTGTGACACAATTATAAACTCAATTACAGTAACTAGTGGTATAAATTAAGAGTGAGATAGTTAAACCAACTAACTATTGGCACACACGTCCTACCTACTGATATGAACATTGTGCTACCATGATGCATGTTCACATTTCATAGATATTCCAGTGACCTTTTGACATTGATTGGTTTTCAATTCTATAGGGTAGAAGTGTCTTTTAAAACCCACAGAGGATAAATGTGGTACAAAAAGGTCACAGCTCTAAACTGACACAGGTGTCTGTAGCCTGCTTTCAGTTTATACCTTTCATCGGTCCACAAAATAAACATAGAAGGTGTGTTATGCTATTGATTAATGAAGAACAAAAAACAACTAAAAACTGATTAAATGTTAGATAAAAGGGTGTGCACCTAGAGCATCTATATGCTGGATTGACCATGAAAAAAATAGGAATTATAATTTGTTGTACGTTTTGCTCATTGGAGCCTTCACAATCCAGGTTTCATCCGTGGGGCATTGGGAGTTTCGACTGATTGAGCTCTTTGAGAAGGTATCTTGAAAGACACACTACAACACACCACACTCACTACTTGAGATTCCACGTCTGATGTCTCATCTGAACTTGGGGCCAAGCCCAGACGATTTGCGACAGCATTGCTTTGAACTCTGTCCAAAGGCATTGCATGTTTTTTTTATTTTTTTTTACGCTACGTGTCAATTCCACTGAATTTCCCCCATGTTCTCACCTCGTTTGCTTCTCCCCTCCACTGACCCGCCTGACCAAGAGCTGTTTGACTCAAAGTGTTTTTAAAAGGCCTCTCTGTGCCGACCCAGTCTGCCCTCGCCTGGAGCATTTGGGACAGTGTACACGCATTAGTGCATGGCCAGAGCTTGCAAAAACACCAATTACTGTGCCGTTTTCAAACACCGCCGCTACAAGCCAGCTCACAGAGTGCCATATTATATCTATATGCTTCGCTATTTGTTAATGGCTGCTTGTGGAAGTGGAAGTAGATATTAAGGCCACACTATAATAGGACCTTTACAATAAACAATGGATTTATTCCCCTTCATTATGTCCTTATACAGTGCCAGTCGGAGCTGTGATGACATTTCTAAACAAATTCTTCCGTGTGCTACTCTTAGTTTTCATGTCCCTGGACCTGTCTAGGAACCGTACGGCCCTCTCAGGCTGGTGCATTTGGCTGCGTTTTGTCACCGTACTGCAGAGGCTTGTGATTCCAACATTTGCTCATTTGGCGGGGCATTCCGCTCCAATTCTCCTGAAGATCTGAGTCGCCTTTAAAGGTGCACATCTGAGACCACTAGGCTAGTTAATATTCAGCATTGGTAGGAACTCATCACAGAAAAAGAACACTTGGTCCGACTTGTGGGTGTTTCAAAATGGCAACCTCCTCCATCATGGTGTTAAAATGGTAACAAATTTGATGCTGCTCACAGCCTGATATGTCATCACGGTGTTGGCCTTTAAAAAAAAATAAAAAATAGCCTTGTGATCATTGCTACATATACAGGAAGTAGATAAGTAGGCTTCACTCCTGAACAACAATTAGAATTGGGAGGAAGGTTCCACTGCAATGTGTCCAGTTCCTATATTTTTCTGCCCATGCCTAATTTCACGCTGGGATCTCATACGTTTGTATTGCCTCTCTCCTCGTACATGTGCAGATTGTATCATCTTAAAAAGAAACAAAAAAAACTCACCAGGCTCACAGATCCTCTGCTCCCTTCCATGGCAGTAGTACACATGCAGCTAGTGTCCATCTGTGTCAGGCCAATTAGCTGCACCTTGGCAATCCAGGGAAAACACACACACACACAAACAAACACACACACACACACACACACACTCAGACAAACGCACACACGCACACATATGGACGGCTGGGGACATTAGAGGCCTCTGTATGATCCCTCCAAGCCTGCAAGGCTGTGCCATATGGTGGCTGGCAATGGCAGTCCCACCCTGCCTCGCCCTAACCCTGTGCTGCAGAGGCCCATTCCTCACTGTAAGAAACCCCCCTCAGACGTATATGATGGAGTATACACAGAGTGGGAGAAACATGAAGGGGGGGGGGGGGGGGGGTGAAGAGGGAGAGAGAGAGGAAGAAAGAGCTGAGATTCAGACATGCACGCTTAGCAGAAGCGTTGGCAGAGCAGGTGCGCAGTGCTGGGCCAGTCTGCTGATGCTCCGTGGGAGAGGGGCGAGCAGGGCAGCCCTCGGGGCAGCACGCGGACATGAGCGTAAACACGGAAAGTGCCATATGCACACCGCTCTCAGAGGATCAAGGTCAGCGTCCTGACTTTGATTAATTATTTAGTCATTGATTTCGTTTTATTTCTTAAGTGCTTGCCAGAGATTCTGTTGACCTTCGTTCATTTCTCTCTCACTGAACACAAGCAAAACACGGCATGAGCGTCACCTGTGCATCTTTTTTCATGGGACTGGCACAGGTATGATACCGCAAAGCTTTGCATTCACAGTTGGTTACAAGCACCACCAGAACATAAATGTGATATCCCTATGTCATATAACCCTCCCAAGTGTCTAGAAGTCTTACATCTCTACATAGCTCTACAATGCAATGCGTTGATTCATGCAGTGTGTAGAGCAGACAGACAAAATCACAGACAGATTATCTGAAGCTGGTTGAGCTTATTTAGCAGTTTTGGTAGTTTATCCATTGATGCAGCATTTCAACATTTGTAATAATATTGTACTTCTTGGCTTTCTTTGCCAGCCTCGTCAGCATCAAAAGCAGTAGCAGCCGACTGTCCTGGCCCATTGTACTGGCTCTCCTGGGGGGAAAAGCATGAACACACCCTGGTGTAGCGGTTGTGAAAACGCCAAGGACGGCAAGAACTGGAGGATTTCATTTGTGTAATCAATACCACATCTTCGCAGGGTCACAAAGTTTCTTAGGGCCTGTCTTTATTTTTTAGCCTGCATTGAAGATCAATGGTCTGTAAAGATTGGCTTCTATCATTAATGCATTTGCGCGTACAAATTATTCAGTGCTTTTCTTTCATTCCCTGTTTGATGAATATTCATAATGTCTTCTAGAGCTCTCTGTGTGTACAACAAACAAGCGAAGGCTAATTGGAAGGGTGATAGGCTAAGGCTTACCCATTTGCACAAGCTCTACAGCCAATTTATTTCAATCAGATCCTTTGTAGTGATATGATTAGAATCATCCAATGTCTTCATGAAGATGCAAACTGTGGAAATAGGGAGCCATTAAGTCAATCCCGATGACAAGCACATGCCCTACACGGATCGGATGCTCATTTTCCCCACAGATTTTGTCACTCTTGAACAGATTAGGAAAATTATGTAATTACTGATTTTTCACTGGGATTCAGTCAGTTAATTGTTTCTCATAAGGCCTCTGTGTAATTAGCTTTCCCCCTGACCGGTGGAGTGTAAACCAAACAATAGATTAATCATGACTTATAAGCACTACCTATACACAGCCCTTGAATGTGCCTCATCGTTAGGAAGAATAGAAGTCCCACTCGGTGGAGACTACCAGTGTGTGTGTGTGTGTGTGTGTGTGTGTGTGTGTGTGTGTGTGTGTGTGTGTGTGAGAGAGAGTTTGTGTGTGTGTGTGTGTGTCACTTGGAGTGTGTGTCACTTCAAGGAAAAATTAGAGCCGAAAATGCCAAGCTGCACTTTTTTGTGCCGCTGTCCGAGTTTGATGTGGTGGAATTGCCACTATTGATTTCAACAGACAGGGATGGAACGCTTTCTCACCAGTGCAATCGTATTTCATGTCCATTTTACAGGGCCTATTAATCCAACACAGGAATAGGCCTCTCCTTGTTGAACGAAGTACCAATGAAGGCAGCTTCTTAATGACTAAAAACCCATTTACATTTAAACCATATTTACTTACATATACAGCCTGAGTGATGGACTGTACCATAATTGCATAGATGGTTTTTGGAGGGCGAGAGGACTTTCACGTCTAGTCACTGCTATTTCATCAAATCTAGATGCTAATGGCCAAACTGTGTATTTCACATATGTATTGGTTTAATTGACAGGTGTGACTGCCTTGTCCAAGACAAATTAACTACAATATAAGGTTAGCTACAGTTAGCTAATGGATATGTGCATTGATGATATCCAGCAGTGAAACGAAAAGAAAAGTGAAAAGAAAAACATGAGAATGGTTATTTAAGGTCAAATATTTTATATAAAAGGAATGTCAACTAAGCAAAAAGACAATGGCTTGCTACTAGCAATAATACTATTTGTTAAATCCATGAAATAATATTTATAATGATAAATAAATAATATTTCCATGTCGGCTTGAATTGCAAGTTTACATTTATTCGGCCTTGTAATGACTACTGCCTTCTATTTCAGCCAATTAAACGGTTAAGGGGTTCAGTTTGGGAAAACTACAGATTAGTAAGATTGAGCTCACAAAAAGCATTTAACAGATTTAATAGTTATCCATAAGAAAATAAAAGTCAAACTCTTACGAGGCACGGCCATTTAAAGCCCTGATCTTGTTTCCGTGCTCCGTCTTTCTCCTTTCCTTTCCTTTTGGCAGATCCAGGGAGATGAAGGGGCACACATGGCAGCCTGACTATCATTACTGATGTCTTCTCACTACAAAGCAAACCTGAAATATTGAGAAACATATATTTCAATTATTGATCACGGCTGCTACCTTAGAACAGGGATAAGGTTGGCCCTGCCTAGGCCTAGGCAGGGAAAAGGAAGTTGTGGCAGGGCCAACCTTATCCATAAACCCTCACCAGGAGAACAGAGACAGAAAGAGAAAGAAAAAAAGAGACTGTAAGGTATATCATTCAGCAGGTCTGGTGAATATCTATTAAACCGACGCTGCGCTCTGAGTGTGTGTGTTTATCAGTGCATCTATAATTATGTTTCTAGTTATCATAGTTATATCATTAAGCACAGATATATCTTCAGGATCACACTGCCCCATCCCTCTGTACTGAGGCGGTCTTTGTTTGACATAGAAGTTTAGAAAATGTTTGAACGTCCGCCCATATCACTAAACTAAGTTCTATTTCTTGATGGCCTAAACCAGGTGACTGGCATCGTGTGACAGGTATCTAAGTAACATATCAGGAACTAGGTGAGTATGACTCTCCGTCCAGTTACGCTCAGCAGCAGGCCTCAAGATGCTAAGGTCCAAACTACCCGAAACATCATCTTCAGGAGTTCCAGAAAATGGCAAGTTGCCTTGTAGATGCTGTGCCAAATTCTCCTATACATAACGTTACGCCGTGAAGTTAAGGGAACGTTAATCGGCAAGTTTCTTGGCACTGAGCACCAAGTAATGCACCTATTTCTGCACCGCCCAGAGAGAAAGAGGGAGAGAGAGAGCATATTGATTTGCACATTTCAAGGTGCAGCCTAGACCCTTGCTGGTTGTGTGGGGTGGTGATGGGACAAGGGGAGGGGAGAGAAAGGAGAGAGAATACTGCTCTCAGTCTGCCTCTGAATCTCTGCAAAGCAGCGGAGAGACGGGAATCCAAAGCAGACAGACAAGCTCCTCCAGCAGGATGAACGGCTGGGAGGCCCCAGCAGACCCCACCTCTGACTCCAGTACACTTAGTCTGTGCTCGGGCCGTGCGTATTGATATCCAGATCAATGTGCGCAATTCAGGGGAGAATCAGAATAGCAACACTGGGTTTGGCGAATAATGCATCAGCAGCAGGATATTCGTAATACATAACAAGGTGATTGTAATTTCTTTCAAAAGTCTGTGTAACGAACAATGTTTTGTACAGGACTCAACAGCAGACTCAGAGACAGGGGTAAAAAGTAAATCAAAACGTTTTACTTTCCGAGTTCGGTACACGATAAGGCAGTCCAATAACAAGTAAAGAAATCCAACAAGTGGCAGGCAGCGGCAGGGGTCGATGTAGCTCCAGCCCAGGTCCGGTACACAGGTAGACGGTAGATGATCAGGCAGAGGTACAAGTAGGGAAGAGGCAAAAGCAGAGTCGATAAGGCAGGCAGGGTTCGGTATCACGAGGGAAAGTATTAACATGAGAAATCGCTGGGACGCTAACAACACGGAGGACACTTAGACGAACTGGCAACGAGACAACAGGAACACACAGACTATATACACAAGGTGATGAGGAACAGGTGACAACAATCATGACGGGACAGATGACAATAATCAAGACGGGGCAGACAATCAACAAGGCGGAGCACGCACAAGGGCGGAGAGAGGAGAGATGAGTAAACAAACACACAACACTGAGTAAAATAAGATAATTAAGGAAACATAACTTATTTTATGAGCCGGGACTTAACAGTCTAGGTGTGAGCCTTGGCCACATTTACGTGGAAATCTAATATTGCAGGGAGGGGCTAGGATGTTAAAGAAGGAATGAAGGAAGGGAGGGAGGATTTACAAATAAGGGAAATGAGAATCAGCTCTATTTGCTAGCACCATCCAAAGTCCCCCCCCCCCCCCCAAAAAAAAAAATCTGCCTCTCTTCATCTCTATGTGCCTTTGCCTCAATCCCCGTTTCAAAATAAAAGTCCCATCACACTTTAAGTGCAATGCCTTTCAAGCTGACATTCACTTTTGATGGCCTTGATGGTTTTATTTGAAATCTGTAGTTCACAGGCCAGAATCTGTTTTCAGTTTAAAAGATGCTATAAAACAATAGTGAGTTGATTCTACATTAATTCTGTATATTTAACATTTAAATATCCATCATTACAAGCTTCAGTCTGATTAATCACAAATAGTTCATTGTTTTAAAATTGATTGACAGCACTTTTTCCAACGCATATCTTTTCGGCTATGTAACAAACCTGAGCATACAACGGAACGCAAACACTCACACACACACAAGCCTGCAAACACACCTGTGCATGCAAGGAGCAAACACACCTCCCTCGCACATGTTTAACACTCTCCTCACGCCTGGCTTCTTGTGAGCAGAGTCAGAATCAGAGCAGAGCAGACGTGAGCGGCTCCCAAGCACACAGTGCTCTCTGCTCAGCAGAGGGCTCCAAAGAGCCACACACCTCTCTGCACCATCAAACCACTCCGGGCAGGGGCTCTGTGTATGAGTCGGTGTGACTGTGCGTGTGTGTGTGTGTGGGTGTGACTGTGTGTGTTTGTGTGTATGAGTGGGTGTGACTGTGTGTGTGTATGTGGTGGGTGGGTGTGTATGAGTGGGTGTGACTGTGTGTGTGTATGTGTGTGAGCTGGTGATGGTGGGTTTGTTGACGCACCCCCCAACACCAGCTGCCAGCGCCCAGGCAGTCATCATGCAGGTGCTACTCTCTCTCTCTCTCCCTCTCTCCTAATCGCTCTTTCTTCCTATCTCTCTCCCCCTCATCTTCTCTCTCTTCCTCTCTCCTTTCTTTTTCTACCTCTCTTTCCCTCTCTCTCTCTCCCTTTCCCTCTCTCTCTCTCCCTTTCCCTCTCTCTACCCCAGAGGGATGCTGGCCCCGCACAGTGCAGCACAAAGCGCATTGGCCACACAAGCTCACAGCCTGTTTGTATCCACTGGAGCTTATTCTTCGCAGCCACCTTTGAGAGAGACGATTCTTACGCTGAATCCCACTCCCAACCCCCCACCATACACACACACACACTCTGTGTTCCGCAAAGAAGATGTGATTATCTGAGGGGGGTGAACAAACCTTGCCGTGCACTCCCCCTTTGCCCTCTGCAGTATGACAATATCCCAAACAATCTGCTGGGTAATCTCCAGAACCAGCAATTATGGAAACTCATCAGGCAGTTTTGTCTCGCGGGCTGGCACATTGTGAGGGAGGTTCACTGACGCCCGGCTCATCACCCCGAGGTGTGTTGAGGTATGTCAGAGAATGCTGTGCCAACACAACCCCCCCCCCCCAGATCTACTGCTTTGTCTTCATTATGTGCTAAAGCTATGTGTACTGGAAACATGGCGCAAAGAGGACAACTCAGCATCGACTGTCAAAAATGAATGAATTATTTTTGTCTTGATCTGTGTTATGTGCATGTGGCACAGTGACTTGTGTCTCAAAGGATTACATGTTAATATCGCCCACCCACCACCACCCCTTCCCATGACAGATAATACTTTTACAAGTGCACAGTGCATTCCATTCTTTGCAGCTAAATGTCGGTAATTAAAGACATCAAAAAGTATAAAGGAAAAAGATTAAGGGAAAAAAAGGACTCTGTCTGAATGGGCAATCACTGGGCAAAAACTGACAGATGAATAGGGTTCTCTCTTTTTTTAGTGTAATTGTTTTCACTCTTCGACCCCTGGTCAACCACTTCTGTAGTACACACACACATTCTCATGTGTTTGGTTCAGATGAGCAAGCTCTGTGCTCAGTACTGGCTCCCTTGATATGAAGTTCACTTTCTTTTCACCCACTGCTCTGCACAGATGGAAGGGGTGGAGAGAGAGGATAAAAAAAGAAAGTGTCATTCTTTTCCCCACACAGCGTTTTTTAACCTTGAATCCAGTCACGACTGACTATAATGACCGAGCGCTTCATCAAATCTACTGAGCCTTGTTTGTGCTTTTCAGCTTCTTGTCTTTTTCATATTTTCAAAGCCTAGCATGGACCACTACAGAGGTACAAGTGAGTGCATTTAATCAGGAAGCGAATCATCACACACACTTTGTTCCCGCACACACACACACACACACACACACACACGCACACACACACACACACTCACATGCAGTAATTAGAGACTGGGTCGGCGAGAATATTTAACCTTCAGGTTACTCATGAGTGTCTTCTTTTGCCGGTGGGAATGAATGTATCCTCTACCTTCCTTCCTGTTATCTCTCAGAGATTTTTGTGAATGTTACAGGAGCAATGCTTAAGATGTCGAGTACATCATATGCAACTGGGGCCTGACCAGTGTAAGTACATTGGCTTATGGAGGGGCAGCAATTAATGCAGGTACAATGGTACCATCCTTACATGGGTGGAACCAATTAATGTAAGGATAATATGTACCATGGAAGTGAATAAATGCATATATGTTGATACTCTCCTCACGAGGGCCACCACGAGGGCACCACACAAAGTGTAGTGGCTACCATAGTGGTCAAAATAAAAGATCAGTTATAAATCAGTCTCATGAAATATACAGAACTATCAATTTGAAACTAATTCAATGAATAACTACACCCAATTACCATATTTATAACTAGTAAAAATGGAATGGAATTCTGAATAGTATAGGTTGGCAGCATTCACTATTGTGCAACAATAAATAGACCAGCACATATAATCAAAAGCATATATCCGTATAGGATAGAGGTGCCAGGTTAAGAAAGAGAACGGTTGGTTAGCATGTAAGACCCTGCATCTGTGTGGCGACGCCAACTACCCAGTAATAAAAAAACCTAATGACGAAAAGAGAAAACAATAAGACCACATTTACACATAGCCGGGTATTTACAGAAACGAATATTTCTGCCCCTCCGTTTTCAAAAATAACGTCGTACACACAACATCGTTTTCAAAAAAGTTTCTGTTTACATGAGCCCGCCTAAATACGCCCTTCTATGGAGGGATGCAGTAACTCCGAAAGAGACAGTAGTGATGAGCGCGACATTCGGAAGTTCTCATGCTATTCGTCCGGGAGGACGACTTCTTTCTCGAAGTTTTCCCACCAGACAGCAGTTCGCCCTGGTCGGATCCAAAACCGTCGGTGGCGACGTTGGCAGGCAATGTAGCCTACGTCTTGGGAGTGAAAGCAGTAGAAAGACTGCTGACCTCCATGCAGTTCTTCGCCTCTGCTCCTCCATATAGAAAAGCAGTTGTGTTTGTAAATACAAACAGGCGTTTGCATTAACGTCTAAATGAGCACTACCTTAACAGCATCCATGATCAGTAAGCAAACTAACTGTAAACAATAGGACGCTCACATGATGTGATGCATTTTTAGTCGCATACTGTGACGTTTGAGAACCTAAAACTCTGTTTGACCTAGTTCACACGCAAACACAAAAACGTTTTTTCAGAAATCTCCACTTTGGCCGGAGTTTTTAGAAATGATCGTTTTCCGTGATAAAACCTCCATTTTCGTGTAAATGAAAGGCCAAAACGCATGAAAATATATGCGTTTTCCCATCGTGTAAACGGGGTATAAATCTCAGTGACCAAATCAATGAATGTACACTAACAAGAGTTATGCTGTCCTGTGCTTAGCCGTGTACACCATTACGCTATGCTAGCTAGATTACCCAGTACCCATTTACCAGTCCATGACAGGGAATCGGTTCCTTGGTGCACTACTGCTTAGCTGGCGATTCTGATGACTCAGTGATGAGGAAGAATTGTGGTGCCGGCTGTAGTCAGTGCTGTGCGGTGTTCTGATATTGGAGGAAACCGGTCTCTCCTTTGTTCATTTCAAAGAGTTTGCAGGTCGTCTTGTTTCTTAGCTAATGAGGAATTACGCAGGAGCTTGTGTTGGTGCCTTCAGGAAAAGTCTGGTGCAGGAGTCAAATTTGGCGCATGGAGGGAGAGCTTGAGAGCGGTGACTTTTTGTTCACCAGGTCAGCGGGCACGGTTAAGGTGATATCGAGTTACGTTACTGGGATTGATTGGAGGAGATGTGTGACTGTTTATATAAGTTCCTGATTAAACCACACATAATTTCCTGATTAAATGCATACATTGTACCTAACCCAGATAGATCAGAGGAGAGGGAACGAATCCGATTAGACGGATTCTATATGTTGTCTATATGTTTTCCTATATCTTAAGAAGAACAGCATAATCACAGTGTTTTGCTCATTCCATTTCCCATGTTCCGAGCAGGCCTTTCTTCACCAGTCCTAATGTTTCTGATTACAGCTCCCCATCTCACTGCAGTTTTCATACAGCTGCAGGAGAGAGGAACGTGAACGGGGGCCCTCTTTATAAGCGAGTCAGGCAGAGAGGCCGTGCCAAGACTGCAGTCAGTCTGTATTTTCTTTCACTGCCATGTTGTGTTTCCCTGAGATCTATGTTGCTTGTGTGTTCTGCTCTATAATCATGGCGGGTCTGTGATTTCAGCTGCAATCTCTCCATGACTGTGATGATAGCCTCTGTGACTGTGAAGATAACCTCAGGATCTTGTGTTTCTTTCTACCCATAAGTATTACAGCGGCTGGGGTGGTGGACATGCAGAGCTTCCCAGCATGCCCCAGGTGGCTGTTGTTTAATCCCAGTCCGTTAATGTTCCGTTATGTTCCCCTTTTGTGTCTTGTAGAAGTGCAGGTGAATTGTTATCATTTAGTCCTTATGTTGTATTGATGAATTGCTGAGTTAGTGTATTGTGTTAATTAATGTATCTGTTCACCATAAATGTAACTGTCAGTGTTGAATGATCCTTTTCCTTCCTACAGTGTCAAAGTTAGTTCCCCCTGCATGCAATTTCCTGGTAGGCGTCACTTCTAATAAAAGGCTGTTGCTGTGTCAGAAGTGGGATCAGAGGATGACAATGACTCTACAGAAAACGAAGGAGCTCATTACACGGCTAGGGGACCATGGTTGAAAGCACATATTCCGTTGGAAGCAAATATTCCAGCTGTCTCGATGAGACTACCTGATGCCACATCCCTGCTCGGTGAGTGGCGAGATCAGAACGCCAACGGAGCCAGCATCCCACGCTCTATGGCTGCGTACAACTATTGAAAGAGTGCCGGATCGCCACCACCCTGCTAAGACCTGGGACTGACGCCACCACCGCCACCCTACTAAGACCTGGGACTGACGCCGGCAATATGTCAGGCCTTCCCAGAGCAGCCGACGTACCTGGGGTATATTTCCCAAATGCATAGTAGCTAACTATGTTAGCAACTTACATAGTTAGAAACATGTTGGATGCACCTGTTTCCCAAAACCACAATTCAAACTACTGAAGGTAACTACGTTGGTAACTTACACAGCCCGAACCATTGTGCCATTGTGCCCCGAACCATCGACACAGGTATTTCCTAAAACCATAGTTTCGACCGAACATTTGCCGTAAAGTTGTTTCTTGACCTGTGGTTAGAAGTTTAGCTTCAGATACTTCCTGTCTAAGACATCACTGAAGACTGATTTTTGGTTTTCAAATGAATCATTATAAATGTATTCCCATTCCTGGTTGATATTTGACGTTGTTAACCGCCACAAAAACCTACTTCTAATTGCCTTCAGTAAAAAATGCATGATTAAAATGCCCACTTGCAGAAATTATCATGTGAGTTTAATTCACACACCTGCAAACAATAATGTGAAATGCTGCACCACTGCACAGTAAGTTTATAATATGTAGCCTATTATATTCATATTCTCGTGTTGTTGGGAAGGAATGTAGTGTATGCTTTACATGGAACCAGCAACAGAGGATTAGAGGGATCATTCTGCAGACTAAAGGCTAGATGTGTTTATTTGGAAATACCACAATAGACACATTTTCAATGTAACGATGTAAAGCCCCATAAAGTCACAAGGTAAGCCTATATGATCAAATTTATTTGCTAGATGACCTAGAAATTTTGAGAAAATTTCATGGATGAAATTGAGGTCTCAGTCTCAGTGATTTGCCCCTCATTTAAACATGTATGTGTGCCAGTCCACATGCTATACTGCATCATTATCCAAGTAAGTTCAAACTACTAACTAACATGGTTCAAACGTACATAGTACCATGCTGGTACGACAGTTTGGAGAAACCATCGTACTCCAGATTTTTGTTTAAGGATGCATTGTACCATTTTAGTTCAATCTTAACTTTCATCATTGTAGGGAAAATGCACCCCTGGCCTACCTCAAACGAGTGCAGATGGCAGCCCAGTTCACATCGTTGAGTCGAAGTCGCCGTGCTTATCTTCACAGACCTCCAGCCAACTGGCTGTTCAACTGGCAAGCCATCAAGAGAGCGTTACAGCACCAGTTCAGCCGACCTGTTGATGACGCTAGGGACAAGCTGGTCAACCGTGGCAAGAGAGAAGGAGAGAGACTGGGTGCTTACAGTGTGGACCTCCGCCTTTACATCTGGTGTGGGTACCCAACCTTCGACACTACGATGCAGGAATAGCTTGCTCTCCAAGCCTTTGTTGAGGGTCTTTAGCCCGAGTGACACCAAGAACACAACTGCTTTAGTGTGCGCTCCGAATCCTGACGGCGGCCCCGATCAAGCGGGTCGAGCATGTGCTGCACTCCTCCACCATGAGGCACCCAGTGCGTCAGGCAGGCGATGAGGGGAGTGACGAGAAAGAGGTGACACACCAGATCACCATCACAACTCCACAAGGACCACGGCGGGGACCCCAAAGAACAGCTGGGAAGTCTGGAAAGGTGATGTTCAGTGAACAATTAGAAAGGCTGAACTTGAATTTCAACAAACCATCTGTAAAGTCTCTGTAGGTGGACTATCCAAATACAGTGATACTGTTTCTTGTGACAGTTAATGTATCTGTCCACTGTAAACAAAACTGTCAGTGTGGATGATGTCTTATCCCTTCCAACCGTGTCAAAGTCAGTTCCTCCTGCATTCATTTCCTTGTTGTGCCACTTCTATTAAAATGCTGTTGCCAAAAAGAACCCGGCTTGTCACATTTGGCTGGATTTGCTATATAGACCATCACTACAGGATCATCAGGAATATAGCTTGTTTGTGTCTACCTTAAATTTAAGGAACAATGTCATACTCACGCAACTGAAATAATGCATCATGCCATGCATGCTGTATAAGAGCAAGCTGCTCAGGGAAGGGTTGGTGTGGATACATTTAGCAGTAAACCCTGAGCACTGAGGTGCATTTAAAAGTCAGAAACAGCAGGTCAGATGGACTGCCATAACATCCCAGGAGAGAGAGAGACAGAGCGAGAGAGAGATAGCTTATGCCCAGGAGAGAGAGAGAGAGAGAGGAAGAGAGGGAGGGAGGGAGACAGCTTATGCCCAGGCAGAGGGAGGTTCGCACACTCAAGATGGAGGGGGCGGGTGCTGGACCACTGGGGACGACCGGCGGAGACAGAGCTGAGATGCAGTGTGTCCCCCTACGAGCAGCAGGGACCTCCTGACATCCAGTGGTAGCAAATCAAAAATAGCTGTGCCACAGTGCAGGGTCATGTGATTTATTACAGGAGGGGAAGGCTCCTTGCTTTTTGTTTCCAGCAGCTGCAGTAGGAAATACCCAGGCCTTGAGTCTGAGGGGAATGACAAAGATGAAGCAATATCTCCACCACCAAGACATCATTGCCAAACTGATAGATACGGGAACGGCACCTGGAAGCCAAAGTCTACTGTATGTTATGGAACTGGTAAAGCAGAGCACCCCAACATTTAAGCACCGACTGCCTAAAACACTTAAACATTAAAAAAGCATTGCTTCCACACCAGGGAAGAATAAGAGTGCTGGTTAATCCATCCAGAACGACCGGAGGAATGGTATTTAACTTACAGGCCCCAGTGATCTCTCTCTCTCTCTCTCTCTCTCTCTCTCTCTCTCTCTGCAGAGATAATCAAAAAGCCAGAATGCAAGAGGGAGAAAGGAAAGGCAAATAGGACAGAGTCTGGGACCTCTGAAAGATCGGTTGAAGCCTCAGGTTGAGGCTCATTACCTGGAGGCAGAGGTTGGTGAAGCTTACCCTTCATCCAGGACTAATCTCCCCTCCCCCCTCACTCCTTCCCCCCTCTCACTCCGAATGCATGCCCTGCGACTGCCTGCCAGAGTAGAGGGACCCCAAAATTGCTGCTGGATTACGGTGACCTCCTTTAGCAGGTGTGTGTGCATGTGTGTGTGATGCGGGGGTGTATGTGTGTCTGTGTGAGGGGTGGTGGTGGGGGGTGCAAGTGTGTGTGTGTGTGGTGCGGGTTGTATGTGTGTGTACGTGGTGGGGTGTAAGTGTGTGTGTGTGTGGTGGGGGGTGTAAGTGTGTGTGTGTGTGTGTGAGGATGATTCATAGCCTTTCATCTCGGGGCGCCTTCACGGTGAGGAGCTCCCGCTTTTAGCCACTCAGACTGATCATGATGCACTAAACGGAGTGTGCCCAGGACGTTATTCACATCACAATAAAGGCCGGCGAGCACTGCTCGGCAACGCGCTCAAGCTGAGCACATAAATTAGTATGCTCCTGGTTACACAACCACTCCAGTGGCTGCCAACCACACAGGGAAAGAGCACAGGGAAACGACGCGAGAAAAAGATAGAGCGACTTACACTAATGGATGGATGGATAGATAGATAGATAGATAAGGTTAGGTTACATGATAGACAGGATAAGTTTAAAGGTACATGATATATCCGTAGGCACCAATGTACCGGGAGAGATGTGAGACAGTGAGAAGGAGAGGCGAGACAAGTGAAAGAGAGAGAGAGAGATACAGGAAGAGGAGATAGTATAATGATTGAATGAGTAAGTCAGAGTGAGTGATAGAGAGTGAGAGAGGGAGACAGGGAGAGCATTCTCATCTACGTATGTTGAGCCACACTGCTGGCTGAGCTAATAAAACGGCTTTGTGTTTAGCATGCCAGTGGGCACGTGTTCAAATGACCTCTCTGGCAGGGCCCCTACTCCTCAAATCAGCTAGCTCATCAAGTCATCTGATTAAATGCAACTCGCCCTGCCACGCATTGCCCTGTGTTAATTGTTACTGAAAATGAGAAGCGAGTTCATGTTCTATAATTCATGCCCTAGATTTGCCATGTGAATGGACTATTGAATTTGCCAGTGGTGAGATATTTTGTTTGCCAAATATTGTTGGGGAACCTTTTAACAGAAATTTGCATGACCAGCTTACAGGATTGACTATGCTCTGGTTTGCTCTTTCATGTATGGCAACAGAAGACACACACACATGCATACATAATAGCTCTGTGTGTACTTGGTTATTTATGGTGACCAACCAATCATGGTGCGGGAGTTGAGGAGTGGGGGTGAAGGACAGAATTAAACTAAAGTCTTCAGCCAATAAATTGAAATTTGCGACTGTAATTCCCCCTGTGAGCTGGCGTTCGACACACACATCTGCCTCAGTCCGTTTCCCCCCCATTGAATGTTTACAGCAACACGTGCTGAATATGGCATGTGGTGATAGCATGTTCACACTTCATCAGATTATGCCGTGGTTAACGATTAAGACGGGTTATTACTGTCCGCTGGAAACGCCGAGTGGTTGAGGGGCAGATTGCTTTGCCTTTGTCCTGATCAGGGCCAGTCGGCTGGGCGGGCTTAATGAAAAACCTGGATAGATTTATTGGTCTTGCATTGTGACAGTAATCCTGTGCTTCATTAAGTGTCTAAGAGAGCCTTTTCCGACACAGGAGAGCTTACGAAGGGAGAGGCGGTTGGGATTAAAAGCGAGCTCGCCGCACAACCTGGGAGGTGTAATTTATCCCAGTGCGTACGCTGCCCAGCCAGGTCATTATATTTCATTGTGTGGTGAACAGGTAGGGCAATTTTATAATTACAGCTGTAGTCTAATGTGTTTGGCCCTCCTTGCCGGGTGGTAATTTGAGGGCTGTGCAATTGGCAGACCTGCTTTTAAAGTCAGTCCAAAGTTATTTATCTTCGCTTTCTAATGCGTTTGCTTTAGCCAAGACTATTTTTGTGCATTGCTTTTGGGTTGGATTACAACTATTCTGAGATATTTTCATCAGGGCAACATGTAACATCAGCAACAGTATTACTGTTTATTTGTGTTATTTGTGTTATTTTTGTATAAGTACAGCTGCAGGCGAGAGTTAGACATCTAATTAAACAAATTACCTCATAACACCCAATGACCCATGAATGTCTAGTAGCAGTGTTTGATAAAGGTTATGTTACACTGGGAGTGTCTCAACACAGGCTCAACTTTTACCGCAGCACATGTACTATGCACTGTTATGTATAATTTCGTATATAATAAGTGAAGAAATCCTCAGTGCCTTGTAAAAGTGATTAACACACATGAATGTTTGTTTCTGCAGTGTGAGTGTGTGTGCTTTTCAGACCGCACTGCTGTGGTCCTTACAAACCAGAGCAACACACACACACACACACACACACACACACACACACACACACACACAGCTTGCTTTATTTATTTGTTTTTCACACAAGGACATACAAGCATATCTCCTTTTCCTTTTCACCAAGCCCTCTTGTGGTTTTGTGGTCTTCTCCAGCCATCCCACACCCTTCCTATGGCCTCCCCACTGTGCTAGCCTATGAACAGATAATCCCCAATCTGATGCTGCCTCCAAGGAGGGGCCAGCTCTTTGCTTTAAGATCCCCATTGCCCCTGAATGATAGCTGGGGATGCTCAACAATGTACACTGTGTGGGCTTCAAAATATATAAGAGGCTATAAAAGAGAAGCACTACTTAGGTAAAGTACAATCTGGTACTGCATAATTTAGTGTGGCCATTGTCAGTGAGATGTTAATGTGTTTGTCAAGGTAGAACTGTCCATAATACTTTTATTTTTAGTGATAACACTGAGTGGCTGGGTTGCTAGTCGAGCATAGTGTAGGTTCTGTGTATGTGTGCTTTTATGTGTGTGTGTGTATCTGTGTGTGTGTGTAAGGTGCTGGGTATGTGTATACCTCTTTTCTGCTTAGCCAAGTGGTGACACATGTTACTGATTTTAAAAAGGCCTGTGTGAAGAACCACTTTCCAGACCAATGGTGGAGCTGTGAATGGGTGAAGATTTCTATGTGTTCGTCTGTCGGCCCCTTGTTCAAATATAACATTTTATTAAGGGACTCTATCTGGGTAAACCTAATTAATCAGATTCTTTTTTAGGAATTTAGGAACTCGTCTCCTCTTTTAATGCAACGGTATTACCTGTTAGGTAGGTCATTTCTTCTGTTATGACAAATTCCTCTATTACTTTTTATGAACTGGTTTCCTCTAGGGAAAGTGTCACTCAGGATATCACCATGGCCGTTTTCTGGATTTTGGAGTATTCCACGGTCACAAACTAGTTCTGAAGAATAGTTGAACGGCTGCAGTGCTGCCATAGATTGCTATACTTACCAGCATGTTAGACCTAACTGGTTCAGAGACTCAGTGCCAGGCTGCTGCACAAGCTCAGTATAACCATCTGGTCCAGTGCAGAGGCTGGAAGGCAAGCACTGTTCGATAGCACTCACTTCATCACATGACATTCTCATTGGAAGAATGCATGTGAAAGTATTCTGACCAGATCAACTGCAATGTTGGGAATGCAGCAAGGGAAAAAAGGAAAAGCATGGAGCAAGGAAAGCACTCAACATGGATGCAAAATCTAAAGCTGTGAAAGAGCCAAATTTGGTCCCTTGGTTCAAGTTAGCTTGTTCAGAGTAAGAGACTTGTGGGACTTCAGAGTAAGAGACGGCTTAGCGAAAGAATAAGTTTATTCCGACGCGTAGCACACACCTTGGATAGCACGGTCGCAAGTCACGAGGGAAGTCTTCCATGATCTTACAGAAATACGTAGGTTATATAGAGTAGAATTAACATATCAACACAATGGCATAATACAATTATCCACAGGTATCCTTCTGGAGGACATGTTGGGGTGTGGGCTACTCAGGACCTTTTGGCAACGGGGGCTAAATTAAGTATGTGGGGGTTATCTGATGTATGTATGTATGTATGTAAAATGGTACTCCACCAAACTTGAGGTATTCCACCTGGCATGGAAGGATAGTCTTCTAAGCTATAAACGAGTACTTTCTGAGGCAAAATCGGCTTACTATTCTTAATTGATTGACAATAATAAAAACAACCCAAAGTTCCTATTTAACACCATTTCTAGGCTAACAAAAAACCACAATACAATCGAACATTCTGTTCCCATAAGCTTTAGTGGTAATGATTTCATGACCTTTTTCAATAACAAAATTCTAACAATAAGAGAACAAATTCATAGTCTCCTCCCCCTCTATGACCTTACACCTCTTCCAAAATGCCCTATGGCTATGGCAACACCCCCTAAACCTGGTGCTCTCCTTGAATCCTTCGCACCCATTGACCTCCCTGAACTAAACTCCCTGATCCTCTCATCTAAATCATCGACGTGCCTACTAGACCCTATCCCCACAAAACTTCTTAAACATGCACTACCGTTATTAAGTGAGACATTACTTAATGTAATGAATAATTCACTAATTTCCGGATACGTCCCCAAATCATTTAAAATAGCAGTGATCAAACCATCTCTCAAAAAACCTAACCTTGATCCTGATAATCTAGCTAACTATAGACCCATATCTAACCTCCCCTTCTTGTCAAAAATACTTGAAAAAATAGTAGCTAAGCAACTTACTTCCTTTCTACACCAAAACAAAATCGAAGAAACCCTCCAATCTGGCTTTAGAGCCCACCACAGCACTGAAACGGCCTTAGTCAAAGTCCTGAATGACCTAGTAATCGCATCCGATCATGGCTGCACCTCAATACTAGTTCTACTAGACCTTAGTGTCGCCTTCGACACTATAGATCACCATATCCTATTACAGAGACTTGAACACCATGTTGGCATCAAAGGCTGTGCCTTATCCTGGTTTAGATCTTGCCTCTCTGATCGCCATCAATTCGTTCATGTCCATGAGAAATCATCCAATCACACTAGAGTAAGCTACGGTGTTCCCCAAGGCTCTGTCCTCGGACCACTGCTCTTTTCCCTTTACATGCTACCCTTAGGTGCTGTCATAAGGAACCATGGCATTAACTTCCACTGCTATGCTGATGACACCCAACTCTACCTATCCATGAAACCTGATGAAATTGTACATTTACCCAAGATAGAAACTTGCCTGCAAGATGTAAAATCTTGGATGGCTAACAACTTCCTGCTCCTCAACTCTGATAAAACTGAGGTTATGCTTGTAGGCCCCGATCAATTGAGAATGACACTATCTAGCCATCTATCCACACTCGATGGCATCCCAACACCCAATACTAGCATCAAAAACCTTGGTGTAACTATCAACCAAGACCTCCTATTTGACTCACACATAAAACAGATCTCAAAGACATCATTTTTTCATTCACGCAATATTGCCAAAATTAGAAAAGTCCTATCCCTCCAAGATGCAGAAAAACTAATCCACGCATTATTACTTCCCGACTAGATTACTGCAATGCTCTCCTGTCCGGATGCAGCATCAACTCAATAAAGAGCCTCCAACTTATACAGAACGCTGCTGCCCGTACACTCACCAGAACAAAAAAATATGAGCACATCTCACCTGTACTTGCCTCTCTGCATTGGCTCCCTGTCAAAAGTAGAATTGATTTCAAAGTACTCCTGCTAACATACAAGGCCCTAAATGACCTGGCTCCAAACTACCTTAAGGAACTAGTTGTCCCCTACTGCCCTCCAAGACCGCTGCGTTCCCAGAATGCAGGCCTCCTTGTAATTCCAAGAATATCAAAAACCACAGTAGGAGGCAGAGCCTTTAGCTACCGAGCCCCCCCTCCTCTGGAACAATCTCCCTGCCTCCATCCGAGATGCAGACACCCTACCTATATTCAAATCAAGACTAAAGACATTCCTCTTTAGTGCATCCTATAGCCACAAGTAATTGCATCAACAAACCCATCACCTGCTGGGCCAGCCAGTCAGCAAGCATAACTAGACATAACTGAACACATAAGAATAATAAAAAAAAAGAAGTATATCACTGGGCTACAGACAGCGTATGTTGTACCCTGCAACCCTAACAAAGCTTACGACTAAAATCTCCATATGTACCAAACCAAACTAATTGCTAAATGGCAGCATAACTAAACATAACTAATGCTAAACCAAACTAAATGCCAAACCAAACTAAATGCTAAATGCCAGCATAGCTAAACACATCTAAAACACATGCAATACCCCCCTAATCAACATAACTGGGCTACAGACAGCGTATGTTGTACCGTGAAGGAGTGCGGAAGATCCCGGGTACAGCACACGGCGAGTATTGCGACTGTCGCCAGCCAACTAAATATTAAATAAAATCCCCATACACCCAGCCAGGCAGCCTCTTTCTCTCTCTCTCTCCCTCTCCCTCTCCTTTCTTATCACATTGCTAATGCCTATAATAACCCACTCACTCTGTTCTTTTTCTTTCTCTCCTAATCTAGACTATCTTCGCCATGGGACGCTGCTGTAGTCTCTCCACCCGGTCTACCTGCAGAAACCCTCGACCAATTGACCTATGGCTAAGCCCCGCCCCCCTTAGTTACTGTTGCTAACTCGGACAAGTTATCAGAGCTGACTAGAGTTTACAATGGCAGCTATCAGTGTAAAAACGATATCCCAAGAGGCTCTAGACAACTTTTGGAGACAAAAGAACCTGATTTCGTCTAGAAGCTTTCAAAGGGGACTTCATTATGCAATGGAGGGATATGTATAAAATTTAAAACTAGATATGGTATAACAAGCTTACATTTGAGGCGAAAGTGTACAGATCACTATGCAAAGGGTAGAAGCCTCATCCCACGGTCATCACGATTGCAGATAAATACATCCAATACCAGCATTGTTCATGCACCGCAGGGAAAGATTAAATTAATTTACCTTCAGTTAATTTAACTAATCTGGAGAGGCACTGAGATGTAGACCTACGTTTATTATAACTAGCATTAACCTGCCCCTGACAGGACAGTGTCCTAACTGTCTAGCTAGCTATCGTAACCGGCATGCGTGTGTTATCGGCACATGTTCACATTGTCATGTTAATTCATTATTAAACTTTTGTATACTTGTGCATATCGATTGTTTAATAGAATGGCTGATTTTTAACAAACTGTCCGATAACTGACATAGTTACGCTAGCGCAGCTAGTGAATAGCTAACGTTAACGTTAGCTCGTTTTAGCCAGAGATAACTTGCCTAAGCCTAGTATCTATAACATCAGTGGTGAAAGTAAGCCGGTACTGTCAATGACAATACTGTGAATAATGAGTATGCCTATGATCATGTAAGCTTAGTTGATTGCTTTAGCAGAGGAAAATTCCAACCTAACAAGAGTATGGCAGATAGCTAATGAACATAGTTGACTGTGTGGTCTGCCACACAACTTAATCCACCGGAGACATTTGGCCCTGCCTTGTTTTAGTTTGGGAAATGGGATAAAATATACCCCATTGCCTATCCTCTCATGATACCTCGTATAAGTGTTGTATCTACCCCATGCACATCGTTTGACCATTTTTGTTCAACTTACATTACAACAAACCCCATAAAACAAGTGAAGAATCACGGTTTCTAATGCTACTCTATGGAGTTGTAAACTCAAGATGTCCGAGTGCAGTTGTTACTAAACTGCCATTGGCTCGTCTGCGTTCGAGGGGCGGGGCTTAGCCATAGGTCAATTGCACCCACCGCCACCGCACTGCCGTACACTTACTCTACCTCATACCCTATGCTAGCATTTATATACAATATATATTATTGCCACCATCGACATGTTTCTCTGTTCCTACTCCCCTTACCCCTGTAATAGTAACCCTATCAGCACAGTGTAGATCCACTAAACTGGTCTTGTCTGTATCATGTATTTACCACTGGATGTCTGTATATATATTATGTACATCTACCAAATGCAGGCTATGTACAACACCTGTTGTTTCCCTTCCCCTTCTGCCACACAACCCTCCCCCCTTTCCCCCTTCCTATCTCCACCCGGCCGACCTCAAGCAGATGGGTTCCCCCTTATGTGCCGTGGTTCTGCTTAAGGTTCCTTCCCGACTAACAGGGAGTTTTTTCTTGCCCGTGTTGCCATTGTGCTTGCACTAAGGGGGTTTCAGGCTCTGGGCTCTGTAAAGCGCCTAGAGACAATTGTATTGTTATGGCGCTATATAAATAAAATTGAATTGAATTGAATTGAATTGAATTGTATGTGTTTGATATCACTCTTAAGAGGATGTGGACAATATGTCTGCTTGGGCAGCGTGATCTCCAAAACCTGTTCGTATAAATGTATACGAAATATTGTGACATAGAAATTCGTAACAATACATACGTCTGGCTGGTATGGCATTATTAACCACACCCAAAATACAACGTGAGTGAACGTCTGTCTCCGCCATATTGGATTGAGAGCTCCCTATTAATTCCATGTGAATTCCAAAATGTGTGTAATTACTTGTGTTCTGCTTCATGAAATACTGTTTTTCTGTTATATTCTTACAATTTAACATTGATTTTTTCATTAAAAATGCAATCATAACACGTTTATTTTACATCGTTTGACTTAACGAAGGGTGTTTCTACGGGGCGTGGATCCCCATTCACTTTGAATGGGGTGACGTCATCAGTTGTCTTTTTTTGCTTAGATTTTTTTTAAACTTACAGAGAAGTAGACACTGCACAATGTAAAAACCTTGTTATTGTAACTGAAAAATACGTCTGAGGGGATTTGCGAGGTGTCTGGGCCAGCTATCTAATGTTAGCGGCGTGATTGGTTGTTGACCTGTCAATCTCACTATAAACGTTTCCGTCACCACCATAGACATATATACATAGACGCCCCATTGACTGCTTCAGATCGTTGCTGCCACGTGCAAGCGCCATATTGGAGAGGTGAAGACTGGCCTGTAAACAAACGCAAGTAAACGGTGGGGCTGCGTTTTTTTTAATAAAAAGCACTATAGCATTTACATTTCTCAACCGATTTCAGGTTAGATTTGATATTTGATTTGATATTGGCTTGATATTGACTTGTGATATTGATATATGCACATAAAAGCAATGAATGCATATGAATGATTTCTTCCAAGGCTGATAAACCACTGACTACACTGACTACAATTCAATTTATTTATATAGTGCAAAAACAATAAAATTGTCTCCTTAGAGGTGGTAATAGGGGAGGGGAAACAATCAGGAACATGGCAGAAAAATGGGCAGACCAGGTGAGATCATTGCTGATGTTCACCCCCAGGAACCTGAAGCAGCTGACCTTTTCCACTTGTTGTTGTTGCTGTGTAGGGGTGCATGCTCCACCTCCTGCTGCCTCCTAAAGTCCACAATCATCTCCTTAGTCTTGCTGATGTTGAGAGTGAGGTTATTATCCTGACACCATGTTGTCAGGGTATCAACCTCCCCTCTGTAGGCTGACTCGTCACTCTCAGTGATGAGGCCCACAATAGTTGTGTCCTCAGCAAACTTAACGATGAGATTGGAACTGTGCGTTGCCGCACGTCATATGTGAACGTCATGTTTGAACAAGGAGAACAGGAGGGGGCTGAGCACACAGCCCTGGGGGGTGCCTGTGTTGGTGATCACTGTGGCTGAGGTGCGGTCACCGATTCTCCCTGTCAGGAAGTCGAAGATCCACTTGCATAGGGAGGTGTTTAGTCCCAGGTCCACGAGCTTGGAGACGAGTCTGGAGGGGATGATGGTGTTGAATGGTGAACTGTAGTCAATAAACAGCATCCTGACATACGTATTCCCTTTGTCCAGGTGGGAGAGCGCGGTGTGCACAGTCAGGGCGATGGCATCGTCTGTAGACCTGTTGGACCGGTATGCGAACTGCATAGGGTCCAGGGTGGGGGGCAGTGAGGAGCAAATTAATGATTTGACTAGCCGCTCGAAGCACTTCATGATGACAGAGGTCAGTGCTACCGGGCGATAGTCACTCATGCAGGTGACCTTAGTGTTCTTAGGCACAGGGACGATGGTGGTCCTCTTGAAGCAGGTGGGAAGTACAGACAGGCTGAGGGAGAGGTTGAAGATGTCACTGAAGACCCCTGCTAGCTGGTCAGCACAACCCCTGAGGGCCCTACCTGAAATGTCATCTGGGCCAGGTGCCTTGTGAGGGTTGGTCTTTTTGAAGCAATGCCGGCAATGCTCGGCTAGAGGCACATCACTGGCTAGGCCATTAGGTAACTCCACTGCATAAGTGGTCACTGTCCTTCACAAAGCGAGCGTAGAAGGCGTTCAGCTCGTCAGGTAGTAGGACAGAGGACTGGGTCTCACTGCAACCCCTCCCTTTGTAGTCTGTGATGGCTCTTAGTCCACTCCACATGCGCCTGGGCTCAGAGCCATGGTGGCTGGACTCCAACCTGGTCCTGTAAGTCCTTTTAGCTGTTGTGTGGGGAGGGGGCGAGAACAGAGAACAAAGGGTGATAGCAGAAAGGAGGCTATCTGGGGAGAAGGGGACCACATCTCGCCTGTCAAGAGATACACATACTTGATAATCAAATGGCCAAAAGGTATACAAAGCCAGCCACATCCTTGGAAGATCACTCTTGAAACTGTTCCTGATTCAGCACTTCTTGACATGGTAGAGACTGCCCACCCAGAACATTAACATACATGGCAGAAAGACCCTCCACATGGTAATTCGTGTGTGAGCATAGTAATGCTCATATGGGGGACTGATAGAACCAAATATAACTATTCTACTGTTATTTTGTATCATCTGATTCTGTAACATACAACGTGATGTAACAGCCACAGCATAACGGCATTGTAACAGACATAACACAAGAATAAAATAATATCTGACTCATTGTTTCAGCTGTTTCAGGAAAGGTGGATGTAGAAAAATAAAATGGTTGTAATGCAGTGATGTGGTGAACATGGAGCAGCCTTGCAAAACAAGTGTCACGAAAGGTCAGGCAGAGAGTCCTGTGTGCAAAAACAAGTGTCAAGTAAGGCCAGGTAGAAAGGCCTTACTGAGCCTAGTGGGGTCATGCCTGTGACCCTGAGTGTGCTGGGTAGTCAGACAGGCAGTCAGGGCCTAGTGGGGTCATGCCTGTGACCTTGAGTGTGCTGTGTAATCAAGGCAAGCAGTCAGGGCCTAGTGGGGTCAAGACTGTAACTCCTGGTACCCTTTCATAATTTCTGTTACCTTCTTACTAAATCAAAATTATTATAAAAAAAAAGAAAAAATGAAATAGCAGCTTTGAAGAATGTATTCATTTCAACAGTGGATAATTAACATTTAATGAAACATAATACCTGCACTACGTTAGGGTTACAAACTGAGTGCAGACGATAATTTGCCAGACAAAGCTTTGCTCAGATCGTGTGTAATCTAGTAGGTAAATGTTGTATCACATTGTCATGGAACAAGAAATACGCATAATTAGTTGAATCACTTTTGCTCATTTGGAAATTATCGTCAGAGGCCAGGATGGATCCGTGAGGAGGGCAATACGTGGGTGGCATCACTACGCATTAGTCAATCAGAACGCTCGTACTGTCATTGCCATATAAAAAAGAAAAACTATTCTAAGGTTATTAGTGTTCTGACTTGTACTTGTCCTATAAATTATCACCCGGTATATACAATGTCTGGGAGATCTTGAGTGCTTTATTCTTCATGCCCTGCATGGTACATTATACTGGTTTCCGGCTGCCAGACATTTCATAATACAAGTCCTGATTCTATCAGTACTAAACATTACAATTAGCTTATCCTATTTTGTAGTCTGTAATCATTACGGATTTACACGTTTCAACGTGCTATCTGGTGTGCTGTTGGATGGAGTAACAAAACTGGTTCAAACATTAGGATTATAATTGCATTTACTAGAGTTGCGATATGCATTCGCATTAATCAGCAGGTTGAGGTATTTATGCCAGGAAAGCTATAGCAATATATTCTAAGGTTATTATCCTGTTTTGTAGTCTGTAATCACTACAGATATACACGTTTCGACGTGCTATCTAGGGTGCTATTGGATGTAATCGTGAATAGTTTCCTAGGTCTACTTTGTAGTTCAAACAATTAGGATATCTAATTCTTTCCAACTTCTTCGATAAAATCGATCCTATAAAGGTATCCTGCATGGAACAGCCAGTCCGTATTTATTTCGTATGTATCACTACGAATTTGTATGTTCAAAATTTCACTTTATTTCGTAAGTATTGTTACGAATTTGTATGTTCAAAATGTTCGTATACAGCTGATTGAGACCAGGCTGGCTTAGGGGGAGTTTGAGGTGGTATGTGTGTCTGGGGGTCAAGGTGGATTGTGGGGACCTGAGAGGAAATGCCAGGCAAAGGGGTCCAGTTGAAAGGCTAATCTCCAACCATCTGGTGTGGCTGAAGCTAACAGGGTGGGAGTTTATTAATATGGTCTGTAGGTTCTCCTGATAATATCAGATCCAAAAACTAAAATCTAACTCAATATTCTAATTCTCATTTCGAAGTGATACCTTACTGAAAACAGACAGGGCAATTATTTGATGCTTTGGGTGATATTTTAAAATCAGAGTGTGATTGGGAAGTTCCCACCTCATTATGGCCGTACCCTTAACACAGCGCACCTATTCCCCTTGTCTGCCGGCCGTTGATTGTTTGGTTAACCTCAACAGTCAGGGCAGTAGGAGTCTGGCCCGCTTTACAATGTTGCACCAGCTCATGCATTTTCCCAAAGTAATAGATTCAAATGTCAAGCAATGATGATGGGTGATAATGAGCTTTACATTTCTCTCCGTCTCTCTCTCTCTCTCTCTCTCTGTCTCTCTCTTCCACACACACACACACACACACACACACACACACACACACACACACACACAAGCTTTGGGCACAGCATTGCTTTCGTCACACTTCCTGGTTCTTCTTTTAAACCTGTTAGCACCGTCCTTCTTCACCCTCTAATTATGGACGACCTGTCCTCTGATTCCAACATCCATCTCCTCATTGAGTAAACTTCTTCATTACCTCTAACGAAAGTGAATATTTAGCTTTCCCAAAATGATGCCTCTGTCGATATTCTGATGGCAAAAGGAAAAGGGATTGCACCATGGTTCCAGTACTTGCCAACTCTCAGCTATACCACACACAGGTGGTAAAAATCTTGAGCCGGGTCACTTTCTTTCGGCGGGGGGTGGAAATCGATGTGCTCTGTACATCACAAATTACACGTTGCTCTCATGGGAAGCATTCTTCAGACAAACCTTTTAATTATTAAAAGAAGCACAGAAGCACCAAAGAAATGGAGCCAAAATCCAAAGTCAGAGATTACCCAGAAACGGAGGGAAATAACTAGAAGGGGTGGTATTTATCACTTGCTAATAATTTCCCAGTGGGGAGGTATCTAGGGATGGGAAGGGGGGGAGTGTATATTGATTTAGATACAGCAAGCCAGACAAAGACTGAGCCAAAGGAGCGCTGGGGAACTCATACAGCTTTGTGCCCCTCCCCAATCCACTCCTCCAGCTCTTCTGTCAGATCTTCCGCCCCAACCCCTTCCCTGATTTATGCAAGCCTCTTCTTTTACTCATTCCTCTATCGTACCTCAAAGCTCCTCAGTCAATTTCACTTTCAATTTCAGATGTGGGCCCAGTTCAGACTGTCTGTTTGCATGGGCTGCTTTAGCCAACATTTGCCAGAAGTGTGGGCTAGTTCGAGGAGTGTGCTCATTTAGATAGAAAAGCAAATTATTAAAAGGAGACTGTCCTCACCAGAAATTGCATGCAGCACTATGTTTGCACAGAATTTTGCAGACAAGGTTTTACTGTAGAGATAGGAGAATGAACAGGGGGAAAGGGTTGGTGGTGTTTGGAAGATGTAGAGGTTAGGACAACAATGTGTGAGAGCTCAGAATAGACTGTGGAAGTTACCATACCTAATGCCAAGGTCATGTGATATATTTGCTAACTTGACTGAAAAATGTCTGTCAGAGACTCTTCTTGCTTAGTTTCTAAATTAGTAGCCACTGGAGCCGCCTATCTGTGCACAAAGTGTGTACTTTAACTCGATCTTAACTTGAAATATAATTTCTTAAGAAATGAAGCAAAGGAAAACCTCATTTCATTTGTTTCTGAGGACTATTGTGTGTGTGCCTGTGTTTGTGTGTGTGTGTGTGTGTGTGTGTGAGAGAGAGAGAAAGAGAGACTGCATGTGTGTTTGGCTTTTCAACATGTCTCTTTGCTTCTCATTGTGTGTATCTCAGTGTGTGTGTGTGTGTGTGTGTGTGTGTGTGTGTGTGCACTTTGTTTGTTTTTTTGTTTAGCCTGTTTACCATTTTATAAAATAAATTGAAAACAACTCTGTTTGTCCTTTATCCCTGCAACAGATGTACTTTTGACATTTACTTTCTGCAGATACTGGAAAGCGGACTCGCACATTTGAACTTTTGGTAGTATTCTGTTTACTTTTTCAATTGTACACTTCACAGAAGTGGCCAAAAAGACAACGGTTGCTTACGGAAGCCCTGAACTAAATGTGATTAAAAAAAAAATTGGAAATCTAACTCATTTTTATCAGATTTGATCTCGTTATTTCAAGATATTACCCAAAACAAGGAGATATTAATATGAATATATAATATCTCAAAATAATGACACATGAGATGTTCTCTTGAAATTACAAGATCTTGAAAGTCAAGAAAATATTAATTATTTCAAGCTATTAATGAGATGAAAGATACTTACGTCAACAGCAAAGTGTCATCCCTCTGAGGTTGTGCATGCTACATTTTCATAAACATAGTCACATAAACATCAGTACCATACATCTCTGTCCATGGTTTCTTCAGTATTCTACCCGGCTGTCTTCACCGGCTGTGTGGTGTCTTGCAGAACTCCCCCCTACTCGTGCCCAGACACTGTAATCCAGAAGGTTGAGGTCTGGCGAGCTGAGAGGTCATGTATCTTGGTCCCAGGAGGCTGTCATGTCAGACACAGGACACACTGCAATGTCAGATAAAGGATTGAGCCCAGACTTGTCATATTCTTTTTCTGTATGGCAAGGTGCTCTATCTTGTTGCTTCAACAAAGTTACAATCTGGAAAGGATTTCTTAATCAAGGGAAAGACCTATTTGGTCATGATATTAACATGCCTATCATACATATAATGCATTCAGTGGTATGAATATGGATGGGCACGTTTGACCATCTGGAACTTTGATGGCCAACATCATAATATAATGTTCACAGGGTTTTAGGAAACAAAAACATGCATAGCATTCTCTGGAACTGTAGAGATGTTCTGTGTAATAGTCAATCTCTCATTCCTATCAACGGTTCAATGCTTCATCAGCCTGATAGAGTTTCTTCTAGCTGACAATGATGATGATGATGATGTCCAGAATGATGCTTGAGCTCAATGAGAAGTCTTGAAGCTCTGGTCAGTCTTTTGTTCCTAGATGCTTGGGTTATAAATTGCCTGGCTTGCCAGTGAAGGCTTTGTATAAATGTCTCATTTGATGATTCTTCTCACTGCAGTGTAGCTAACACAATTTCCTTTCACAGTCTTCCTTTTCAATTTTGAATTTAGATTTTTCTGGATGACTGCTGCCATGCACACAAATGTATGCATACCACTAGATTGTGTCTTGAAGATTCATGTCACATTAGACAGCATTACAGTATTAGCAACAGTGAATCAGTGTACATTATAAGTTGAAAATGCAACTTCCTGTGACTTTTTTAGCTTGCTTCAGATCAACCGTTAAATGAATAGTGCTCTACAGGCTGTTTTACTAGTCATTTACCACACACACATCACACATTTACCACACATGTTCCATTACTCAGGACCTGCTTTGTAGCTCCATTTTCAACAAAACCAAGCACAAGCCCTATATTCCTGCTCTGCTAAAAGTAGCCAAAAGATCACGACAATCTGTGTTTTAAGTTGTTTCAGCTAATCTTCTCCACTGGAGAGCTCATGACTAAGGCAAACATTATTGACCTCTTCCCTAACTCGACTCTTTTGGCCTTGGTGGTTCCTGAAAGCACATCAATTCTTCAAAAAGTTAAAGCAACTTCAGAAATGTTTTTTTTTTTTTTTAAATGAAATATTTAGAGAGAAGTTCAGAGGTTTGAGTTACGCGTTTAAGCAGATGGGAAGGATTGCGTGGGGTGGTCACATTCAGGAACAGCATGAGCGGTGCTATGTGAAGACATTTGTGATTGTACCATCAGCAGGGAAGAGAGGACACATGCAGTGTGCGGTCCTCAAGATGGATCGGACTGTACACTCATGTCTTTCAGTAAACTCACAGCTGACAAATAACCCTATTCCATCCTGTAGCACACATAATTCATACATTCAAAGACATCATTCCTCTCTGCTTTTTCCACAAACAGAAAAGTGATACAAAGGGTATTATTTAAAAAAAAAAATAGTGTCCTTCTCAGTTTGCAGACTATGTGAATGTTTTATACCATCACAACAACATCAGCTCCTAAGAAATGTTTTTTTTTTTATGTCGCCTCAGAACACATCGAATGGAATGGCAGTGGAAAAATAAACCATTTGTCCCCTGTCCCTCAGGACACATGATCTGAAATTCTACCAAAGCTCCTGCAAAGTGAACATTAATGACAGCTGGCTATAGTCTTCATGTTTGGCACTGCTCCGCTGCTAAGACTGATAACCGAAAGTACCAGCCAAGATTGTATTTCTGGATTGTATTCTGTAGAATATTTTAGGAATCCTTTCCAGGCTGACTATTGAGGCAGCAGACGAAGATTAAACTGTTCTACTACACTTGCAAAATTTAGTGTAAAACCTTTTTTTTTGTCATTTCAATCCATAGCTTGTTACATATCAGGTGTTACATATCAGGTACTATCAAAGTGTGAGAGAATGGATGTGTTAATGTTGTCAGTGGGCGGTAAACATGAATCAAGTAATCATCTAATTTGTATATGTGTGTTTGTCAGTTTCTGTTGTCAGTCAAGCAGGTAATGTAATAATGTTGCCAGAATGAACTGAGTCAGCAAAGGTCTTTAATGGATTGCACATGAATACACTTATCTGATGGTTGTACTACGATGTTCATATTTGTTTTTGACAAAAAGAGTAATTATCATATGTTTCATAAAATAGCTGACAACTGAAGACATGACTGACATCAGACATTGGCAATTCGTGGTATAATGGTTTGAACGAGTAGGCCACAAGGGCCAGAACACACTCTGTTTAGTAAGCTACTGCTGAAGTGTAATTTAAATATAAATAGCAGAAAGCTGTGCAGAGCACACACGGTTAGTATAAAGAGGGAGTATAAAAAGGAAGTATAAAGAGGTTTGTAGAACCAGAATGTATGTGTGTGCCGCAGTGGAATGACGTTGTTAAACGAACACAGTGCATTATACAGCCTCAAGAGTGCTCCTCAAAACAACATTATGCCCCCCCCCCCCACACGCACGAGAGAGGTTCAAGAGAGACCTCTGAGCATATCTTGACTCTTGTGTGTGTGTGTTTGTGTGCGTTTGTGTGTAGGCCTATGTGTGTGAGAGAGAGAGTAGGTGGGTGGGGAGATATAATCAAACAATGTGAGGTCTAAATTTGTTTTGTGTTTGGGCTGGAGTCAAACAAACATGTTGACACAGCTCCTTCCTCTCTTGTTCAATGTTTTGTTAAAACAGGGCAGAAACTTCAATTTTCCCCGTGCTGCATCACAGCATCTCCTGTGTAATAATTCAGGGGTTTCTATCAACTGAAATTGGGTTTATCGCAATTTCATGTTTTGTTTAAATTACGCAATTACTTTAGAGGCACAAAGAACTGCTGTTGCGATGGGGGTGGGGTGGTGGGTTATCTAATCAGTAATATACTGTTGATGTGATAGGCTGTGCTTTTCCCACAATAGAATCCTGGAATGGAAAACAGAAAATAGAATGTCAAATACCTTAGTCTCGTCATAATATGGTTTGGTATGCATCGCCGGCTCTGTGTTTGTCAGTGCTTATGAAACTGTTTTATTCAAGGCCCATTTGCACCAGGTCTTTATTTCCCAACAGAAGTGGTTTCTCTTTCCTTGATTTAAGTTTATCTTCAGGGACTTTCTTATGATTGCACAATGGTAGAAATATCACACCCAGCTATAAACAAACAACATTTGTTTGGTGAGCGGTAAATTGCTTTGTCATCTAGTCAACTATTATGCATTATGCAACAGCATAGATTATTAGTAAACAAGTTATTCAGGTCATGCTCAGTGATTTGATGGATGAGTAAAGCTCAAGGTAAAGTTCCAAGTGAAGATTGGGGTTACTAAGAATGCAGGAACACTATGGTAAGTTCTCTATTTAAAGCAACAGTAAAGCAATTTAGTCAAAAATAAGTGAGCTATATAACTACACAAGTCATGCAAAAAACCTTGAAAACACCAACAATAGCCGACACTGATACATACATAGCTTGGTAGCATGGTAACTGGTGTCTTCTGGCATCCTGCTGTAAAAGATTCTCTTGCATTTTTGTCTTCGACCACAGAACTACAAACTATAGTCTGTCATAGTTTAGGTGGTGGGAATGCCGTTCCTATTAACATTTATTTGAAGATGATACCAAAAGTAGTTCCCTAGAAAAACATAGCTTGAAAAATTATAAATTCCTGCATAGTGTTGCTTAAACAGCTATTGGACAAAGAAATACGCCTTTCTTTTGTGTGTGAGAGTGTGCACATGCGTATAAAAACTGCTTAGTCAGTACATTTAATAAATGAAATGCTGAACTATTCAGTGTGTCTCAGTAGTTCTTCGGTGACCATGTTTATATTGCAAGCGAGTCGCAAAAATGTGGCGAGGGATCTGTGGGAATATCATCAACAACAGCAAGGACAGCTAAATAAATTGTACTGAGTCACATGAGGTTTACAAATTTCACATAATAATGCCTGAATTATTTCTATTCGTCACGACGTGCTGTACCTCACAGTTCTACACGAGCCAAGGATTTGCATCAGTGCAATATGACTCAATGCCCAGATCTGCATATCTCATTATGAAGGCAAAGCAAACGTTATGGAAAAGGGATGCTAATGCAGGCAAACACAGCACAGCGGATTCCACATGAACAAAACAGCCACTGATTGGGCACATTAACACATAATCTCCGCAATTATTCACGCTGTTAACCCAAGGGCACTGCCGTGAATATTCCCAAATAGGTCAGTGACAGATGAAGGCGGTTCTGGGAGCAAGAACTTTCTTTTCTTGTTGTCACTTCTGCTTGTTGTTGTTTTATCAGTGAAGTTCTGATCTTTACGGTCATGTGCAGTTCCATACCGGTGTTTTTTTTCTTTAGTGTAGAAACCACTGTAAACCTGCTCTGCTTAAAGGGTATGTCAAAGTGCAGAGAGAGTAGGACTAAAACAGACCTTAACAGGACACATATCGTAATAACATAAACAACATAACATCAACAAAAACCCCCCACCATGCTTGGAATTAAAAGACAGTCGGCGACTCCGTGAAATGTTTCGTAGGGGTTCAGTGGGTACAGAAATGAGCTGAAGCTGTGCTGTGTCTGGCCTCCACTTCCTGCTGGATTCTCAAGGAGTGACAGTGAGGAGTGAGTCACGGACTAATTCTAAAGCATGGTGAATCATAGCACAAACACCAGCTTTGTGCACTTTTTGAGAAGCCCCTTTCTTTTTCCTCTCTTCCGTCTGAGCACCTCATCTTGTCTTGTCTTATCTGGAATGGAGAGACAGAGGTAGGGGAACTCAGTTTCCCTCTAATTTGGCCTTAAACAAAAACACCATCAGAGATAAAGAGTACCTGACTAGCAAATGCTGTGTCCTTGTAAAACCAGTCCTTGGATTTTAGTGGAACCTGTTTGGGTTCTATGATTTCAGAGCACTCCTCTCTTTCCGAGCTCTGCTGAAGCAGCCCTCTGTGACGGGAACTAGCCATCTGCCCTGTCCCACACAAATGTTCCCAGTTCTATTTCTGCTCATCCATCATCGGAGGCCGACGCCTCCTCGCTCCTCCCTAATTGCCACCTCCTTCCGACCCACTCGGAGGAGCCATCAAACAAATGTGATGAAGGTCCCTGAAAATTAGACGCTGCCCTTAACGGCACCGCCGCTTGACGTCGCTTAGCGCCTCCCCGTCCCCGTCTTGTGAGGTCGATTTCATCCAAAAGGAAAAAAAATGTGTCCGTTTAAGCAATGTGTGTATGCTGTCTGGAAATAGTCGCGCGTGAAATAAACTAATCAACGGTGTGTGGACCATTGAGGTTAACCTTGTTCTGACTCTGGACCAGATGGGGGACATTGTTGGACAGGACAGAAGTGACATGTCAGGGTCCCCACCAGGAAGCAGGTGGACCTGCCGACCCTCTGGGTCATCACTGTCTGTTAGCAGGTTCCTCTGTGGAGGACTATGCCAAGCCTGCTCTATCATTATTAGCTGTGGGAAATAGCAGCCACACACCTGCACGCTGCATTCCAAATGAACAGAATCACAGCGGCATTCTCTTGGAGCGTACCACACCGTGTGTTACAGGTGCAGAGAGCTGTTGTCTGTGTTGAAGAGGAATCTGAAATTGTGTTCCCTTGCATTCTCTGAATCTTATTGCGTTGGTTCCTTTGGTTTCTTTGTCCTGGCCAGAAGAAGGTAAAAGATGCAATAAACATGAGAATATTGGCATACTGGCATACAACAGCATGGAATGCACAACAGTATTGGTGAATACTTTTTATCATGCCTTCAGAATAGCATAATCACTGTAAATCTTCAAGCATTTTGGAACAAAATCTACTTACTGCACTGTCAAACATAATTAAATCTGCCATGACAACTGTTGCCATGTGCGTATTATAGTGTTTTTGCTCTCTGCTTCACTTTGAAAACAGATTGGGCAGTTTGAGGAAAATCCAGCATATTCATTGGGATTCTTGTTATTGTGTGTAATTATGACCAATGCTCGTCACGGCTGTGACCTTGCTCATCAGTCTGGCTCTCTCTGAGTCTGCTTGAGAAAGACGGCAAGCACACTCACACACACTCACACACGCTCTTACACTCTCTCTCCCTCAGACACAACAGCAGTCACACTCTGCTGCAGACCAATTTCTTTAATGAATCCCCCCTCCGGCACAGACATGCTGATTAAATTAATTAATGGCAAAATAATCCAAGTGCATTCCACTGTTGCCCAGTGTCTCTCTCTCTCTCGCTCTCTCTGTGTGTGTGTGTAGCTTTTCAGAATGCTCCACACTGTCAGGAACCTCCTATGAAGCCATTAACCCACAAGGTGACCAAAAGCATACCCTCTAAAATGATCCCATGCTGATTTGCCTGGACTGAGAATGCATTAACATTCAGTCAGGTATTTTTCCACTGAGAGTCATACCAGGGTCACAAACAACAGACACGAGTTTCAGAGAAGGAGCATGCCTAGCCGTCAGACTGAAGCATTGGCTACAGAATCCCATGAGGTTTTGCAAATGCTTGCTTGTACGGTATAAACACTGTTGTGTTACAGTGTTTGATCAAGGTTATAGAGCAGGTCTCGCAAGATGAGACGTACTTTTGATAACATAATATATATATAATTTCATAGAAGCAACACATTGTTATTCATGATAATTCAAACATAAAAGCTATTCTGGAGAAGTGACATCTCCCAAGCCGAGGGAGGGGAAATAGATTTGTCCCCGCTGGCTCTACATGTGTGAATAATTAACAGGATGGCACTTTTGGCTGTCTTTCTGCAAGTGATAACTGAAAACTGGATTTTATTTCTTCAAAGCTTAGTATTTCCTTCTCTTACATCTATCTGCATCTTCATAATTTGCCCTATCATGTTATTAAAGCAATTTGAAATGTGGCCATGTTGCTGATAATTCTATTATTTCTAAGCCTACAGGGCAAACATAATTAGTTTTTTGTGTGTGTGTAAGCTGGTCTTTGTGTTTTGGCAGCCCTGTTTAGAGCCCTATTCATGTTCTAGGTTGTCAGGTCATTTCATTCTACATGATATAAAGTCTGCATACCCTCTGTTACCAATGTGCTATTGGTTTGTTTCTCTGTGGTTAGATACAGCATCTAAGACATGATATGGCTTCTTGTCTGTCTTGCCTTGACATCATAGACCGACATCTCTTTTACCTTACAAAGCCATTTAGCCACCATGGTTCCCGCAGATATTTCTTTAATAACCCAACATCCAGAACAAGGCCCAATCACCAGTTCATAATGTGATCCATCTACCAACTAGACAAAGTAATGTGTTGGGGGGGGGGGGGGGGGGGGGGGGGGGGATCATTGTCTGAAACAGCCTTCCTACCATTAACGTTCTGCTGCATTTCCAATACAGCTCGTCACGGTTGGGCATCTGAGTGGATTACAATGCGGTCACCCATCGCAGCATGGTAAATGGACCTGTGAAGGGGCTAATGCAGCAGACCGTGTGTCATTTACTCATCTGATCTGAGGCCAGTGATCAGCTAGCTGGGAGACCTCCTCCTCTCTCCCCAGGCCAGACTCAGATGGGTCGTGGTGCCATTAGAGCGGCCTAACCCTGGCTAACGTGACACCCTCGCCAAGGGGCTGCTTTATTGCTAATCTTCAAAATTGCTGGTCTGGAGAATGGACATGGTATGAGTTGTGTGTATGTGTGTGTGTGCTTGTGACAGAGGCCTGGTGGCACCATACACCTCAGCGCCAGCACCAGCACCAGCGTGTGGTCCAAATATAAAGTAGAGTCTACAATGAAATGTGATATGAGGATTATTATGATGTGAATGTTCATTTCTCCTTGCCAATTTTAGGACGTTTTGAAGAAAGTTCATTTTCTGGACAGTATTAGAAAAAATAGAACAAAAAAAATCAAACAAAATAATCCTTAAAGACAGATTGGGTCAGGAGAACAGCTCAGTTTTCCTATTTGATGGGGAGAGTTTAGCTACATATGCATCACAAAAAAATGGCCAAATGTGTCTTCCTGGCAGTGAGCACTATCATTCTCAAGAGAGAAGGAAATGGGTCCCACACAGCACCTCTGTGCTGGAAGGAAATGTTCTTGGGGTTTCACAATAGCGTAACAAGTCCAAAGATTGCCTCTCAAACCATGTCATGCTGGAACTCTTAAATAGGGATGCACCCGAATCCAAATCCACTATCCGGTAAAGCACAAATATAATGGAAACAGATATTTCCTCTACCCGAAGTTGCTCGTTATTATTAGAAAAGTTAACTCCATGACTGGCATGTCTGTGCAGCTGCCATTTTGTTCAATGTGGATGGCCACAAGATAAAAAATGCTCATTATCATACATGAAGCATCATACAGGATTTAGCTGTATGTGTTATTTTCCTCAATAAGAAAATAGAAACAGTTGAAATATTGAAAAAAAACTTGTATTTCACAATACAATATTAGCCTGATTTAACGTGACTTCTGGTACAAACCATGTCCACTTTCAATCTTCCATTCGAATACAGAGCCAGATACTTTTGTTGGTTGAACAGATACAGATACAGATAATTTACACCCCTACTCTTAAATTACTGGACCTGTATCTGTATGAAAAATTATATATAAGATGCCTTTCTATTGCTCGAGAAATGTCAACTTTCATTTGTTTTACAACCAGGGTAAATAAACACATGAAAAAAACAAATGAATCTTTGTCTCTTTTAACATCTGGACAATTAGGCTGTTGATCTCATCTAGCCTTAATGAGCCGTCACGCGAAACTGAAGCCAGGGCACGCCTGAAACAACAAAAAGATGAAGCTAAACAAAACAGACAAACAAAAAATACCAAAAACAATCCAGGGACTTTGTTATTGCTCAGCCACGAGTACTAAAGAGATGCAGTACTTTCTACACATATTTCAATGGATTACCCAAGGTGAGAGAAGTCTCTGGAAAGCAATATCTTCATTATTACATTGTGAGGAGGTGTTTTGACTGTAGCGCAAATAATTTGGTCTGGTGTTTTGGCTTCATTTTCAAAATATGTCGTATTTTTCCTTTAATTAGCGGTAAACATCGAGAACAATAATCCTCTGTGTGTGGGCATTCGCTTTAATTATGAGGATGTGCTCCACTTTTAAGGATGGTCTAGTTACTGATTAATGTATTTGTCCTTGCTCACAGTGTAATGTAATTTATTTCTACAAGGATACATCAATTTATTTTAGTTGGTGTGATATGCTCCAGCACTGTGATGGATTAAGCAACCAAACTTCTGATGACTGTTTTCCCAAATAAGGTCTGGGGCTAGACTCGGACTAAATTGCATTTTGTACGGAAGGTGTCCTTAGGTACTCAGTTCACAAGCAGACTTAATCATTCTCTGAGGGTGAACTTCTCTGGTCCCTTTGGTTCAGGAAACTTTTGGTACTGCTCCTGGATCACAGAATATGGCTTGCATGGTTAAAGTCAAGAGACAGTCAGTTTCATTCATTGGTCATGTTTTCTTGTTTAGTCACAAATTAAATGTCAGTAGGATTGAAAAATCTCACTCATGTCTGAACTGTATGTACACCTGAATAGAACTGAAACAAACATGATGGTTTCAGATGCTTGTGTTCATTCTTAGTTCATCTCATTTCTGAATTGAACGTATCAGGTTTTTTCATCAAGAGGGACACATTTCACTCATTTTGGTTCAGTCGAAGCATAATACCAAAAAATCAACCACTGCAAATTGAAATGTAATTGGAAATAATGCGTGTGAGATAATCCCCAAGATGATGAGATTTTGCAACCATGCTAGAATTAGAAAAAGAGTGTGGTGCAAGTACAAGGCATATGGTGTTATTATTTAATTATTTAATGTATTTGATCTGAGAACACATACTTCAGAATGATGCTGAGAAGCACAAGTGATGTAAATCCAGAGAAACCCTTCTCGAAAAATGCCAAGAGAAGACACCCCAGGCCCCCCACACAGACAGGGCTAAAACATGGTTTACAGACTGGACAAAATTCAATTCACACTAAATCTAACTAATCTAGGTGGTAAATCCAGACTGTCCCGTCAGCAAGCCAGGTCATTTCAGACGTTTAATGGCTTTCTCTTCTCTCCTCCATCTGATTGTTGCAGAGCATTCCTGTTACAGCACTTTTTTTTTATAACACAATGTAACTCTTGGGGTGACGGGGTGTTTTGGTAAAAGTCTCACAGGATTCAATCAGGCAGTCTACCAAAAGCTTGTGAAAAAAGGAATATCATTTCTCATGCTGGTATTTTGAAGAATGTTAATGATGTTAACTGTTGTTAAATGTTACAACTTTAGTACATACCTACAGTACATTCATGTTCTATACAAGATAATGTTTGGTCAAATGACACTTGTTTTGCCAGAGCAATAACTCTGGGTATCTGAAAAGAGATCTCCTTGCCAGTGATGTTCGATAGTGTTTCCATAATTCATGCTCGATAGTGTTTCCATAATTCATGCTGATGCTCCCTGCTCCACTTCTCTGGATTTACACAAGGATCGATAATAAAGCAGTCAGGTGAAGTGTAAAATGAGAAGGAATGAACAGCGATATATTTATTCTTGGCGCAGTGCAATCAACTTTTACTTGAGTCTCATTTTAACAGCTTCCAACCATAAAGACTGAAGTAGACAACATATCGATCAAATTGTTCATTTTACTATTAGCAAGTTATAGAGTGGTGCTAGGAGCACGGTAGTGTGAGAACACAATTGTAATGACTGGACATACTGCATTACAAAAAAAAGAAAACATCTTAAAAGTCAACAATATGACTTCCATTTCCTGAGATTTTTTGAAAATGTCGATATGAATCAAATCTCGAACTAACTTTGCAGTAGTGACAATATGAGTCTGTGGCACTTTCTGCATAAGGAAGAACACCTCAGTGGCTTAAGGAAGGGTGACCATTCACTCCAGAGAAAAAGAAGATTGTGCTGTTTATCTCTGTCTCTTACTTGTTTCCTTCTTCTCACTTTAGCAATTTTACTTTCTTTCCTTTCCCCCCCAGAGCGGTGAGCTGTGTTTTGGACGGGCCTTGTGCAATCTGTATCTCGTGTTGCCACAGCCCTCTCGAAATGTTAGCTGTTACTTTGCTGATGCAGCGGTGACTGGAGGCTGGTAGTTGAGTGCTGATTGATTAAGGGTTCGGACGGTGACTTCTGTCCAGATGGTGCAGGCGGGCGAATGAGTGACTACAGACAATGGCAGAATTTTTTATGCGATTACGATTGCAATTACGCAAGTCTGAACAAACACAGTGTGACACCAGGACAATAGATTTCTCATGACTTCTTATAAAGCCACATTCCCCGGCATTTTCGATATGAAATGCATTCCCTTTTCACATGAATAATACAAGATATCTATTTATTTAGTCCCCATTTCATCTCAGTGCCAGGGAATGCATGGGTATAATTGTCACAGCGTCTCAACACGAGGAGGACAAATGCCCTATCCAACACATGTGAAGTTGGCCAATCACAATTTCCTACTTTCATTAGCTGCAGGAAATGTTACATTGAAGTCAATGACTGAACAGTAATTCAACTTCATTAGCAACTCCGACTGTCAATGTTCAAACTAAATCACAAGGCACTTACTGTGCATCATTCATCTTTCTCAGGCAAAGAGCTAGTCATCTTAATGGGTATGAGGAAATTGACAAAGAGTGTGCATGTGTGTGTGTGTGTGTGTGTGTGTGTGTTAACCCTGATTCCCATAAAGATGCATGATGTAGAAACAGTTTAACTGTTTAATTGTCCACTGTGTTCTTAGTTACTGCATTCCTGCCAAAGTCCATCTACAGTATGTCTTATGTACTTACCAACCAATTCATTACCTTTGTATGTGTATCTGTCTGCCTTTTACCTATACGTTTCTGAAGCCTATACGTTATTAATCAGTACTATAGTCTTTCGATGGCGCATCCAAACCCACATCAATGTAGTTTGACAACTTTTGGAGCAGAAAATTCCAATTCAGAAAAGCATCATGGTTGCTTGGAGACGAATGTAACCTTGAGGCAACAAACTAAAAGTTGGCAAGACTCTCTGTGGTGGTGTAGCGTTAAAGTGTTGTGTGCCCAGGCCTTGAAAGCATTACATGCCCGAAGAAAGCTGAACCTGAGGGGGGTGATCTGTCAGACGTTACCCCAGGCTTTACACTCCAAACACAGACTGTTTTCGCTTGGCTCTGCCTGAGAGGTGAGACCGTGTGGTTTTATTTATGTATTTTTATTGTAGCGATCTTCGTCGAGTCAGGTGCGTCTTTGGTTTTCTTGTTGTTTATTAACATGTAGGCACAAGCATTCCGACACTGATACAGAATGGCAGCTGGAGCGGGTTATATATTCAGACACGTCAGACTGACTTGGAGTGGACAAAGAGGCTCAAACGCAAGGAAAATCACACTAGGGCATTTACAAATTGACACTAAATCCACATTGCTAACTAAAAATACGCGTAGACATTAAGCAACATAAGAGGGAACATACCAAAAACTTGAAATTAGAACAATAAAACTGAATTTACAGACATAAACAATACACTATGAACACTAAGAGTACGTTAACAAGCACAACACAAAAGCACAAACAATCACCACACATCACTCCCATTACACTTCCCAATATGTTTATTTATCGATTTCATTTATTTTGTTTACCTACATCCAAGCCCAAGGCTCAGCTTCAGCACCACACAGGTGGTATTGTATTTATCTATTTATTCATTTGATTCATTATTTTCTTCTACACCCCTGACTTCACTAGCCCTAACACTAATTACACTCCTTTAGCTCATTCTGAACACCCCACAGGTGATGCTCTGTGTTTATTTGTTAATTTATTTATTTATTCATTTATTTATTTATCATATCTCTGTAGATATCGGCCGTGTTGCACGTTGCCATGGATATAGCCTAGGAGCCGGCTGGTATAAAAATGACACGCAATGTTTGCCTCTCCGTGGAGAAAGAGATGGAGGAGAAGAATGTTTTTTTTGTAAAGCCAGGAATAATTCACCTAGAGAATATTTCGCCTGTAATGAAAAGGTTGGTAGGCCAACAATCACTGAATTTGCTGTTGATCCGCGACCTTCATAAGAGAAGAGGTGGACAGGTGGGCAGTGTACAGTGTACAAGCCATCCAACGCTTTGAAGCACACAGTAACGACCCTATCTGAAATAGTTTTTGGCTCATCCATTATTTATCGTAAGAGCAACATGCCTTGAGTAGTGCTCTTTAAAAATTGAAACAAAAGGTGAAATGAATCTGTGCGTCTGTCCCCCTGAGTGTCTTAAGAGGTTGGGACCTGGGTTGGTGCTTCTGCTGCGCTCAATTCCTTTTGGAACACAGAGTCATTAAAAGAGCAAAGGGGAAAAGCAGAGCAGAGAAGCGGCTCCTCAAATGTCTCTCAGGGACATCGTCTGGTAAGTGTGGGTTGGGGGGTGGAGGTGGGGTAATTCAAGCCATTTGCTGGTGAGCTGCAGCTGATGCTGCACTTGACGGTGTTCAGCTAACAACAGTGAGGAGACACAAGAGGAGGGGCTACCATGATAAGCTTTTTTCTTAGTTAATGCGCATGTTGTGCATGTGAGTCTGCTTTAAGACCATTATTGCCCATAGGCAGTAAAGATTCACTTTGGGGCTGTTTGGTAGCGAGCCCAATGTTTTTTTCTTTTCTTCGAGGCTGGAGTGTGTGACAAGTGGGATTCAATCATGTTTTAGCATTTACAAATGGTTTACTTCATGCATTATTCAAGGCTTATATGTTTTTCCTGTTATATTGAGCTTTGACATGTGCTGTGATTGAAAAGAAATGCAACATATGTGCACAAACATGCAGACGTTCACTCATAGCCACACTACACACACACAAACAAACACACACTCACACAGACACACACACACACACACACACACACACACACACACACACACACACACACACACACACACACACACACACACACACACACACACACACACACACACGCACATGCTGCATACATACATACATTGAAACATATCAGCACTTCCACAAACACAGACACATATGAATAGGCGAGGCAAGTTTATATATTTATTTATTATACGGCTATTCAGAATGTTCCAAAAAGTTACGTTGATTTGAAAGGGCCACCCCAGCAGGTCCTGTTCAGCCCCATTTTTCGATAATGACCGCCGGACTATACATAATCCCTTACATATAGCACAATTCATAAACACATGGTATTTTGGTCCTTCTGGCTTGAGTGATTTAAAGCAACAGTTCTTGAAAGTGTGACTTAATGGAAGCAGCGTAAGGACTTAGGTAACGGGCTAAGTACTAAATATTGGAGCAATATGCTGTTATTTAGGTTTTCATAGGAAATAAAACCACGAATTAGTGTTTTAAATCAATTCAATTCAATTTCATTTATATTGTGCCAAAACAATAAAAGTGTCTCAAGGCTAGGGTTGGGTACCGAGAACCGGTACCAATATGGAACCGGTTCCAATACAACCGGTACCTACCCGGACCGAAATGCAACGCAGATTTCGGTGCTTCATTTCGGTGCCTGAGCCAATTGAAAACGGTTGCTAGGCAGATTCCACGGGGCACATGTAAAACTGCCCCAGCTCCCAATGTAAACTTTGTCCTGTGTCGCTCACGCTCATTGGTGTTTTCATAGCAACAGTATTATGACAGTGAAGAGCATGCAGCATTTCACAGAGCAAGCACAAACAGAACTAGCCATCAACCTTTTAACAGAGAAAATACCGAAAGGTACACGGTCAAAAGTGTGGCTGTATTTCGCACAAAAAGATTAGTAAATGCAAGAAAACAATTGCGTGAAAACAGAGGAGAGGAGGCAAGAGTCAACCGATCAGGGGTACGTTCGTCGTAGGATTGAAGCTAAGTTAATCAATTGGCCTTATAGCCCGTTAAGATTAGCGAGCTGATTGAGAACAGCAAATATCGGTTCGTTAACGGCTGACCCGCATCCTAATCATGTGGTTAATTTCAAGCAGGCTAAAGTTATCATGGCATTTGCGCGTGCACGTCCTACTTCAAAAGGCAGGAAAGGTCGATCACCAAAACCATGATTTTCTAACGGTATAATGGTTCTAAACTCAAAGAAAAGGGCTCTTTTTTTCTCCGCTGGCGAGTAGGAGATGAACATGAACGCTTATGAAGAATACAAGACCATAATCATGGCAAAATTCAACACCACCACCGCTGTGAGAGCAAGGTGTGTTGGGATGTTTATAGGGTGATATCTATGTATGAATATCTGATGCCAAGTGTCAGCTGGTACAGAGGTTTCATCTACCGGTTTGCATCTACATGGTTGCTAGTTCAAATCCCCTCACCTCCTTCCTCGATTTAGTTTTACATTTCCTTGGAAGTCGCTTTGAATAAAAGCGTCTGTTAAATGACTAAATGTATTAATAACAAATGCAATAAATTGAAGCGGTGAAAATAAATTGTCTGTATTTCTCTCTATTCTTATCATGAGTCCACCGTAATCATTTTCTACAATAATGGTGTACTAATAACACTCATATAATTATGAGTGCTTTGTTCTCCGCATCACCGACACTACAAAAATGTACAGTCAATGTGGTGTTTGCAATAAATGACTCGAGAAGGTCTTGTAAATTAATGATTCCTTGTCGGCTGAATCGGTAGCGCTCATACAAGAATAATGGATCTTGGCGATCGCAAAGAACTCTCTCCCTCCGCTAATCTAACTCTAATATCAGTCCTTGGTCAATGGGATCCCTCCTTTTTCCGGGGGTGTGGCAAGCTTATCCAGCTACACTTAAGTTAGCCTGCCCTGGAGCAGGTTAGTGCTAATCGATATGTAACTATGGTGATTTATCAAAAGTTGCTTCCACGAACCAAAAAGAGGGGCGTTTTTTATCTTAGCCTGAAAATTAGCTCGCTAAACCGTTTAGCGAGCTACGACGAATACCCCCCAGATCAGCAACCGAAGACTGAAAAATAAACGGAGGTGACAGCTAAATTTAGCCTACGGTAGTCTCTTAAAGGGGCAGTACACATTTTCTCGTACTCAGTGTGTTCAAGTAACAAGATTAACTATAAACAAGATAGAAAAGATAGGTATAAACAAATCATAAAATGGTGTAATTTCATGAAATAAATGCAAACAAAATAATACATTTTTGACTCCAAAGGCGTTTGAAGCTGTTTTTTGTATTTATTTATATGTATTTAAGTATACTATAAACTGTTGTTTACAGTTAATATAATGTTCATAGTTTGAAGTTAAAAAGTTTGAAGCTGTAGTTTGAAGCCAAGTGTTTTGTATGTATTTATATTTATAATATACTTGAAACAGTTAATATATTGTTCAATTTGAACTTTTGTTAACAGTAGATATATTATTTAAGTTTTAAGTTAAAAAGTGTTTTGTATTTATTTATATATATATAATCTACTTTAAACAGTTCATATATTGGGCAATAAAAAAAGCCTTTCTTAAATGTCGTCAATCGTCATTTTTTTATTTTTTATAAAAGTATCGGTTCTGGCACCGTTTAGGCACCGGTATCGTTTTAAAAGTATCGGTTATGTACCGGTATCGGATAAAAACCAAACGATACCCATCCCTACTCAAGGCACTTTACAGAGCCCATGACCTCAACATAAGGCCTCAAAGTTTGCCAATGTTTATGAGATGGTAGCAAGCAGAATTAGTTATTGGTTTCATGTGGTTGATAATTAAAATAGATATTCTAGAATATTCTATTCAACTGTCTGTAAATGATATTTCACTTGGGTCAATTAGTCAATCCAAAAGTAATTCTGTCTTATCACTGCAAAATCTGCTTTTCTAACCTAGGGTTATTATTCTTATATTAAGATGAAAAAATCTAGTTGGTCTTGTTTTTAGCAAAATTGGACTTACCTAGTGTTGTCTTGATAAGGTTATTTTTACCTATTTCAAGCCAATATTACTTGCGCTGCCTTGATAAGCACCTTTTAACTTAATTTGAGTTCTTTAACACTAGATATGAGCACTTTATCTTAAAAGAATCCATTTCAAGTGTGGTAGTCTTATTTTAAGCAATAGTGTCAAGTTGAAAACGTCTCATTTCAAGCATCAATTCACTTGTTATTTTCTTATTGCATTAAAGGTCATAATTCAAGTTATTTTAAACTAGATATGAGTTTTAACAACCACTTAATTGCACCACGTAGTAAAAGTGACCTAAATCACTTAAAAAACACAGTCAAATATACTTGCGATACTTGTGGATAACCACTGATCACAAGATGCTCAGTCAGAAATGTTGTCATAAACCACAAGTTTTCCTCAAACTCGGTGGCAGGATCGAATTCACTCGAACGCACCCAACACATCTCAAACGTCGCTTGAGCTGCATGCCAGTGATGTGAACTGAAGCAAGTACAAGAGCTGTGCCTTTCGACTTCAAAAGCTAAAGGTAAGTTAACATAATTTAACCTCTGCCTACTTTGGTAATTCGTCAGCAATATTGAAAACAAAAATGTTTGTAAAAGACCAAGACTTCTCGTTGAAGTTATTAACTTGTTAGCAAACAAAGCTAGCACACTTGACGTCAGCTAAGACAGCTAACCTAGCACAATAATTCAATTGAAGCAATGTCGACTGAGCTAACGTCTCTCATATGTTTTAAACTTGTGCCAGGTAATACAATGTCAGAAAGTGTCCCTAGTAGTCTTGTCTGTAAAAAGTAAGCAAGTTCAGAGGATTCATTTAGTGTGAATGTTGGTAATAGAATAGCTAGTAGCTGCAGTTAGCTCTTAGCTAACTAGCTACTCTATAGGTTAAGGATCCCCCACCCTGAGTGAAGCTTCGACTTGAAGTTGAAGATTTTTTTCTTTCTGAAAGAGTAACAACCCTTTTCTTTAAATTACAGATAGAGCAATTGGACAAGACAACACAGTCACTTCTGGAAGGTAAGTCTATGACAGTACATATGACAGAAGATGGTTAGATAAAGCCAAAGATTGTGGCTAGACTGGCTATGTATGGTTTCCCTAGAAGTGAATAGTTAGTTAGCTGGCTGGCATGGAGTGGCAGTAAGAAATGTAATAACAAAAATAGTAATAAAAACTTAAAGCTATGTAAGGGATAATGTACAGTGAGGTGGTCATTATCGCGGCATAGCCGATATGCTACTACACTTTTCCTTGAATCTCAGCAAACTGGTGGTTGTCACTGGAGGGTTCTAACACCACTACATTTGTCATTTGTACAAGTGACCCATTACATTGACTTGCAGCTTACTCAGTGCTCTTATGTATCCATAGTTTCAGGGACATCATAAATATTGCACATTAACTTATACCACTTTGTTTGCAGCTGCACAGGCCATTGCCTTGTTGGAGGCGCTCCCAAAACTGTTCCCTTCCCCAACCGCCCCCCCAAGAAAACTCAAGTCGGCAAGTGAGGCACTGTACCATGTCCTTGAGGTGGGTTTTAGTGTCAGTACATAATGCTTTCATTTGTGAATTTCATGTGTGTGGTTTAACTTCATTCTGCCCCCCTCCCCCAATTTGTTGCTTTCAGCCATCTGAGGACCCCAATGTCTTCTTGCGTAACTGATGACCTTGCCAAGGGACATGCTTCTGGAATCCCTCATGATACTGATGGGATGCTACTATGTGTTCCAGTTAACCTATTCCAAGTGTATTGCTAGGATATTGTCCATAATACAAACAGAGGTACTCAAAGATTTTATTCACGAGAGTGACAAGACGACAACATATAAAAAGGTGCTTGCTGACTGTCAAGCATTCATCCAAACCTAGTCTGTCTCTCCTTCTCTCTTTGTCAACCTCTCTCTGTATGTCACTCTTCTGTATGTCACTCCCCCCCCTAACTCTTTCTCTATATGTCTGGAGGTCAGGACAGCACACAGTAACACAATGTCCAATGTATTTCCAGCTACATTTGTCAATGATTTGTTGACTGTTTGATGAATTCTGACTGTTTGATGTGTTGCTGATTTGTCATCGTTTATGTAGATGTCAATGTACCTTATGTCTGACAGTTTACTTAAATCATTATATGTAATATGTAATTAAGTACATTTAAGCATTTTGATGCTTAATATTGTTCACTACTCTCAAATGGCTGTTATTGGTTTTCTTCATTAACAGGCTAATAAAACAGTGATAAATAATGTGTTGTGTCACGTTTCCTGATTTTAAGAGCTTGTGGTCTGATTTTAAGTAACTTAATGCTTAAGAAGTACTCCAGGTTTGAGTGATGACAGACTTCTTTGGAAGTTACTAGATGACTTGAAATCAGTGTTGTCAGTCTAAATTTCACTCTCATTATTGTGGTCTTATGTAAAAGCCTGAATGGTCTCTTATTTCAAGTACTAATGCCTCAGAAGTTCACTAGATTTGAGTGACATCAGGCTTATTTTGAGGTAACTACATGGTTTGAAATGAGTGGAATTAGTCTTATTTCAGGACATTCTGTGCTTGAATTGTCTTATTTCAAGTACTAATGCCTCAGAAGTTCACTAGATATGAGTGACATCAGGCTTATTTTGAGGTAACTACATGGTTTGAAATGAGTGGAATTAGTCTTATTTCAGGACATTCTGTGCTTGAATTGTCTTATTTCAAGTACTATCGCCTCAGAAGTTCACTAGATTTGAGTGACATCAGGCTTATTTTAAGTAACTACATGGTTTAAAATGAGTGGAATTAGTCTTATTTCAGGACACTCTGTGCTTTTGGAGTAATTGTGAAGGCTGTCTTATTTTAAGAAATCTTAACAAGTCAAATTTGCTTAACGCACTGGCAGCCAAATTTGCTTGTTTTAAGCAAAATTATGCTTAAATATGTAATAATTTGTCTTAAATCTAGAGGGGCATTTTTTGCAGTGAAGTTGACTGGATTGAAGTGACAATGAATTGATACATTTACCGTAACTTTCCATGATATAACAATTCTATACATAGTTGAACTAGCTTTCATGGAAAGAGAAACTAAATAATTCAGTAAACACCTTACACGACCATGCACCATGAGTCTTGAATATTGCATGATGAAAAAAGTAGTTTGATGTTCGAGAAAAAAAAGTTGATCCACTGGTGTGTGCAGGCTGACTTGGTGTAGCTGCATGAGCCAAAGCGACACAGCTCCATCAGATTGGAAAGGAGAGACAAAGAAATGAACCAGTTGGTGAGGTGGAGGAGATATCCTATCCTCTAAATCATCGACGTGCCTACTAGATCCTATCCCCACAAAACTTCTTAAACATGCACTACCCTTATTAAGTGAGACATTACTTAGACCCATATCTAACCTCCCCTTCTTGTCAAAAATACTTGAAAAAATAGTAGCTAAGCAACTTACTTCCTTTCTACACCAAAACAAAATCGAAGAAACCCTCCAATCTGGCTTTAGAGCCCACCACAGCACTGAAACGGCCTTAGTCAAAGTCCTGAATGACCTACTAATCACATCCGATCATGGCTGCACCTCAATACTAGTTCTCCTAGACCTTAGTGCCGCCTTTGACACTATAGATCATCATATCCTATTACAGAGACTTGAACATCATGTTGGCATCAAAGGCTCTGCCTTATCCTGGTTTAGATCTTACCTCTCTGATCGCCATCAATTCGTTCATGTCCATGAGAAGTCATCCAATCACACTAGAGTAAGCTACGGTGTTCCCCAAGGCTCTGTCCTCGGACCACTGCTCTTTTCCCTTTACATGCTACCCTTAGGTGCTGTCATAAGGAACCATGGCATTAACTTCCACTGCTATGCTGATGACACCCAACTCTACCTATCCATGAAACCTGATGAAATTGTACATTTACCCAAGATAGAAACTTGCCTGCAAGATGTAAAATCTTGGATGGCTAACAACTTCCTGCTCCTCAACTCTGATAAAACTGAGGTTATGCTTGTAGGCCCCGATCAATTGAGAATGACACTATCTAGCCATCTATCCACACTCGATGGCATCCCAACACCCAATACTAGCATCAAAAACCTTGGTGTAACTATCAACCAAGACCTCCTACTTGACTCACACATAAAACAGATCTCAAAGACATCATTTTTTCATTTACGCAATATTGCCAACATTAGAAAAGTCCTATCCCTCCAAGATGCAGAAAAACTAATCCATGCATTTATTACTTCCCGACTAGATTACTGCAATGCTCTCCTGTCCGGATGCAGCATCAACTCAATAAAGAGCCTCCAACTTATACAGAACGCTGCTGCCCGTACACTCACCAGAATAAAAAAATATGAGCACATCTCACCTGTACTTGCCTCTCTGCATTGGCTCCCTGTCAAAAGTAGAATTTATTTCAAAGTACTCCTGCTAACATACAAAGCCCTAAATGACCTGGCTCCAAACTACCTTAAGGAATTAGTTGTCCCCTACCGCCCTCCAAGACCGCTCCGTTCCCAGAGTGCAGGCCTCCTTGTAATTCCAAGAATATCAAAAACCACAGTAGGAGGCAGAGCCTTTAGCTACCGAGCCCCCCTCCTCTGGAACAATCTCCCTGCCTCCATCCGAGATGCAGACACCCTACCTATATTCAAATCAAGACTAAAGACATTCCTCTTTAGTGCATCCTATAGCCATAAGTAATTGCGTCAACAAACCCATCACCTGGGGCAGTCAGTCAGCAAGCATAACTAGACATATCTGAACACACAAGAAAAAAATAAAAATAAAATAAAAACGTATATCACTGGGCTACAGACAGCGTATGTTGTACCCTGCAACCCTAACAAAGCTTACGATTAAAATCTCCATATGTACCAAACCAAACGAATTGCTAAATGCCAGCATAACTAAACATAACTAATGCTAAACCAAACTAAATGCCAAACCAAACTAAATGCTAAATGCCAGCATAGCTAAACACATCTAAACATCTGCAATACCCCCCTAATCAACAAAACTGGGCTACAGACAGCGTATGTTGTACCGTGAAGGAGTGCGGAAGATCCCGGGTACAGCACACGGCGCGTTTTGCGACTGTCACCAGCCAACTAAATACTAAATAAAATCCCCATACACCCAGCCAGGCAGCCTCTCTCTCTCTCTCTCTCCCTCTCCCTCTCCTTTCTTATCACATTGCTAATGTCTATAATAACCCACTCACTCTGTTCTTTTTCTTTCTCTCCTAATCTAGACTATCTTCGCTATGGGACGCTGCTGTAATCTCTCCAACCGGTCTACCTGTAGAAACCCTCAGCCAATTGCACCCACCGCCACCGCACTGCCGTACACTTACTCTACCTCATACCCTATGCTAGCATTTATATACAATATATATTATTGCCACCATCGACATGTTTCTCTGTTCCTACCCCCCTTTCCCCTGTAATAGTAACCCTATCAGCACAGTGTATACCCACTAAACTGGTCTTGTCTGTATCATGTATTTACCACCGGATGTCTGTATATATATTATGTACATCTACCAAATGCAGGCTATGTACAACACCTGTTGGCAGGAGCAGGGTTCAGCGCTGGTGTGACAGTATTACTCTTATGTAATTCATGTTTCTGTAACAAAATGCAGTCATTTTTACATATCAAAAAACGCGAATGCATCATTGGAATTTAAGATTATTTCCTTAAACTGAAGGTTATGTGTCCATATATCTTTACAGTAAATAGTTTCTTTGTCCAATGCCCAACAGAATCTTTCGATTTATAAAACGTTTATTTTTCAGTTTCTGATTGTTCAGTGCCCCCCAGTTACAGGGGGGAGGGGGAGCTCACACAATTCACCTGACAATGTCTCTTTTCCGGCAGAGTTCAGTGTAGCTCTTCCTCAGATGAATTAAATCTACCAGATGAAAGATAAATCCAGAGAGTGCTTAGCACCAGGCCCACGTGGCACACTCCACAAGCTCGACAAGAATGGCCTCAAGGTTGTGAAGTTGCTATGGGAACCACACGGGAGGAACGGAGCATTCCAAAAAAGTGTTTGAGAGTGAAAGCCCTGTCCTATGACAATACCCCCCCCCCCAAATAACCAAATAAGAGAAGAGACCTACAGTACAAGGTATCAATTCAGGAAGAGTGTTTCTCTTTTCAAAGTTCAAGGAAAGACAAGACGGTTGACCAGTCATCTCCAGAAAAAAGCTACACACACAAGCTTTTAAAAGGCAGAACAGACATCAACGTGACAGCTAGCCTCACATACTGTACATTCAATGTAATATTATATCTTTCCTTGTGGACTTGTCCAGCTCCTTTCCCGCTAGCTTAACAATGGAACATTATACAAGTCATAGATGTCAAAGAAACAAAAGAAGAGTTTGATTCAGAGAATAGGCTCTCTGTTTAATTCCTGAGGTGATTCCTTTTTTTTTTTTTTTATCTCTGAGTAGTTCTCATAATGGCTAGGATTTTAGCGTTTTCCCTCAATAGCACTGCAACAAAGCTTTTAGCCCTGACTCTGAAAGGCACTGAAACGCTATCACAGAATACTGATGCCTGTGATTGTAGTGCTGCACTTCTGCTGTTGAAATAAAATGGGGCCTCAGTTGGTAACCCCTGTGAATAATATGACTCACAGCTTTCAGGTGAGTAGAGGGCTACAAAAAATCCAACCCCAAAAAAGTATTTTTTGGTTCTAGCTTTGCCATACTGTAAAGTAAAATAAAATAAAACAGGTCTGAGGGGATGGTTTGTGACACTGCTGAGTGTGAGCGTTACCACTGGGGCTCTCAAAGCTCGGAGCGGAGCCTGATCCTCCAAATTATGCAGCAGCAGAAGCCCATGGGAGAAATTTCCGGAAGGGGGTCTGCGGATGAGCCCTGACAAGCCCCTACTCAGATTATGCCCCTCTGCACGTACCAGAGCTGACTCAGAGACCGTACCGTAACAGGAGAGTGGAGCCATAGCAAAAGAAATCTAATAGGTCATGCACATCTGCCAGGCTGTGGACGTTTGGTGAGAGAATCGCTTTCAGAAGGAGTACACAGTGACCATCCTCCAAGCCTTATCAGTATCAAGTATAAAGATGAATGCTATAAAAATCTTTATGAATGTACTCATGCTATATGTATTGTGAGTGAGTGGTGTGAGTGTACTTAAGTGCTTTTTTATGTTTATCAAAATTAATATCATTAACATCTTTTAGGAAGCATCTTGTGTTACTCTCATGAGCAGAGGGACAACGCCATGTATTATTCTTCAGTATTTGGGTAATATACGATGAAGATACGAATATACAACACGATACAATGTCTGTTGCTTTACACTTATTGAGAATTGATTTATTGAGTGTGTTCAAGCGACACTATGCAACAATTTCACACTTTTTTTGCTATGTTTGTATGAGCACCTACTTTTGGTAACATCTTGAAGTTAATTTTGATGGTAAATGGTCATGTGAAACAGATAAGCACACCTTCGAGGCTATGCACTGTGCAGTTTTTTTTCAGGTCAAAACACCAGAAAAATGTAAGAAAAGCCTTCGCACATCGCACATCGCAAACAATATTGCCAAAAGACACCAGTTAACTTTGCGTGTTAGCAAGCTTTTGTCAATGCCAGCTGGATTTTTGGTGGAGTTTTTTGCGAGATTTGTGCATGCTTTTTAAGCAGGTAGCTCACTAGTTTTAGACCCAGACTCCAGAGTGCTGCTTTGTCAAATGGCAGGCAAATTGAGCACAGAGGCATACTCTTGTGAATTCAGTCGATGATTTCTCTAAAAATTAAACAATGATTAAATAAAGCTGCTAGGAGCAATGACGGGGCCTAACACTATGGGGTTATTGGGTGACACATTGGTCATCTGACATTCTCAAGGATGAGCTGTCAAATTTCTACCTTCCCCAGATAAATAACTGTCCTGGAAATGTATTTACCAAGCTTAGTGTCAATAAGCCAAAGCTTTGTTGAGATATGACCTCTCTTCCTGGAGGAGAAGCTACACATGGTCAAAAAGGTCTTGGACACCCTCAGGGCATTGTGCCAAAAATCATGAAGAAGAAAACAAACTAAATCTAAAGCCAGACTTTTTAAAAACATTTTCAGGGACTGTTTTCCTGCCATAGCACCAACTGGTCAAATGGCTCCAAACTTTTACATAAACAAATAGATGTGTCAAGTTGGGTTTCGATATCCTATTAACATTAACTCGTCCTCTTGCTGTAGTTCAATATGCTATTCACACACAGATAAATGTTCCGGTTGCTGTGGTTCTTTCATCGTGGGCTTCAATGACATCTGTGCAGGCTTGTGGGGTTGAGCTACAAATCCAAATATTGGTGAATGGATTTTGTTCCTCAGGATACCTCAATAGACTTCACAGATTTCCTGGAGCATTTCAAACAAAGGAACAAGGCAGTTCTGTCAGGTGTCTCAAATTAAATGTTAAGCATCTAGTTTTCTAAGCTTTTTTTTCTAAATGAATGACATTGACTAAAATGTCATGGTCTGTTTGGTTGACCCCTTTTTTCAAGTCAGTGAATTGACAGCGCAGATAAAACTGTTTGGGAAGAAAAATTATGAACTCAATTAAAACCGGCAAAGACAGACCTAATGATCTCTTTGCCCAAATACAAGATAGGTTCATTCATTGGGGACATTATTTGCTAGAGCAGTTGATTAGAAGCATGTGTCACTGCAACCCTGGGCAGAGAGGGGTCTGTGTTATTTCTAGGATATGACCTTACTTAGAGTCAGAAAGAGTCAACAGGAAAATGAAGCATGCTAAATTGCATGTCATTTTCCAGTCACAGAGAGGACAACTGTGTTAAATTGCCGTCACAAACTTGATATTCAAATCAACTCATAATTACACCACAGAGCCATCATACAGACACAGAAGTATCTGGCAGATTATTGAATGTATTAGCACTTTAAACTTTGATGACTTTACTAACCTTTATGAACAAAAAGCTGAAAAGATAGAATAGTTGAAGCATGTTCAGGGTCAGGACTGTCTCTGAACACCGGAGTGTTTTTGAGCATACATACAGAATGAATAGCTAGAGGACCGTGAGGAGCAAGTGTATTAGATTAGAATTGCTAACTCTTTTAATATAACACAGCAGGAAAGATTACCAGCCCATCAGCACTGGGACACAGGTTTCAATTTAAAGTATGAGGAGACTTAATTTGCACTGTTAGTGGGGGAGTGGCCTCTGTGGTGCACATCATGGTCACTGAAATGCGGACTCCTGATTTTTAACCTGGGTGTTAAGAAGAAAGGATGGATAACTACAGGAAGCTTGCTGCTGTCCTCTGTTGTGTGTGTGTGTGTGTGTGTGTGTGTGTGTGTGTGTGTGTGTGTGTCTTGGTCTTTTGGCAGTGTGCGATGGTGTGGTGAAAATTAAGCAGCTCAGGAGGAGAATAGTCGCCCTTGCCGACCAGCACAGGTGTCACAATGTTTAGTGAGGAGGGATCAAAATCAAAATGAGAGGGAAAGGGGGTGTGATTTCATATGTGGGACTGCACACATGCTTATCTTTGTATGCAAGTCATTCATCATATGCAAAACATATGCAAGAGCCATTACACATCTAAATGTATATATTGTAAATGCAGATCAACTTACACATATCCACACTAACATGGTAACTTTTTACTTGAATCATGACAACTCTTACTATCTGTTGATGCTATGACAGCTTATGAAAATGTCATGTAAGCTGATATGATACCCAACATTATGAAAGCTGTCAAAGTAATTACCATTAAAAGGATGGAATTTCTAATATTGTTAAATACTGACTGTTATATGGTATGATTTTTACACTGGCATAATGACTTTGGCATCTGTTATTACACTGTAATGACATGGTTATAGCAGTTATGATAAAAAGTTCAAGTGGTGTTACTGAGTAAAGAAATTCAAAAGGCTGCAAAAACAAGTGTTTTTTGTTAGCTGTCAACGCTCAAGACTTCACAGGGTCGCTGTCAGTGGAGTTGCCATGGCAATGCGAGCTGTCAGTTCTTCGGTCCTCCACATGCGGGTTATCAGGTCTGCCATGGTCCAAATTTCAACACATTGTTTCGAAAACTTGTGATGTGTGCAAATAAAACCCATAGCCTTGAGGTCTTTCAGACAGCAACAGCTTTGTTTAGAATTGTTTTTAGTGCAATGGGACTCACAGTAGCAGAGAAAAATATAGGAAAAAAAAAGATGATGAAATAATGTTTGACCCATTTTAATGGTACACTATAATACTGAGTGGATGATATAAGAAATGTTAAAATAAAAAAAAGATTTCAGTTTGCCAAGTTCTCCACCCAACAGTGTGGATCAGTTGTAAATCAAAGTGTGTTCAGGGCGGAGATTGGGAGTGTGGGGGGTTTGGGGTGGCAATAGGATCATAACAGCCTATTTTCTGAAAGTTTGTGATAGTCCTTCTTTTCTTTGGGCAGATCCCAACAGAGGTGTAATCTAGGCCATATGGTCTAGGGAACTTTGATCCAGCTTCACTGGACACTCTTTTGAACTCACATTTCATGTTTATTTAATCAACGCCTTGTGAGCAATTAAGAATCTAATTTCTACTTCAAATACATTTTCTCTGAAGCAGTTACAGCTCCAACTGTGCTGGCCAGCAGCTAGACTGTGAAGCAGAATAGATGAGAACCAGTATTGCTGTGTGCATGATGAACCCTGGAACTCTGGGGTAGACTTTACCAGAAGTACAGGCTTGAGTTTTAGAGGCAGTAATATTTCATGTAATTTAACCACCAGGCTGGCAGCCTCGCAACAAAAGGCAAAACAAAAAATTACTTAATCTAAACAATCTTCCACTGTTCATGCACATGGCTACACCTGCTTTATTCTTCTCTCCCAGGAGGAGCCTTGTTGCACAGGTAAGCACACGCTCCCCCTCCTGGCCAGGTACAAGAATTACAGTGAGCATATATGATAATTTTCATCTTTTTTATCTTGCTTTTTCACCTCTATAGGCCATTGTTTGGCTATATCACAATGCAATCCAGTTTTGTGTGAAAACTCCCCAAGTCTAAGGCTGTGCTTGCTTGCTGGCCTGTTCTTATGCACTTGTATTCATAAGATCTGTGACTGTGCCTCTAAGACGACAGTGTTCTTTAACCTTATAAATATATTCAGATACATTGAGGTGATGCGTGCTAACACTATTACTATAACGTTATGTTACTGGCTGTCTCTGAAACGGATGTGGTGCAGAATCAAGTGGAACATGGCCAGGTAAGTTCTGGAGTCATATGTAGTCTGGTTAGAACTGTAAAGCATTCTGTATAGAACAGCTGCACTCTGTTTAGGAATGTATAGTGTAAGAATAGATTATGTAGTGGACTAAAAAGACGCACCAATTTTTCACAGACATACTGTAGCCTATGGGATATTTGCTCAGTCAGCATGATGTGAAGCTGTTAACCTTGTACAAACCACCCAGCTGTTAATAGACTGTGTGAGGAGGCCCATGAAACTAACCCAAATCAGGACAAAGAGGTGCTCTCAATCAAGCTCTCACTATTTAGCATTTCAAGTGTGTCACAATCACAAAGTCACAATCAGGCCAGCTGAAGTGAATGTGGAAATATGACAACATGCAGGAATCGAGGTCTCGCCCCCCCCCCCCCCCCCCCTAAAAGTAGGAAAAGAAAAGAAAAAGGGGTTATTTTCTGCAATCATGTTGGCCTGCACGGGGGTGCCAATCTTTCTATCTTTGCTAGCTCATTACTGCATCTCATCCGAGGTTTAAAAGATTAGAGGGAGAATGATCAGAGACTGGGGAGAGGGAGGGAAAAAAAAGAAGAGAAAGTGAAAATAGGAAGAAAGGAAGACAGGGAGGAAAAAATGACTGTGCCTAAATTAGAGCAAACAAGGAGTCCTTTGAGCCCTGGGCTCTGATGCCTCCCCCCTCCCCCCCTCCCCCCCTCCCGCCTGGCTGCTCCCTCTCTGCTCACAGTAGGTGGGCATCTACGGTGAGTGCCCCCCCCCCCCCCCACCTCCCTCACAACCCCCCCTCCCTCATTCAGAGCTGTGCCAAGCAGACTGAGACTGGCTTCACTTCCACAAATGAGAAGAAGAAAAGAAGAAGGAGGATGATGAGGAGGAGGAGGAGGAGGAAGAGGTTTCGCTCTTCTCTGGAAGAATTCAGACGAGTGGCATGACAGGATCCTGTTCTTCTCTAACGGCCTCGGCAGCAGTCTTCTTTATAGGACTCTGGGCTCTCCGGAGTAGGAAGGCGAGCCGAGGGAAAAACACACACATAATTCCTCCAAAAAATGTCTTACACTGCAATATTTTATTTTTCTTCTGGGAAATTGTTATGTCTCCCTGATGTTTTTTTAGGTGTATCTTATTTGAGAAATAATTTTGTAGCTCATTCATATTAGAGTAATATGTTTCTTTCTTCTTAGTAATAACTGCAGTACAACATGAGTTATATGTGGATGCAATGAGTGTAGACAATGTTATATGATGGTAAATCACTGAAAAACATGATCAATACTTCATATCTTTAACTATGTGGACCAGAAATGAATCAATAATTATCTAATAAAATGAGACCAAAATAGTTTACAGCTTCTCCCCAGTGCTACAAAATGGATTAAAAAAATAGGTTATTTACTCTCAGAGAGACGTTCCTGATTATTTATTCAGAATGTTGTGTGTACTCTCAAACTGAATCACTGAATTAGGAGTGAAAGCCTCGAGATCCATGGCAGCAAATATGAGAACAAAGATTTTATCACCTGTGCATTCAGAGAGTAAATGACCTCTACAGTAAGCCAGTTAATAATATTTCATCAGACTCTGTGAATTGGCTGTGACAATAAATATAGTAATAGTGCAAATGACAGAAATGAATAGTGAATGGTTTGTAATGGAGGACACCCTGCCATGTTTTTGAACATTCTGACTTACTTTTCACCTTCAACTCACTTTGGTGTTCCTCCTGTGAATCAATTATCCTCATGCCGTGTCGATGAGGAGTGAAGGGAAAGAATTATCTTCTTTGTCTTACCTGCTACAAAGAGCGCCTAGGAACCAATAAATCAAAAGACATTTTTCCCTAGAAACTTTAGTGCTTCAGGTGTCAGCCAGATTAGATTGCTAACTTACCTCCATTGTCAAGTATGTATTAGTTATGGTATATTGAAAGCCCTGACAGTCTCTTGTCTACAAAGAGGAGGATGAATAATGCATTACTGTTTCCAGGACCTGAGGAAAAACTTTCAAGCGGGGGTCTGATGCAGCCGCAGAGGAAAGGAACGCCACGGCGGAGGAGAGAAGAAGACAAGTTCGACACGTCTGGTTTGAAAGTCCCATCTTTGCGTTTTGCATGGGCGTGAATGCCAGTGACAGGGCCTTTCAGGGTTTTGCCGCTCCTACAGATCCCTCTCTTTATTGCTGATGTGCCCATCATACACGATGATCCCTTTGGGCAGACGTCTTTCAAATGTTTGGTTGGAACCGCATTTGGTACATTTTGTTTTTGTATACAGGTAGTTTTTAAAGCTCATAGGTTTTTATGTAGTATAGCTCCCAGACATTGTCTAGTTAAACATTTCTGAAAAAATTGTAGAAGCGAATTCACAAAAAGCCACAAAAGCATTTTTGTATGCCTTAGTCAAGCTAGATTTAGGGTCAGGGTTAAAATCAGGTTAGGGTTAACAAGCCACTGGGCTTAATTAGCAAGGATTAGGGTTATACTGCTAGTCTGTTTGGTGAGTTAATCATTTATTACAGGGCTCATTTTTTGACACTCTTGTTCTCTCTTTTCAAAAAGAACACTAAACTAAATTACCAAAAAACTTTAGAGTATGATACCCACATGGAACAGGAATCTTCAAACAGCAGTTTTTGAGAGAAGGAAAAAAATCGTCAGTCCAAATTAGGACTTCTCATGAGGATTTACAATTAGGAGCTGTTCTAATTAGCAAAGATTGTATGAGTTTCTACAGGAATGTTGCCTGTAGCAGAAACAGCAATTTTCAAAATGACAGGTTTCAGCTTGCAAACTGCTTTGTGTGTTGGTGGGAATATATCCTCTGTACAGTGGCTAGGGCAAGAGGAAAAACAGTGCACTTTTATGTGTTTTCATTATTGGAGCCTTAGATAGAGTTTAAGCATACATCATCTATTATTAATGTCTTCAATGTTATGTTTGACTCTGTATTTTCTTTTCAATTGAATCTGCATCAGCAAAGGGACTCATTAGTGAAGCGGTGCCATGCATTATTTATGTACACAAGTCCACTTTGTTGAGTGCACACTGAAGATGCAGTGCGAATAATGACGTCTCCTCAAGATGGGGTTTGTCTCCTCTAAGATGGGGTTTGTCTCCTCAAGATGGGGTTTGTCTCCTCTAAGATGACAATCTGCAACTACAGATGCATTTCAACAAAATGCAAAGTGTGATTGCTCAACAGCAGTAGTAGAGGATTGCTAACCCTTGCCTAGAAAATGACAGATTATACAGCCCCAACGCTGGTTATTATAATTATATAATCTGGAAAACAAGAGCATACAGCAGACAGAAGGCTTCATGATTAATAAAACAGTATTCAAAATGTGTTGACAGCCTTCAGTAGTTGTGTGTAATGAGCTACTTACCCAGATCATGGCATGAATTGTATCATCTGTCCATTTAGCCCATCTTCCATGCTTTAAGTGTAAAGAATGTCAATGATACTTAGATTACTTTGAAATCCTCAAAGTCAATGTCACTGAGTCTGCTGGTACAATGAGTGTAAATGAAAGTCCGGATAAACAGTCACTGTTGAAAAATCATTTTATTGGATGTAGCAGATTTATGGAATAATACACTGAGCAACTAAAGAAACCCCCATCTTTGAGAATAAGTCTGATGGTTTATGGTGTCGCCTATGCTGAGTATAGTATGTATTGTTTTGTATTTGATTGACACTAATGTCACATACCAAGAAGTATGTGTCAACTGCAAAGTTTGACTGTTTATAAGTCTCACTAATATGGTTATGGTTATGGCTATGGTATTGAGCAGATGCTTTTGTCCAAAGTAACGTACACAACATGAAAAAAGCAATAGAAAGAGAAAAGGCAGTAATAGAAATATCGTCGATATCTTAATAAAAATTAAGAGACTACTTCAAAATTATCAGTTTATCTGGTTTTACTATTTATATACGAAAAGGAAGCAAGTTTTCTTCCAGGACAACGTTGTACTTGACCTGGCTGAGGTTTGCAAAAGACCATAAAGATTGAACCATAGAGGACTGGAGTACTTCTCTGATGAGTCCAATTTTCAGCTTTGCCGAACACCTGGTCGTCTAATGGTTAGACGGAGACCTGGAGAGGCCTACAAGCCACAGTGTTTTGCACCTACTGTGAAATTTGGTAGAGGATCGGTGATGACCTGGGGTTGCTTCAGCAAGGTTGGAATCGGGCAGATTTGTCTTTGTGAAGGACGCATGAATCAAGGTTGTCCTGGAAGAAAACGTACTTCCTTTTGCTCTGACAATATTCCCCAACTCTGAGGAGTGTTTTTTCCAGCAGGACAATGCTCCATGCCAGACAGCCAGGTCAGTGAAGGTGTGGATGAAGGACCACCAGATCAGGACCCTGTCATGGCCAGCCCAATCTCCAGACCCGAATCCCATTAAAAACCTCTGGAATGTGATCAAGAGGAAGATGGATGGTCACAAGCCATCAAACAAAGTCGAGCTGCTTGAGTTTTTGCGCCAGGAGTGGCATAAAGTCACCCAACGGCAATGTGAGAGACTGGTGGAGAGCATGCCAAGACACATGATAGCTGTGATTGTAAATCAAGGTTATTCCACCAAATATTGATTTCTGAACTCTTCCTAATGTAACCCTCGTTAGTTTCACTTGCTAGAAGTGGATGAACCCTAACTCTATTCACATTATAATTAGTACCGGGTATTGTGAGACCCTCCCTAAACCTAAGCCCTCTAAGGGGGAAAGATACATTTTCCCTTCCTTTTGCTATCCCACACTCCCACCATCAACCCAAAGACACATACACACAGAGTTAAGATCAGGATATTTGATAAGATTGATGCCAAATAACAAAATAGTGGCTTAGATATAACACAGAACTTTTTACAATAGACTATAAGTAGAGACTGACTACATGAAGATTTCGTTTGGTTTATTTTGAATTTATCCTGGTGAGTTGACGTTGTCTAGCTATAATATTAAAACGTGGACACTTAGCTAAATGTTCACGGTAGATTACCTGTTAATAATAATTTAAACCAGTCAGGATAGGTGACAACTAATACTGTACACTATAAGTGTGATGTTCCCTGTCATGTAATTTGCTAAACTTGTGTAATTACCGTGTTTTATGTGCATGTAAGCTAGCTGTGTTAGCCACATGGCTATGGTGCTAAACGTGAAAAAGCTAGGTCTCCTATATGTAAATGAAGGAGAGAAATGCCTGTGTCTTTTGACACAAATACACGCTGTATGTTTACATTAGGAAGTAATGACATGGACAATGAACTATTTAGTCCTAGTGTTGACGAACGATGAAGTTCTAAAAATGTAAATTTGCTAATCGCCACACACGTGTACAGGCTGGTTTTTCCCGACTGAATGTTCTAGATAATTTTACTTAACATTTAAAAATGAGCAACAAAGTATTATTATCAGCATCCCCCTAGATTACTTAATGAACTTCCAAATTTAAACATATAGTGAAATATAACACACACACACTAGCATATTACACACTGTTATTAGTAGCATTTATCTTTCTTCCCATGTATCCTGAAATTACATATGATGTACTGATACTTTTATAAATATAATTTCATACTTTTTGAAACATGATCTGATTGGTTTGCTGTTGTTATTTTGGGTTTGGGTGGATATCTTAATGTAATTAAGCACTACTGCAGTCCTCCTAAACGAACCTAGAGATAAGATACCCCTGAGTGAACCTAGTGACAGATATTATAAAGTTTTGTTGATAATAGTGTCTACCCAGAGTCTTTCTGTAGACACAGGGTTGCACTAAGTTAAAACATTAGTATTGTGTTGTTTAAATGAACATTAACTTGTTTTCTTTGCATTATTCGAGATCTTCAAACACTGCTGTTTTGACCAGTTGTCATTTTTCTGCAAATAAATGCTCTAAATGACACATTTTTTATTCAAAATTTGGTAGAAATGTTGTCAGTAGTTTATAGAATAAAACAAAAATGTTCATTTTACTCAAACACATACCAATAAATAGTAAAACCAGAGAAACTGATAGTTTTGAAGTGGTCTCTTAATTTTTTCCAGAGCTGTATAGTCAATAATAGAAAGCCTAATGAAATAATTCAAGAAACAATATCAGGTACCAACTAGGTAGGTAATTCCAGCACAGATGTACCATGAACAAAAAGAGTCTTGACTGTGATCTCATGTTGTGGAGAGACGGCAGAGACAACAAACGCTCATTAGAACAAAGTGGTTGAGTGGGGGAATTGAGCTAGATCATAGCGTTTAGATCAGGGCCAAGGACCCCTTGGCTGAGAGACACTGAGCAGGACCCCCACCCCCGCCGCCCCAAATTTGGGCCTGATATTCATATAATTTTTTTGGAACTGTCAGTCACACACACACACTCCCCTACACATGTTTGAACATAATTACAAATCATCTGTGACACACAACTCGTTTCAATTTATTCTGTTTATTATTGACATTTTTTCTCCCTTACAGTTAGCCATCACTCTGTATTCAATTAGGGAGGGACAAAGAATTGAGTAGCTTGAGAAGCTTAAGTATGGATGCAATAGCTCATACCTAGTGAGAGATCTGACGTTTGAGAATTCATCATTCATGTCTTTGGCAACAACATTCTCCCTATGAAGCATGCAGTGCGTCATACATGGCTCTTGCACCGTCTGTGCACATTGCAACACATTTTGGCCAGGGTATATCATGTTCACGGAAAAAATTGTCGATCACTTTGAAAATCTCTGAACTTTTTTTACCTCCAGGCAGCTGCTTACAGAATAGAAATTCCTCCTGCATCTTATTTTGGTCGAAAAAAAAAAAAAAAGCTAAAAGCTGAGCGTGGTTTGACACATCGGTGGATTAATCTAATTGTCGTGCAAAATTATCTGCCTTCGGGAGTTTTTCGTCTAGTAGTGCCCTCACATCAGCTGCCAATTCATCAATAGGGCGGGCATTGGGATGCTTTTCAGTTTTTTTACGTACTCATCCTTCCCAAACATTGTTTCGCACATATCACTAACTGTTGGCAATATTAAACTTTCCGCAATTATGTATGGCTGTTTGGTCTGAGCGACACGTAATGCAACTTGATAAGAGGCTTTTAAAGCTAGCTCGCACACTTTGGCTGATTGTCTCATCAAGGTCTGCTGGCCCTCAAAAGATTTTAAACGGGAAATATTAAATGTTTTTTTTTCTTTCAAGTGAGCATGGGTTGTCTTTGAGTGTCGTTGCAGCTTTGATAGTTTCGTTTGATAGCACGGAAGAGCAAACCACGCACACTGCTAATTCTTCACCATCGGTCTCTTTGTAGGTGAAGGCAAACTTCAGATAATTCTCTCTGAAAGTGTCTTTTGCGCTTTTGGCTGTTCATGGAAGGGGTGTTGGCATCCTCTGAAGGTAGATCATCTGATCCGCCATCAGTGGTGTCTGACGAGGAGCTTTTGTTCCGAGAAATTACAAAACGATCAATTATTTCAATTTGTATGGTTATGGCAGGTAACGTCTTTTGGGACCAGATAGCTAAATGTAGCTAAAAGTGCATAGGTTGCCATTATGGTCAAATGATCGCGTGAAGACTCATGGGTAGCCTATGTATTATTTTTAAGGAATAGAAAGTAATTTTTACGTTCTATTTATGTTTATGTAGTCTTTTGGACGTTTTAAATTTTTGGAAGAGGGAAAAAATGCTTCAGATGAAATCATTTGGCGGACCCCCTGCAGTACCTCCGCGGACCCCCTGGGGGTCGCGGACCCCCGGTTGAAGACCTCTGGTTTAGATAAACAGGTGCCATTCCAGTTATTTTTCTTAAATTCCTAAATTTATTTCTAGCAGCTCCAAGGAGCCAGTGGAGCCTGACCAGCAGAGGTGTTACATGTGTCCTCTGGGGTTAATCAAAGTCCAAATGTTCCGCCACATTCTGAATCATCTGCAACTTTCTCACTACACATGTAAGCAGGCCTGTTAAAATTGCATTGCAGTAGTCTAGTTTAGACATAACCAGTCAACCACTCAAAGGCTGCTGACAAGTCTAGTAGAATCAGAACTGATAGCTTTGTAGAGGCCTTCGTTTCTCTCAATGTTTTCCGTCAGAGATAAAAGAACAGTTTCAGTAGAATGACCACTCTTAAAACCAGACTGCTTTGGGTCTAGCTAAATATTCTGAGACAGAAAGATATATAACTAAATAAGGAAATATGGTTCAATTGTTAACTCTTTCAAATAAACCATTTAACCAATTTCAAAGAAAAAGACATATCCTCTATTACAGATGAGGCATGTATGATGATCTACTGGATTTCTTTATAACTGGAGATGAGCATCGGCATGTGACCACAATAATCATACTTGACAGCAGATGTGACAGTCATTTGACAAATGGGAAAAGTTTGTTATTATGTGGTGTGTCAAAAGAAAATATTTGTATATGATGTATATGATGATTTGTATAAAATTGATCTTTTAAAAGACTTAAGCATAGCTTGACAAATTCAATCAAGGCCTACATGAGGAAGCTCCCCATACACCCCCATGTTGAGCTAGGAGAATGGGATGTTTAATGTTGAGGCTACCTGGTGCCTGTCCTCTAAGCATTACAGGTAGGCTATGTTAAAAATATCTAAACAAATAGTCTAAGGCCAACAGATGCTAAATGTAATGCTAGGCATGCAGTTACTGTAAGCTACCTGCTGGTTACTTTGCGGGTTTAGCCTGTCACTGTGTGCTGAGTCACAAAAAGGCACAAATAGCAAACAGCTGCAACTGGACTGGCACTCCAAATAGACTGATATACAGTCAACCATCATATACTCTCCTCTCAGTCAGGGTTGAGAGAGTTGGAATTTACAAATCTGGCTGCCATGGTCAAGCATACCTCAAAAGGTTTTATACTTCGAGGACTCAGAAGGAAAAAAATAATCGTTACACATATGAAATGCTCAAAATTGAAAAGAGTCTGATATGACCCTGGCAGCTATTTTGACTTGAGTGAGTGAAGAAGAGATACCTCAAGGGTTACATTAGAGATGTGAATGTGTGCCTGGGTGGACAGGACACTTTTTACACTGAGCTGGGTTCAGACAGAGATTCAGCATCATTAGCTATTTTTCTAGCAAGGCTATGCACGTGCACGTGGTGCAGATTCGCGCATGCACGCAATGACACACACACACACAGAAATACAATCCATATCTTATTATAATATGAGCATATTTATACACTGAATGGCCTCTGGACCGAGCATTGACTTTTACTGAGCACAACTAAAGTAACTTAACCCACCACTTTAACTAAGTGGCCGCCATCATTTGGAATGCACAGCACAATTTGTCGATTGTTATTTGCAGACAGAACTTACTGTCGTACTAGATACAAACAAAATAAAGGAGACACATACAAAACCCCCCCTCAGATATGGCTCTCTAATCAGCTTGCTGAGAGAGTGCAGTGTGCAGACAACACAACCCGAGGCTGTTGATGGGAACACCTTATCACACAGGCTGCTCAGGAAGTCTTCTGTGGCAAAGAGGCAGGCAAGCAGGCAAGTAAACAACGAAACAAACTATAAAAACAAACGGTAGACACTCAGTCTAGTGAACTTTAATGACAATATTTTCATGAGTGGCACATTGTGTATTCTGTTTCAAGACAACAGCAGCATCTGATTACGGACTGAGTGTCCAGATTCTGTCCTTAATAGAGAGTCTGTAAGTGCAACCAAAATGTTACCAACAATCATAAACACCAGGCTGGAAGGTTTACATGTGTCATAACATTTTGGGACAGTAGGATGCATTAGAGTGGTAAATATAATATAATAAAATATAATATAATATATAATAACAAATGTAATTTATGTTACTAATGTAAATCAATAATATTAATTATATGAATAGTTAATGCAATAAACAGTAAGCTTAAATGTTACAAGAATGTAAGGTAAAATACAAATGGACAACTACAACTGTAAATAATAACAATTGAATAAACAGGTAAGATGCCAATTAGACCAAATACTTGAATAATCAAGTAAACCTGATAAACGTGAACGCATGAGATAGAAAGAACATAAACCCAAACCTGAAATTAATAATTGAGTGGAAGAGAAGGTACATAGGAAAAATTGATAGACAAAGAGAGCAGGAGAGAGGAGAGGAAGAGAGGATCAAGAAAAAGAGACCAAATGCTCTAAATGCATCAGGTTTTATACCTCAAGACCCATTGTATGTAAATCTATTCTAGTAGAACCCAAAACTAAAATCATGTACAATGACAATCAGCATAATAGGTCCTCTTTAAGGCCACATTCTTGATCTGCCATAAGGGACACCAAATGCCAATACAAACTGAAACTGAAGGGTCACTACACCACCACCGACACCCAACACATGTGGCAGGGATTGGAAAGTATCACAGGCTACAAAGGCAGAAGCTGGCGTAAGATCATTGGCAGTCACATCACACCAGATGAGCTTAATGAATTCTATGCCAGCTTTGAGGCCCTCAACACAGAGCCACTGGGGAGAGAAGTGGCCAGAAGGAGCAAGTTGAACCCACCAATCACAATTTCATCTGTAGATGTGGCAAAATATACCCCCGGAAGGCAGCCGACTCAGACAACATTCCTGGACAAGCACTCAAAATCTGCCGATCGATGCTAGCAGATGTCTTTGCGAACATTTTCAACCTGTCCCTCTCACAAACCTCAAACCACACCTGCTTTAAGACAATCATCATCACATCACTGCCAAAAATGGATAAAGCAACCTGTCTCAACGACTACTGGCCCATTGCCATGATATGAGCTATATCCAGACGATTGTATCAGACCCTCTGGACCCTCTCCAGTATACGAACAGACCAAACAGGTCTACAGAGGACGCCATTAGCACATCAATACCCACAGCCCTCACACACCTAGAGAGCAGAGACAGCTAAGTTCAACTGCTGTTCACTGATTGCAGGTCAGCATTCAGTTCACCACGGTGATACCATCCAAGCTCATCAACCAACTCATCCACCCTTGGTGTACCACCCACCCTCTGTAACTGGGTCCTGCACTTTCTGACAGGTAGTCCCCATGCTGTTAGAATGGGGAACCACACATCCAGGACAATAACTATAAACACAGGAACTCTGCAGGGTTGCTGTAGGTGATCTTCACCCATGACTGTCTGGCCTCCCAGAACAACGCCACCATCATTACATTTGCTAATGATACTACAGTCATTGGACTGATATCTGGGGATGACGAGTCAGCATACAGTCGGGAGGTGGCTGGCCTCGTGAAGTGGTGTCAGGACAACAATCTCTCCCTAAATGTTAGTAAAATAAAGGAGATGATCGCTGACCCAAGGACGAGGAGGGAACAGCACCCATCACTGCACATTGCAGAGCCTGAGGTGGAGAGACTGAACACATTCAAATTCCACAGTGTTCACATCTCACCTGAGATGTTTCACCTGGACTCACAACACAACACACCTAGTGAAGAACACCCAGACAGCATCTATATTTCTTGAGAAGGCTGAGGAAATGTGACGTGCCAAGCAAAATCCTCAGCAGCTTTTGCAGAGACAATCAAGAGCATCCTCACCAGCTCCATCGTAGTCTGGGTCGCGAGGCTCTACAGCGGGTGGTGAGAGCAGCCCAAACCAGCACTAGAACAGCCTCACCAACGCAGGGGAACATCTACCAGACTAGGGTCATCAAGAGGGCTTGTAACATAATTAAGGACAGTAGCCCCTCCCAACATAACCTATTCACACTCCTACTATCAGGAAGACGCTGCAGGATTACAACACAAGGACAACAAGACTGAAAAACATCTATGCACATTTGCACATACGTATATTTATATTGCACCTATGGAATTAATTTGATGTTGCTGGAAACATTTGTATAATAAGAATTTCATCCTACTGTGTGACAGACCATTTCCTGCACACATAAAGTTTGAATTGAATTGCCCCTGAGGCCCTACGATAGCATTCTCTCCCCATCAACCCATTGATTGGTCATCTGAGAATGTCGAGACAGAGGTCAAAATGGGACTAGTCCACTATGGCAGGTACTCCTATTGCAATGAAACCATGATCAGACTGCTGCCCACATCACAAGGATCAATCCAAGACCAAACATTCATATGCATTTACACATAACTTGGAAATCCCAATCATCCTGAGGTTCTCTCTGTGACAATGGGGGAAGGCTGAAGCAGGCAAACAAGAGCTAAAAGAATGCAGTATGTGGTAATTAGACTGTGACCAGACCGTGGTGTGCCTGATAGCACCCAATGCTTGGGGGTTGCTGTGAATACACACAGCCCTATGTGTGAAAAGCTGAGGTGTGATCGCTGACCTTTGAACCCCTGTCCAAACACTGAGAATGTCCATTTTCTGGGACTTAATCAGTCTCAGAGTGAATTTTGCCTTACAAATCTCTGTCCTTACAAGTTGTCTTTGTGATGCTTTCACCTGAGTCTTTAGTGATATCAGCCGTACCGGACTGAGAGCAAAATGAGTGAGAGAAGAGGAAAAAAACCAGGGATACAGCAGTGGAAGACGCAGACACCAAAGCCAGAAGCACAGGATGGATAGGGAGGGGGAGGGGGGCTGCGGTAAAGCAACTCCACCTGCTATTTCTGGGTGATGAATTTTTAAAGGCCTTGTTTGACAAACATACAGAACAGCAGAGGGGACGTCGTTGCAGTCTACGGCGCCCAGGGGTGCTGTAACGCGGGGGCAATTAGAGATGCCTTAGATCAGGATTACATGCCCCTCTCACCAGATGCCTGCTGATTACATTGTAGCAACATTGTCATTAGCATGTAGTGATTATCTAACCCTCCATGGCCATTGGTTAACTTTGTTGGTGATGTAAATAGTAGGTTTAGGGAGCTCGCCCGAATTCAACAATTAGGTGAAAATTAACCTTTTTCAATGGGAGTGGCTAGCACATTAGCAGGCATGTAACAGAAGTTGGTGTTTTTTTTCTTTTTCTTTTCATCTCTTGTTTTGATGGAATCTCATGTGGAAGTAATTTACTGATTCCCGTCTTAAGCAGTTCCTCTGCCTTTCAAATGTGAAATACTCAGATGACTTTTATTTAAAGATACCAAATATAATGGTTGAAACCTATAGGACTGCTTGTTAGCATCCCGTGTTTTAGGAATCTGATTTTAAAGCTGCCATAGTAGGGCTCCAGAGGAGGGGATGGGGGCAAAATGTAATCTAATCCATCCATGTCAAATTCACGATCCTGTCAGTTTTAGAGTGAAGGCCTCCATAATTTAAAATCGAATGTAGCACAGAAATGTCATTTGAGAGGAAAAATTTAAGGCATCCTTATTTCTTGTGTATTCTTTAAGGCATCCGAATTCAATTCAAATCACTCACATGTCATTTGTAGCATTTGTTATTTTCCACAAAAGCCAATCTTACAGTTGCCATTCAGAATGATAAAGTCAGTGACACAAAAAGCTTGGTTTTCTTCAGACTGCTTAGCTGTTTGGGTGCATTATTTACAGAGATTGGCAGTTCAGACATTGACTGTAGCCCTGGGTGCTTCAGTGAACTTTTTTGCCACTTTTTTCTCCCCCCCACAGGAAATAGTGGGCTATCACGCTGACGTACAATCACTTCCATATCAGCGCTGGCATCAGTTCTCATTTGAATTCGCCGGGTCGTCCCAGCGCAAAATGTGTTTCCACAAGACAAAATATGTCTCCAAACTCCATATTCATTTATGTAAAACACTCTCTAGAAAGAGTGCGGGCAAAGTTCTGCACATTACATGTGATGCATATTGAATCAGAGGTTTCTTTATCTGTGTGTGGGTATCTCACAAAATCAGTTTTGAAGATTACTGGCCTGTGAATTTTGGTGTCTTCAAATAAGGGAAGTTGAAATATCAAAGCGTCAGCTTATCAACTTCAAGCGGTAAGGCTTTCAAAAGGACTGGATCGGTTGCCATCGTCAGTGAGAAGAAGGAACACCGATAAGTAAACAACTCTCAGACATTACACGAAAATGATAAAAGGCTTTAATTTGCTGCCTGGTCAGACTCCACTCCTCCCCTTAATACTTTATGAGCACCAGAAACAAATGAACCCTAAATGTGTGGATGATAGGCACCTCTCAAAAAAACTACCTTTAAAAGTAAAAATGTAACAGGTGTGAAAGGTGGGCATTATATGTATATATATATATATATATATATATACATTTTGTCAGGGTTTAATTTGCCTATGGTGATGACAAAGCAGTCATATTTTTTCAAACTCCATTTTCAAAACTGTGACTGGGCCTCATAGAGTTTCCAAAAGTAGGTGATCACTAAATCTGCGAGGCAATTTCCCAAAAAAAACCCTCACTGCTGATGCCACTGACCCTGGCATCTGCCAGCGAAGAGCTTACTGATTCTTTCAGAGCACGGTGACCTGCCTGTTGCCGGCCGCCGCCTTGGCACACTAGCGCTCATGCATCATTATTAGATTGAGCTGGAGGCCAACGGATGAGTTGGTGATAAAAAATTTGAAAGTTAGCCATGACAGAGGTCCTCCGGGTCATTTTTCTTGGTGGGGAACAGCGGAGCTGGCCTGGCCAGCCATCCAGGCAAGCACGTTTGTTGCTTCCAGATACTATTGCCCATCAATGTTTCCTTTTTCTTTCTCTTTTTTTTATGGAGAACTTGCCCTCTGGTGCAAGGGATTTGACTTTGGCTGTGAAGAGGAATGTCATCCCTTGTTGTTTATGAGTGTGTCGGTGTAAACAGGCCGTGACAGTTACCGACTTGCGTCAGGAAGCTTCTGTCACCGCCAAAGTTACTTCTACACGCTGTGAGATTGATGGTAAATTCACAAAATAATAATAATATAGAAAAACATTTACGTTCTGAGCTGCACTGCAGTATACAATCTAAAACTTGTTCCCTTGTTTCATTTAAATTCTGGGCATCAACTTTGGATTGAATAACTGATAGTGACAAGTACACAAGGATTATGGTTCCATCGGAGAATTGAGAAGCATGAGGCATACCTTTCAGCCTCTTTTTCGCAAACATAAATCAATTCATTAGAGACAGCCTTCGTAAGGCAGGACACTGAGTATATGAAACACTATACAAAGCACTGTGGGTTACTATTCTCGATGTGTAGGTTATCATCATGACTGCGCCGTGAACAGTTATTTCATATAAACGCACAGGCTTTCACAAATCCATTACAGCTGTGACTTTGTCCTAAGCATAGCTAGAGCTCCTTTTGTGTTTTAAAGGTAATTGTTATGTGTCCTTGTGAAAGAAATCATCAGTTACAGTGTTATGAGCATTGAAATGCTGTATGTGTGTACATTGTGTGTGTGCTGTTCTAGACGTTTCTTGTTCTATAGCCCCTTCAGCCAAAATATGAGAGTCATGCTGTATTTCTGCTTTTGAAATTGAGGCATTATATTTTTCAGTGAATATATAATGTTTCGCTGTATTCACTTATAAAAAGTGTATAGCGGCCGCCACCATGGGGATGAGATTCTGAGTGCCTAAAATAGTCCATCTCCCATGCTTATGCAAAGCCCCTACTGGGGTGCACACTGCAGTATGGCCATTCTCCCTGGAAGAAGTCAAGAAAAGCTGTAAAAATTACCTTTTTGAGTTATATTCACTTTGATACTCTTTTATTTACTTCGATGGCAGTGCTATTAAATGGTCCTGCTTTTTTGTCATAGCCGTGAGGTTGAAATAATGAATCATCGGATTATTTATATACCACTATTAATAATGAACATTATCTCAGAGAGCTTTTACTGAAAACCACTCCCAACCCAACCCCCCCCCACCTTAAAAGAGAAAACCAAGGACAACAGTGTCAAGAAAAACAGAACCTGACTCAATCAGCATGGTCCCTGTACCCACAACTGGCCCAGGGGAAAGGTAGAGGAGAGAGGCAGGAAAAAAGACACACAGTGAAGACAGCATGGGGGAGAGGGGGGAAAGGTGAAATGAGAGAGAGAACCATGAAGCAAGGAAAGGAATTAATAGATGAAAGCAGAGAATGGACACACATATCCTGCAAAATATATAGTTTGTACGTATTCAAGGGCATTGGAATAAGAGGGACAGGGTGTCCCACCAGGAACATCAGATCCCCCCCACCCACCAACACACTCTCAAAACGAATAAATAATATATAATTCAATTATAATTACATATTTTATTTCTAATTGCAAGTCACAAAATCGAATTGTGTCCTACCAGTAAAACAGGTGAACAGAGCAATGATGACAGCAAAACACTGCAGAGCCACGGGACTGTGAGGGGAGAAAACAGATTTGATCCAATCATGTTTACTTTCTGTGAAGTTTCAGTCTGAACTCCCCCCTCCAATCTCATAGTGATTGTCAGACAAATCGTTCAGTGGGCAGTAAATACATGGCAGTAAATGCTAGCAACCTTATGGGTACGTTTACTGAGGCAGGTCGGTTCTCCCAAATCAAGTTTTGCTGATTTTAGGATTCATTGCTTTGATAATAATCTTGTTTTCTTAGCCAAGACTAACTTATTTAAGTATTGCTATTGATTATACCTTATGTAACCGCGTCAATTTTGTCATCAGAGGGCGTACACGTGGCTCTGTTCAGACGTCCGCGCCCCCTCCTACTTTTGGGCCACCACACCACAAGAGCACCGACTGCACAACTGCAGACTCAAAGTGGTCTAGAAAGAATAACAAGAACAACTATGTGTCCGTGGTGTCTGCCACTGTCCGTGCGCTCGTCCCCAAGCAAGTATAACCAAGGCCTTATACTCCCTCGCGGAAGAGAAGCTGCGGACATCACGAACGTGTAGTTGTTCTTATTTTACTACTTTCTTGCCTTTTCGGAGTTCGCTTGGAGGTTGGTGCGTAGTGGCACAAAACACTAGCGGAGCCTCACATACACCCTCTGATGGTGGAATTTACCTCACTCGGACCCTTGCGTACTCACGGATGTGGAAAGTATAACTTCAACAGACGAAGGAGGGGTAAGGGCTTGTGTGGTTTTGCAGAATTAGCAGTTGCCAGGAAGTTACAGAGCACTTTAATTTATATTGATACCATGAGCCAAATTAAAAAATAGTAAAACATAAAATAATGTGAGGGACCGAGGTGGTCACCCCACGTTTTTGGGATGTGGGCGACTGGACCTGGTGGTAAAGAAGGATGCAGGAGATGGTGGCTCTTGACTCTCCGGTTTCAACCCAAAACATGTGCCCACAAAAAAAAAAAACATAAATCAAAATACAAACAGTACTCAAAGTACTCCAGCAACTAGGCACCTGCATGGCACATTCTAGGCACAAGCTAGGCACAAAACTAGGCACATAAACTGTATCCACACACCTAGATACACACTTCACTTGGCAAGTGTTTTTTGCTCATACGCCTTTCACGGCCTCTCATGCATGTCTCTCCACTCTCTCCTCATGGAGTTAGGCACCCTTTAAATAGGGCAGCCCATTGGGCTCAATTGGTTCAATTAGCTCCAACCATTCAACTACTGTCGTGGGGGAGCATGGAACAAACCATTGCGGTGGGGCTTAAAGTACAACATCCCTTTTTCTTGCCACGGTGAGAAGGGGGGGGATTTCTAGCCTGGATGCCAGACGAACTTAGCCCCGTCCATAACATTTTAGGTCGGGAAGTTCGGTCTGGCATCGTTCTATTGGGGAGAAACTATCTCCTCACAAAAATCTATACGATGATGGACAGATGATCAACCGTAACGTAATCAACCACGTCACCAAAGAGCTTTTGGGGTGAATTCGTTTTCAACAAACATGGCTGCCGCTGGAGAGCTGAAATGTGGAGATTCAAGTCTGTTTTAGAAGACATTGACAGCACATTCATTTTGAAAGAGGAACAGAGAAACGCGATCAAGGCATTTGTCAGCTCGCCCCGATGGTCCACGTTATGGTCATACTACGTTATGCTGATTGGTTCTAGGCAGGGCTCGAAATTGGCCCCTGCCAAGCGCCAATGGCGTGTAGATTTTTGGGCTGGCGACTAAATTGTGTCCGATGCCCCGCCACTTGCCGAGTGACATTGCAGAGTACAGCGCCCGACTACCGCTCCCGTCATGGTTAAAAATAGCTTGCAAGGCCAACACGAACAGTGGAAGAGAGTTCTAAGAATTTATATACAACTATAACAATTTGCACGCGAATACAAAGTTCTAATATTTTGCCTGCGAATACAAAGTTTATAAAGTTCTAATATTTTGAGCGCGAATCAAAAGTTGAAACAGACTAACTTACTTTACCACATGCAAAGGTAAACGTCAGTGGGCTTTAACAACCGGTCAGCTGTCAGCTAGAATCCAGAAGTTCGTTGTCTCTGAATGAGGTTAGATGCAGCTAAGCAGCTAGCTATCCTAGCGTGTCACCCTACTGGATCCATCATTAAGATAAGTTTTATACTTCCTTGTCAGGCTGACAAGAAAATCAACTATCGATAATATGATTTTGAGCTTGTCTCCACTATTGTTGTGCAATGATATCCCATGTCCTCCCGTCTCCCGATAAATTAAGCTAACTAATTTTTGCGTGCTAGCTATCGCTAGCTAGCATGGGGAGTTGCCATTGACTAGCGAGCTACAAACGTCAGCCAACAATGCAAAATCAAATGATATGGCAGAAACAACGTCAATACCAGGCTGTTTAGTTACATTACAGGGAAACCAGCCATCAAGTACATGGAATTGAGTTGTATTATTGTCAACACAAGTTCTTTGTTTTATTTTTCGCTTCAGGCTCTGGGCTCTGTAAAGCGCCTTGAAACAATTGTACTGCTCTGGGGTTATATAAATAAAATTGAATTGAATTTATAAATTATTTAAAAAAGTTAAATTAGTTGATTTTGTTTAATCCATTCTGAGAGTGATTAACAATGCTATTAAAATCATAAGTAAAGGTTGTTTAAGTCAAACAATGTCAGAGTAGGTCTGAAATGCCAGGTTTAATTTTGGCCGGTAAAAAATATGATTGGCTGGTAATTTATTTCATCTACCAGCCATTTTGGCTGGTAAGCCAAAAAGTTAATTTCGAGCCCTGGTTCTAGGTATATCCAATTGAGCGAAGAGCCATTTTTTTTCCTGGTTCGGTTGAAACACGCCCCATAATCACAGCCCAATGGAACGGTATCAGACTCATATTCTGACTAGAATTATGAGTATGACATCGTCAGGCTAGGGGATTTCATCTTCTCACACAGACATAGAAAAAAAGTCCTGCAAAAGGGCAAGTTAGAGAGCAGGTGCTTGAACATGCACATTGTAATTATTATGGTTCTTTTTTAACTGTAAAAAAGTAGAGTGGGCCATATTTAGTGTATCGAGATAGAAGGAAGGAGTTCACTGTCTTCTTTTGTTCAGTTACTTCTGCAAATACAGTTTCCGGACAGTTATCAGGCGTGCTGCCTAAAAAAGCAGTATCATCTTTCATTCTTGAGGTTGACACATTTATCACATTCAGACAGGATGAAAGATGACTAATGTATGTTGGCTTCTCGTTAGGGTGACCAGGTGTCCTGCTTTGCCAAGAATGCTTTGGGTGGCTTCTTCTCCTTCAACATCCAGTTTCCTGTGGCAATGGTGGATACTGCAGCGCAGATGCACTTGTTGCACCTTCACCCAGTCTTGAGTGCTCCAGCCAATAGAATATTCTTTATTACCAAAATGAGAGTCCTTGGGTTGACAGCTGCTATGGTTAAAGTCACTGTTTTTGTGGAGGTTTTTTCCTATTAAGTGTGATGTATATTCGTTTTGGCACGAGTCCTCTGATAACTGCCTTATTGGCTCTTCCAAACAGTGCATTAAAAGATAAAATTGTTGGTGTTCGTTGGGAAATCGGGAGAAAAAGCTCTCAGCTAGCTCAACTAGTAATACATGTCAGTCATTTTCTGTGGGGTATGCGGAGAGTGCCCTGTTGTCATTGTGTGCACCTTATTTTGTACTCCAGCAGATAAAGATGCACCATTATCAACAAGGAGGCAGGTTTCAGCCACAACATGTCAGTGCAAAGAAGGAGCTCAGATTGCGTCTCCATTCTCTTTCATAATGGCGCTGTTGCTCCAAACAAGTCATAAAACACATCCTGAATAGAAGTCATTTTCTAAAGCATTTTTGTAGAAGGCTAGAAAAAGAGCCATGTATGCCCTTGTAAGAGAAGCCATTAAAAGGACATGGTATCAAACCCCTACACCGACACTGTTTTAACGGGAGGCATTTCATTTTAATGACTTGGCATATTAAAGTAGCCGAAAAAAAGTCAGGATAATCAAATTTAAAGGATTAATTGACTACTAGGGTCTTGTATGTCTTGCTACCCGTTGGCAGAAGAAATCCAAGCCGAATACACAGAGGTAGTGATAAAAGTGTGCTTATCATTAATAGACAGCAGATATTTCAGGCCAAAAAATATGAGAATGAATTACAATCCTCTGTAGGCGAACTTTAATTAGAATACAATGATGCAGTTGCTGCTTAAGGTTAAAACGGGGGTAATTGAAATCCTCCCAGATAGCCTCTCATTTCTATAATGGTTAATTTATTTTGGTGCATCAGATGGAGCCACTGACAGCAGTGAGCAGCCCTGCAGCAGGGCAGTTGACAAACCCCAGGCAAAGGGATGTGGAGAGATGGAGACAGACTTGGGGGTTTACTTTCCTGTGTGTGTGTCAGTGACTGAGATAGAGTTTGAGTGTGTGTATATGTGTTTGTGTGTGTGTGTGTGAGTGAGATAGTGTTTGAGTGTGTGTGCATATGCATTTTGTGTGTACCGGTATGTGTATGAGTGAGATGTACTTGTGTGTGCTTGTGTATGCGAGGTACATGAGGGAGTGAGAAGTCTGTGTGTATGAGAGTGAGTCTGTATGCATGTGTGTATGTGACACAGTGTTTGAGTGTGTGTGTATGCCTTCAAGTGTGTGTGTGTGTTTGCATTTCTGTATGTATGAGTGTGTGCGTGCGCGTGTGTGTGTGTGTGCGTGTGCATGTTCGGTATGTGTGTCTGCTGAGGGGGTGTTATTACTTTGATCTCTGGTTCCTCAGGAGAATGCTGGCATAATTGCAACGTTCACTATCACCTGAAGAAATCAGTTTAGATCTACAAATCCAGGAGAGGGTCCTGGACTCGCTGAAGAGTGGTGAAACCCTGACAGCACTTGCCACTGGCACCGGTTCTGTGAAGAGCATGGGTTTAGTGCTCACGGGCCTCTCAGATACAAATTTACTCTCTGGACTTTTTTTCTCTGGGCTCTGTTAGTTCTCTTAACAGTTATTTGTTAGTTATGTTAGATGAAATTGTCTGAAGAACTACTTGACAACTGGAGGTCTTGTTTGGCTGAAGTGTATTGTTTGTTTATTGGTTGTTGTTGTTTTTTTGTTGTTTGTTTTCTGTTTTGCATAATAGGGTGAGTATGCATCTAATTTACAGCTGAAGTATGTCTACTTGATCCTTGTCTACATCTAATCTCCAGGCACCTAACTTTCTCTTCTGGCTTTTTTTTTTTTGCTCTATTTTCATTCTTGGCTTCACAGCTCTGATTAACAATGGTTCCATGATGAGACAAGGATAATTTTGTTAATCAGATGTCTCGTGAAACCTCTCTCTACAAAATGTGAGCTGCCAGTGCCACGCTGAGAAAACTCCTTAGAGGGAAGGCTTAAATTATGCAGACATATGTCCACACTTTTGGGACGAGCTAGTTTGGAAAGCATTCGTTCACCAATAGCTCCCTTGATTCGGAGAGAGCTTGTGCCTCTATGGAATAGACCGCCAATACCCAGCATTGCATGAATGAAGTGGACAGACACATATAAGTGCCAAATCTAGTAAGTACCTCATGGCATGAACATGGTTGCACGTTGTCTTGAGACTTGCTGTCTACATTTATTTATATTCACAGTTATTCTTGTAGCAGATGCCTTTATCCAAAGCAATATACAGTAGAGGTAAAATGCATATCTAAGGATACGATTTACAATAACTACATGCAATAGCCACGTGTACAGGAAGCAGTCGTGATTAGTCCAATAATATGCATATTGCATGATATTTAATTGCACTGCAGTTGAATTTCCCCTTTCCTTTTCATTGAAATGTACATGATGACTGCCACAGTTAATTATAGTGTTAATTTAAAATTTTTATTGTAATATATTAAACAGATCAGCACTGCCTGTCACATAAATTCAGTGTTGAGTGTTTTCTGCACAATTATCACAACTTATCACCAGCCTACACTATAGCTTAAAACAATAGAGTGACAAAGGGTCTTAAAATACACTGTTGCAGAAATCACATGTCAGATCCACCTATCATTCTGCTTCATGCTCGTGCAGCGGATGGACAGCAACTGCAGCGCCTGACTTCAAAAACGGCATCCGCCATGCTCCCCCGAGGTTTTACTGTCATGTGACATGCTCACGTTCTAAAGCACCAGTGAATTGAACAACATTTCTAACCAACTAAAATATAAGACGTTTTGCACGCCCAATGTGTGGCATGTGCAGCGCGTTATCTTTCTGATGGCAAGCTAATTAAACTCTTCTACTCCAAAAACACTGTCCTGGAATCAATGCAGAATCAACGCGTCTTACAGAGAATTGTTACTACTTCTACTTGCTACTACTACCTTTGTTTCTAAATTCACACATTGTGCAGAACACAACTATACAAATATAAATAGGTGGTAATGTAGGATGTTGTTTAACCTCTACAAAGATATTGTCACAGGTGGGGGCGCTGGGGCCTCCACTTAATCTAAATTGCAACTCTGAAGAGCAAACCGTATCCCCACCCCAAAGAGATGTCAGGACTCAAAGAATCCGTTTTAAAAAGGTTTTGTTTTATTAAATAGTTAAAAAGAAGAGTCTTTACCAGAGAGACTCTGGCAGGGGGGAAGCCTAGGAGGCTAGGAGGCTATTGAACTAACTGGCAGGAAGGTGGGGCAGCGGGGGTTTAGTCCAGGGCACAGCGGTTATCCTCAGTGCCTCCTCCAGCAGGGGATCCTGGGCTGTGGGGGACTAGAGTACATTGAATTTTGCATGGAAGTGTCTAAACTGTTCTCAGTGTGGACTCCTATTACAGTTCCGGGTGGCTGACTGTACGTAACCTGTGTAGGCGACATTAGTGCCCTGTCCAGCTGAGGGTGCAGAGCACGCCTTATCTTTGGCCTTCCACTCACTAGTCCCCCACAGTCCAGGATCCCCTGCTGGAGGAGACGAGCAACGGTAGTCCACCTCCGAATAGCTGCTCGCTGTCCCAGCCCCCTGATGGAGGAGATGACCACCACTGGCTCAGACGCCCTGTAGGAGACACCGGGGACCACCGCCGTGCCACGGACTAGCCCATCACTGCCCTATTCCCCTGCCCTCTTGCCATCATCCCTCTAGGCCTAGGCTCTTAGACTCCCCCCTCTCACTCTTGGAGGACACGAGTAACCGCCACGCCTGCCATCACGCTCCAAGGCTCTTAGACTCCCCCCTCTCACTCTTGGAGGACATGAGTACCTGCCTACTGCCTATTTTAAATATTTAATAAAATAATAACTTTTTAACCTGGTGCCTTGAGTTCTGACATCTCTTTGGGGGGGATACGGTTTGCTCCTCAGTAGAGTGGTAATGTAGGTGAAGTGGAGGCTCAAGCGCCCCCCACCTGTGACAATATGCTACAATGAATTTCTTCATTTGGAGTCACAATCATGTCACCTACAACATGAGACCATTTCATTACTTTTTTTAATTGTTTCTCATACAGCATATCAGGCTAAGATAATAGTATGGGCCAAAAGGCATTAGCCTTGACACAAATTGATCCCTTTATCGCTATCCTGAAACGAGGAAGAATGTTGAGCTAACTTCAGTGTCATGAAGTGAACTGTGTTGTTAGCATGCACGTGTGAGGAGGCTCAGGCTCTACACTAAACTCCTCATATCAGAAGCAAAGAATGACCAATATAATGAAACAATACTAAATTAAATTCGCTTTGTAACCACTCACACTTAAAAACTCACACAGTTACAGGCTATGGAGGTACTGTCTTTTTGCCACAAATGCCTCCATTGGTTAAAACCAGAAATAGTCCTACTTGATGCTAACTGGCTGAAGATAACCGGAATGCATTGCGTTGTCAACGCTGTGCAGAACATCGGCACTATAAGCTATAAACAAATCTAAGCCGATCCGATTTTAGGAGCTTGTGACCATAGCCTGCACAACATCATGCATAATACACTAACGAAAAGAATGAGTTGGACAATCAATTGGCAGAATGGAATGAAATGAAATGTGTCTTATATTGAATGAGATTTGCCACCTCTATATAGAAGGAATGTAAAAACCTTGCAAACACCATCAACAGCACAGGTGCCACTGACAAAAGCTTGCTAGCATGCTAAACTGGTGTCTTTAGGCATTATAGTTGCCGTTGTGTGCTGTGAAAGCTTTTGTTACATTTTCACTGGGTCATCCAACTGCAACCACAGAACTGCATGGTGCTTTGCCTGGGTGGCTAGCGGGAATGATAGATGTGCTTAGCTGTCCCTCACATGACCACATACCTCAAATAGAGGCAAATTGTTGCATACTGTTTATAAAAACAGATTTTGAAGACTTTACACGGACTGTCTAAAATAACATTACAACAATGTTACACAAAACACAACACAGATCTTTTAAACAAGTGAATTTCAATTCGAATTTAAATGTAGTGAATGGAATCAGGAATGTGAAGGCCCTGAAAGCTAGGTCATTAACATCATAGTGTCATAGATCAGAGAAGCCCTCATAGGTGCATAGAATGATGTTAATTGAACATCAAGAGCCATGCCATCATGCGATGAAGCTTTATTCATCTTTGTGAATTATAAATCCATTGGAAATGCAAGGGTGGCTAGAGGCAGAGACTCACACCAGCTGGTCCACTTGTCTTGTGCAGAGACAAATGGGATGGTTAAAAGTACATGCGGATGATCTATCCTGTGACCCACTGAGAAATAGCCTTTCTCAGCTGAGCTTGGCTGTCACCTAAACCCCACTGCCCTTGTTGTTTACAAAACACTTTATTTTGGGTATACGGCAGGCACAACAGACTTGTGTGCACAGGAGTGCAAGCATCCCCAGGATTTTGGGCAAGCCACGATACCAATGCTGAGGAGAAGCATACTTGGCCTCAACCTCCTAGCACATTGTGCGCAGACACACACACACACACACACTGTACAGATTGCCAATGTTTTAATGGTGCTTGTGTTGACATTGATGAACTAACTGACATGGTCTCGACACACAGTACATTCTGTGTCGTCTCAGCTATCCCAATGAAAAAAGATGGTTATTAATCCAAACAGCAAGCCTTCGGTGACAAAAGAGTTTAAATCAGTTATTAACAAAAGGAAACAGACCTATTCCACTGGTGACCCTCTGAAGAAAAATATAATCTCCAGAGAAGTGCGAAATGAAATAAGGAAAGCTAGAATTAAATATATGGAAAAGATAAATGCAATACAGGGATTTAAACAATAGCCTCCATTAATCAACGTGCAAATGAGGCAGAACAATCCATTAGTGTAAATGGGGAGGATGTTTCTGACTTACCAAACAATTTTCTCGCTTCAAAAGGTCAGAGTTCTCTGAAATAAGTTCAATAGAGGGTCTCTTGTACGTCAGAATGATATTGTGATTTTAAGAGGGTGAACTCAAGGAAGGCTACTGGCTCTGATGTCAACTGTGGGTGCACTTTGCACTGTTGTGCTGACCAACTTAGTGAGGTTTTCACTAAACCTGGCCAGGTCTCTACAATTTGGAAAACCCCCACTATAATTACCTAGCTGGTAAGGGTGTGGAGGATGCAAAACTCTTCATCCTCAACAGAGCATATAAGCACCTTGAGAAACCCAACTTCCATGTGAGACTTTTATTTAATGATTTTTCTTCAGCTTATAACAAGATGCAGCCTCATCTTTCGATTGAACGACTGGCTTCCTTTTTTGTATTACCTGATCAGCTCCTAGATGTTCTAACAGACAGAATTCGGCAGGTGTGGGTGAATGGACATACAGTATGTCCAGCACCAAGGTCTCAAATATGGCTCCTGTCATATTATGTTCACAGAAAATGTAAGGGCTCCTCTGACAACACCACCCTATTGTCTCTTCTTCAGGATCTTCTTCTTCAGGAGTCAGATCATGTGCCCTACCTGCCTTTGTTAAATGGTGCGAGTACAACTTCCTCAACCGTAACGTATATATAATAAACTTTATTAAAATAAAGGAATCAATAATTGATTTTGGGCAGAATGGTGACAACTCAAAAGCTAGGAACATACCAAGCAACATACGAAGACATTGACAAATTGTTGACACATATAAGCACATAGGAACAGTGTTCTCTAAACTCAAGTTTGATACAAACACAGGGAAGGTTAATGGGGAGGCTTGAATCTTTTCGTGTTAGTGATACTATTTCAGACCATTTTTGTTGTGCTTTCATTGAAAGTCTATCTTTTTCATTTTTTGCTGGTTCGATGGGTTATCCTTGAAGGCCAAGAACAGCCTGAATGTTTGCTTGAAGTTATTGGAGTCCAGCAGAAAGAATGGATGGCCCAGAAAGCAAAGAGAATTGTTGGCCAATCTGACCATGTTCTGTCTAGACAGAATTTACTGTAATGCCTTCAAAGTTAATGTCCCTTTTGGAGATCAAACTGCTACTCCAAGTCTTTCATTATTCTGCTATCAGGCTACTAAACGGACAGACTAATCATCTTAAATTACCATTACTTTTTAAATTACTAATCATTTAAAAAAAAAAAAAAAATTATTTTTTTATTTGACTTAAGTAAGTTGTACTGCTGACCTGTTGACCTGTGGCCTCTGACATAAAACTACTTGCCTGTGTTTGAAGTTGTGGGTGTATGGTCTGGGCAAACGAATTGCCCTTCTTGGGATCAATAAAGTTGTTTGAAGTGAACGGAACACACACACACACAAACACACACACACACACTTGCTCACTTCACCACTCACTCACTCACTCACTCACTCACGCACACACATGTTATACTGTGACACTGTTTATTTTCTTAGGGGGGAATGAGGACTGTTAAGAGTTATGAGTTTGTTCTGTCACTGTCTGTGTTTAACAGAAGTTTATTTGGTTTGGTGTCATACCTTTTAATCTGGGAAGTAAGCTAGGGTCCAGAAAGTAAGGCGTAAAATCTGTGTTGAGTTTACTATTGTTTGTTGCGAAGACCACACCAACATACAAACGTGGCCCCTACATATTTTCCTCATAATGACAATACTTAGTAGATTCATACAGATTATCATTAGAGAGTAATGGAAACCACATAATATGCCGTATTAAAAAGAGGTCAGTCAATGTCAGTGTGGGTATAAGCTTAGGGCATGAAAGTGTAATATAATCAGGGTTATGCCACGGCAAAAGGAGAAAGGAAAATCCAAATAGGTTTTGAACAGGAAAGATAACAGGAGCCTTTTGTGATGTGTGGCGAGTTCATACGCTTTGCATCAGAGTGACAGACGTACAGAGCACAGTCAAGATCAGCCAGGGCTGTGAATGTATCACCTGTACATCAGCAGATATTTGAAGTTAGCTAGCACCATGCCATATCACTAATTATCAACAAATCACTTCCAGTCCACCGCAGTAAATCTCAAACCAGTTCCTCTTGATGATGATTCATATCTAACGTGATCTGATACTCTTCTAAGGTGGAGAACAATGGCAGGCGGAGAGACTTTTAATGTTCATGTCTCCAAGTAAACACATTCTTATTCTACACCCCCTCCCCCACACCCTACCTCACCTCACCCCAACTCATCTTATCCCACACTCCAACCTACGCGTACTGCTACTCCATGTTTTTTTTCTTTTGCCAAAAAACAGCAAAAATGTCAGGCTGTAGAGAAATGATGTTGTGTTGTTTTTTTTTTTTTACCCCTCGCTCCCCTCGGCAGAGCTGTGAGGAGATGCACTGTCAAGTCTGCCATTGAAATTCTGCTGCAGTGTGAGGTGCCGACATGGAGGGCTAAGATAACAGGCTCAGCCCTAATCTCCTTAATAGTGTTTTCAGCAGGTCTTGTCCAAGAAGGAGCGCGAGCACACATAGATCAAGTACGGCTTCCCGATTCCCGGAATGCCGTCTGCTTACATTCCAGGAGCCCTCCCAAGCCTGGGCGCCGTAGGTGTGTTGCCAGATGGACAGAGAAAATATGAATGGCACAGGAAGAATAAACAAGAGTCAGAGCTGTCCACTTTTTTTCGTCTTTTCTTTGGGTTTTGAATATTCTGCTCATAACCATTTCGCCAGATAGACTAGTCTTTTGTAGCATCAAACAGATTTTCAGTGGCAGTCCCCATACAGGGGAGATTTGTGCCATGGAAATTGGATTATTGTCATAAACATGTCAGAGTGTCCCTGGAAGAGCTTATTCAAATGTGACACTACTGCCAGCCCGGTTCTAAACCCTCGCTGGAGAGATTCTTCTTTGACAAGGTTGACTAAACTGTCCGACCAAATAAAGAAAAGAAACAGAGCCTATTTTGTGCGTCAGTGTGTGATATGCACTCCTACCATTACTTGCATTTGACTCCTAAACGAAACCAAGAGACCTGTTAAACTAGTGACCTTTGGAAGGAATTTGCCAGAACGTACGATCTAATGGTTCAGATTTTCCGAGTTCCGTGTTCTGTGAAGACTTGGCCCCCTCTAATAGAACTCTGTCTGTCCCTTTTGGCCTGAAAGCAACTAGCTCTTGCACACACAGACACACACACACACACAACACACACACACTATTGCTCACTAGGGTCTCATTAGACATTTGCGAGTGACATTTCTGTTTCGTCCCAGGAATCTCATTAAATGCACCAGGTCAGTCTAAAAAACCCACTCCAACAGCAAGTCTATGTTCTGTACCCTAGTTAATGTTATTTCTGTTGCTTAGGAGTAGTTAGCACAGAGCACTGTATCTTGCTCTCCATACTAGTGAGGCACAGGTCAGGGTTTTTTAATACCCACACACACCCAATCCGTTATGAGAGCCAATCCACACCGTACAATATGCGTTAAACAGCCCCTTGAACCTGACCCAACTGCAAACTTAAGTTATAACTAACGTGATTGCCATCATATCGTGGACTAAATGTTTCCTTATTGAATGCGCATTGTAAAATGGACAAAATAGCACTCCAATGATATTCAACAATATTAAATCAAGATTAAATACATTTTAAAATATATCCTCATGGGCTAATCCAATGTAGTCCAAAACATGCATTAACAGAATTGTCTGCAGGCTGTTGCAACAAGGTTTCGCACAAGCCACCACTAACAGGCTCCAGCAAATGTTATATGATATATTGATTTCAAGGCATAATCTATACCCTAGCAATAGCATCTGGGTCAAGCCTAATAAATAAACAGACAATTTGTTCCAAATAGTGTTCTTTATTGTTATAGCAACAAAATAAGTAACCCCTCATTAAGACCCAAACTGTCTCTCTCCCTCGATAACGCACACACAAACAGTGGTGTAGTGGTCCCTGGAGAAGTGGGTATACTCTTAATTTTGCAATTTTTTTAAGCAGCCCATACAGCACAGGATAAACGCCCTGTTTTGAGAAGTGGGTATACGCAATGCTGACTGAAAAATAAGTGGGTATACTCCGTATACCTGCGTATACCCTGGACTACACCACTGCACACAAGAATCTCTTACATCTTTTAACTGTGAACTTAGGCTAAATAGTAGCCTACTGCGTTATCTCTCTGTAGTCTTGCTAATGGAAGCTTAATCTGAACAAAAAGCTACGGATACCACTTAGGGAAGACACTCATAGGCTAAAATCGCATATTGATGATATGTTTCGGCCCACTCGAACCTCCATATTTTCTAGTAAGCTTACCCGAACCCGCCCGACCTGCAGGTTATGGGTCGACCCACACATCAGTAGCCTACTCCATATGATGTTTGTGTGAGCTTGAAACAAATCATAACTGTGTCCTTGGACAAAATATGCTTTGGCCTTCATGCTGGATCTTTTGTTTAGTCTTTTCGACTGGTTTAAATCAGGTGTGAAATCTGCTTTGTTATTCTAATAAAGTCGGTCGGCATGTGCCATGCATGCTGGTGTGTTCCTGTCGTCCTTGTGGGTTGCCATGGACAACATCTCCTCTAAGACGATGAGGCCATGCATGATTTTATACCTATGTGTAAATATCTATATTTAATAGTCCCTGTTAAATATGTATGGCATGGAGAACATTGTATCATGCTTGGGTGTGTGTTTGAACATTATTAGAAGTCAGAGTGGAGCATCAATAATAAATGGAGTAAAGAGAGGCTCTAACAGAAGGAGCTTTCAGCTGAAAAAAAAGAGTGACTGCATGTTTACACTAGCTTTTCTGAAAACTGCTCAACAGATAAACAGCAAGCTTTAAAGAGGCTCTTGGTGCTTTAAGGATGGTCTCTGTGGACAAATCACAATGTCATATTCTTGTCCTCGGTTCAATCAGATGTGTGCTGTCTGTGGCTGAGATCTCGAGTGTCAGAGCAGAGTTTAATCTCCTCGCCTCGCTATAAAAAACCCCAGACATCTGATAGCCCTTCTGAGTTTTTCTGAGCAGGTTGAGTGGCAGGGAGAGTGAAATGGATTCCTGCCCATCCCTACACATGCCGGTACTCAGGAAGAGGTGTAGAAGTGGACGGAGCATTGTTTGCTAGGCATTGACTTGCCCCGGAGTTAGCAATGCTGGCCGCATCCCCACAGCAAAACAAATCAAAAGGCTTGACCATATGCCGCTGTCTGCATGAATTATCTACAGCGGAGAGGCTGATAGCTTTGTCTAATGAGCTTGGTAGAGCGGGGGGCACCCCCCTCATATCCACCCTGTTGGCCAGGTTTGTCTCTCCGATACCGACGCTCTAGTCCGACCCACTCTATGTTACTCCTTATTATCTCGACTGTCAAACACCCTGGTTTGTCACTGAACTGTTTTTTTCCCTTCATGGTGACTAGATAGAAACCAGTGATGACAGGTGGTAAGAGAAGGTGCCAGTGTGCCAGGTGCTGGATAAACTCATTTGTATTGTGTATCAGAACCGATTGAAGCGAGCGACTTAGATTTTTGTACCTGGCCGGAGCAAACTTAAAATGCACTGTGGGTCTACCTGTTCCACTTCTGGTTGTTAAGATATTGCTTAATCCTGGATTACATTTGAATACCACTTCATCCTTGAAACAATCCCTCCGGTGCTTCATGCAAACAATATCTATTAGCAAACAACATTCAGCAACTGCTGGCTATTTCCTTGCTGTTTCAGAAGCCAGGTAAACAGGAAACAGATACACAAATCAACATATATCTCATCATTTTGCCTATCAAGCTGTTTTTGTTTTTCCAAATGTTACCATCCTGTTTCCATCACATCATTTTGTAGGCAAATAGCATTTAGTTTTGATTCCAAGGTTTAATTTTAAAAAGCCAGCGTGACAAAACAAATCACTGCAACCTTGAGGCTTTCAGTAGGGTGTCTAGGCCAAAAGATTATAAAATGATATAATCTCATTTTGGCCACTGGTTTCTGGTCAGGGCCATTTTTAATAAGTTGCTTCTACCCAGCAAAGATGTCCTCCCAAGAAGTACCTTTGCGGCTGACTCATCTCATACCTGACTGAGAGCACAACATGATCTTGCCAAACGTTTTAATCCCCAAGTGTGTCAAACTAAAATGTCCTTACCAAACATGAAACATCAGACCTTGTCACATGGATGATTCACTTGATTTATACTTGAGTCATGAATCATTACTCCATTACCTACTGTTGTACCATTGCAGCTTTATTAGTGTTGTGATAATCAACACAAAATGTGTTCCTCATTAAAATATTAAAGCAGTCAGTGGTTGCACTAGTCAGACAAAGAACCCCCCCCCCCCCCCCCCTTATCTGATAAGCACTCTTACGTAATTTGAGTTTGGTGATGTTCTTAGACATGTAACACAGATATGTTTTTCCTAGGCTATTTTTTTATGTGATGATGATTATGCATCCTTTGAGAAGAGTACTTCCTGCTAAAGCTGGAGGGACCAAGCAGAGAAGACTCCCACGCTACAGGCAGGCAGACGCAGCCGTGAAATCTGGATTTGCCTTCAGAAGCAGAGGGCCGAACACTTGTGTGCTTGAGGGTTTTTTTGCCAGCCAGACGGAGAGGATTCCTCCGATTGTTTTGGTGGGGGCGTGAAATCTGAATGCCTTGAAAGAAGTCTAATAGAGCGTGTGGCCCAAGGAGGCTGGCTACATCTGGACTGACAATGATTGCCTTCTCTTCTGCAATGGAGAGGGTCACAGTGCTGCCATTGCAGTATAAGGTGTTACCCAGATGTTTATATAGGGTGTCACACTCTTACACTCCCTTCTCCTCCATATTCATTATTTATAAGTGTCTGTGTGTTTGTAGGTCTGTGTGTGTGTCCATGTGTGTATAATATAGGGGGCTTGTGTATGTGTTATCTTTTTGTAATATGAACCTATCCAATGTAGGTGGGAGAGCCATCTGAAAAGGAGTAGATTTTAATTATGTGATTTCAAAAGATGCACCCCTGCCCTTCACAGATCTATAAAAGCAGTCCTTTATTATAGATTAGCATTGAAAGCCCCATATGACTAAAAACAGACTATTGTGCACAATATTATACTATAGTTATAAGTTTGAATTAAACATCACAGGCTATGTCAATTTTATGTCATTATGGAATATTGTACAGGGGAATTTGAGTGGGAATATTATAAAAAGTGAAAACCACCAATACCTGATTACATAATTGTAGAATATGGCACCATATTGTGATGGCAATACATAGGCGTAGGTAGCTCTGCTTCACGTGAAGCATGTAATTAAAGATGGACATGCAGGGCTGAACCAGTCATGTATGTTACCCTTTTTGGACTCAATACTGTGGGATGCAATAGCATTATGAATGGCATGTGTTGTTGAAACACATCCTGGGTTTATTGCTGATAGATGATGTGCATTATAGTATTGATTTTTTTCTAAACTCCCGTATCAAAGTGCTTGAAATGGCAATTATAACGTAACACACTCATTTTTCTGTTTAACTCCATTAGGAGTTATTTATGGAAAAACATTAAATGGAGATGCTCTGACCAGCAGCACACAATGACTGCACTCTCATGTACAGAATGTATGAAACAGAATGTGTGAAATACAAATGCAAAATGACTGTATATACCCGTATCAGCTAAAACCCTCTCATTCTGTATTGACTGTGAGTGTGTGAAGCCCATGTCAGAAACATTTATAAAACTTCATACTCAAACTCATCCTCCTACTGATGTCCAGTATCATCCTCTTGTTGATATACTGGCAGCAAGATATTTTGTGTTGTTGATGTCAACTTTCACTCTCAACCCTTATATAAATGGGTTGAGATGCTGAAAGCCTCGCTCCATCAACCGTCTACCATTCCCACAACCTCCCTGCACCAGAACAGCAAATTATGTCTGAATGCAGTCAGCCTCCTGTTCAGCTCTTGATATTCCAACCAGGGAGATCTGTTCACCAGGCCGGCAGACGTTTGCACTGTGAAGGGTGGTGTCTTCCAGGAGAACTTGTCTGGCTCGGGCAGCCTGTTAGTTCCCAAGGTAAGTTTTTTATACAGGATTACAGTCTGAAAATGAACAAGACAGACCAGGTTCCCACACTGCTGTTTGGGGACCACCAATCAACTTGATCCACTTGAAGAAACACTATGCAACAATTTGACACATTTTGAGGTATGGTTTTACAGGCAACTAGTTTAGGTACCATCCTCAAATTCATTTTGATAGCATATGGTCATGTGAAGGACAGATAAACACCCCTGTCTTTCCCACTAGCCATCCAGGATATACCCTATGTAGTTCTGTATACCGGGCTGGAATACCCTGCAAAAATGGAACAAAAGCTTTCACAGCATGACATTGCCAGCTATACTGCCAAAATACACCAGTTAGTGTGTTGCCAAGCTTCTATCAGTGTCAACTGGGCTGTTGGTGGTGTTTTATGTAGTTAGCTTGCTAGTTTTGGAAAATAACTCCTTATTGCTGCTTTAAACAGTCCTCTGCTTACTGCTGCCCATCCCAACCAACTATCATTTCTATTTTGCTTCTAAACATATGATTCATCACATTTAAATACTGAGTGCCAGTGAACTGGAATAGTGAGTGTCATCACTGGTATGACCCTAGGGTGCAAAGCTCCACTTAACCTGATGATATTATGATATAAGCTTATGAGTACATTAAGCGTGAAAGAGAAGGGGGAGTACAATTCTCCCGCATCTACATCCCTACATCAACCGAATATTGCTGTTTTCCTGTTGTGTCAGACATGAACTAATTACTTACATTATTTTGTATCGTCTTACAATGTGACTCATCCAAGGCAACACACAGGCTCTGTAGGTTATGCTCCTAAGCACTAGTGGATCAAACTGATACATTTGAAATCTCAAGTGTATCCACGCTGAAATAAACTCCAAAAATCCTGACTTCATCTTCCGGTCCATTCTTCGAGTTTGACGTGCTCATTCGATTCTAACAGGCCCCATTAGCATTAGACTTCCATTCATTTCAGATTAATTTTTTTACATCAAATAACTTTACTTCTCAAAGCATTCTGTCCCATTCTATGACTTTTTTTCTAAAGAAACACAACACTGTATGACTGGCTCCATAACCTTGAAACGTTATGGCCGCGTAATGAACATTTTTCTTCAACTATTCTAAACAAAAAGAAATGTACCAAAAGTTGTATCCCTTAAAGAGTGTAGTGAATCTGAACACTTACCAAAATCAGCTCCGCTCAAAACACTGGATGCCAAAGTGACATTTAAAGTTTTTAGGGTGCAGCTGCCAGACAAGTACAAATATTTCTGACGTTGCTTTGCATCACCAACTAAAGCTTTGTGCTTGCACAGTCTATGAGTGGCACAACAGGAAATAGCTCCAATAGCTCTTTTTACTGTCTATGTTTACGGCACACAAGGTCGTCAAAACAAAACATTCAGATATGAGTATTACATTTTTTTTAATAATTCGCAAGTTTGAAAATCCTTTCACTTTGTAGATTATGGAGTGAAAAGTTTGCTAAAAGTTGAAATCCGGACAGGCTGAACCATTAATGTTTAGGGCCCCTGATTTAATTGACAGCAGCAAGCAAAGCAATGAGCAAAGTTTACAGCAAATGAACTAGAGCTAATTTAATAACTTGGCAAAATAATTTAGCTAATGTAAGACCATTAGCAAGATCCTAAGCATAGACATGGGTGGGTCAGCGCAATGCTCCCACACTCCACATGACTGCTCGTTGCTGCTTTGCTTGTTGCCTGTCAATGACATTCGGGCCCTTCGAGTTTTCCACTTTTAAGATGAGTGCGATAAAAAAGGGTAATTTTTGTTGTTTAACCCAGGCTGTTTAAGCGATGATCAGCTGACTAACATATACAGGAGCTGATATTTCTGCATTGTTTGCCCTCTCTGTGATTTATTTTTATTTTAGGCTGTTCAGTACCATAAAGGGGCTGTGTTGTAATGTCATCAAATGGCACATGTGAATTACCTTGACACAATGTAAAGTGTTCATATTGCTATGTCAATAACTTAAACAGAATTGAATTGTATTGAAATGACAAGAAATTGGAGGAAACACTGTCTCAATACTGGCTGCTCCCATCCACTTCTACCGATTTAAAGATTAGATTAGATAAGATTAAACTTTATTGTCATTTTGCACAGAGTACAGGTACAAAGCCAATGAAATGCAGTCAGCATCTAACCAGAAGTGACAAAGAATTGTATTATTTACAGATAAGTGCAGATATAAGTATGTATCTTACAGCATCATTGACAGTGGAGAGCAACATATACAGACCATTATATATGTATAATATATTAAATATGTTGTATGTTGAGGTAAAGTGGAAAGGGGGTTGTATGTACAGTATAGACAAAAAAATGTACAGTTGATTATACAATATAAATGATTGTCATCTGAACAACACGAGACGTTCAGCCTGCGCTGCCCAGTGCAAATGTAAAAGAACAGACACAGTGCAGTAATGAGAGCAGTAATGAGAGCCATAATGCTTGGTGTGGTGTGGTGTGGTGTTCACTAGAGAGCTCTTCCTGAACCTGCTGGTGTGGGAGTGGAGGCTCATGTAATGCCTGTCGGATGGGAGGAGAGTAAAAAGTCCATGGATAGGAGGAGGGTAAAAAGTCCATGGATGGGAGGAGTGTAAAAAGTCCAGAGTTAGGATGGGAGGCATCCTTGATAATGCTTTTCGCCCTGCCCAGGGAGCGTTTATGGTAAATGTTTTCAATGGTGAGCAATGCTGGGTCCCGGTGATCCGATTTCATCACCGCCGGAGTGCTTTTCAGTCTGATGCAGAGTATTTGCCATGCCACTGAGATACAGTTGGTGAGTATGCTCTCGCTGGTACACCTGTACGGTAAAAGTCCACCAGTATCGTGGGGCGTAGGTGAGCTTCCTTAAGGTAGACAAACTGATGGGGGTCCAGGGTAGTGGGCAGATAGGATTTCAGATGTGATAGAGCCAGTCTCTCAAAGCGCTTTGCAATGATGGGGGCGTGTGCAACTGGGCGGAAGTCAATCAGGGTCGTAGCTGTGGAGTGCTTCGGCACTGGCACAATGATTGTGGTCTTAAAGCTTGTGGGGACAATTGCCTGGGCCAGGGACAAATTGAAAATGTCTGTAAAGACCCCGGCCAGCTGCTCTGCACAGGCTCTAGGTATTCCATCCTGGCCAGCTGCATTGCACACATTCACCCTGCTCAGGGTGGCGCAACCATCAGAGTTGGAATGTGAGTGAGGCAGTTCACCAGGAGGGAGATCCACTTGAGGATGACCTCCTTGTCTCCCTGGTCAACGCGGGCATAGAGGGAGCTGAGCTTGCCAGGGAGGGAGGCAGAGTTGGTTAGGGGCACAGTACTGGGTGGTTTTAAGTCGTTTATGGTCTGTATGCCTTGCCACATGCACCAGGAGTCCAATGAGTTAAAGTGTTCTTCGATCCTCTGTTTGTATGTGTGCTTAGCCTGGGAGATTTCCCTCCTCAGGTTGGCCCCGGCTGAGCTGTAAGCCTCCCGGTCTCCAGGCTTTGAGCAGGAGGCAGGAGGTTTCTGATTGTGGAAAGCTTTTGTTTGTTTCTGTGTTGTCACTCTGTCCACACACTTGTTGATGTGATCCAGGACAGAATTGGTATATGAGTCCATGTTAATCTGAGGGCCTGTGGTGGCCTGGGCAGCAGACACACTCCAGTCTGTGTGTTGGAACTGGTGCTCAAGAACTAATCACTTACAAGTTAACATAGGTCGATGCCTATTACCAAGCAGATCACAGTGGAACCACTTTGAACATTATGGACCCGTAATTTCATTGACGGACAACAAGCAAAGATTGACGCGCCTGAACTAAAGCTATTGTGTGGTGTGTGGGAGCATTGTGCTGACACACCCATGTTTGCGCTTAGGAGCTTAAACATGGTATTACATTCGTAAAATGAGTTATAAAATGTTATAAAATGACCTTTAGTTCATGTGCATGCCTTGCCCGTGGCTCGTCCCTTTGCTTGTTGCCAGTTGCCCGTCAATGAAATTAGGGCCCTGTGTTAGAATTGACCTGCAAAGAAATGCTGTCTTTATTTCACTGTGATAACTCTTTGGCAACTTTACCAATGTTATCCAGCAAAAGTGTGAGGGGTAGTCAGAAACAACAGAAATTACATCAGAATGGATGCAGAGAAATTAAAAAGTATACCAAAAATAGAAGTAGGACAGGACTGGGTTGTTCCACAAAATCTGCAGCCCTCGAAAAGGACACCACCAGTGGAAACCAGCCGCAGTCAATGTGTGTCTGGCAATGATAGACCTCCAGAGACCACCACAGACCAAACATACTGGGCAAAGATGAGGATCGGTTCAGGTATTTGTCTTTCAATGACATTTACTATTTAGTTTCATTGCAACATTACTGTAAACACCACTTCTGGTCTAAAAATGTTCACTCTTATTCTGGGCTGTTTAAAACGTGCTCTGAAGTTTCCCTTGGGTTGATCCGTATGCTACCTTGCATGTATTTTTCTTTTTAAGTTATTCTTTTTCCTTCTTCACCTACATGTTGATAACAAAGATACCCTTGACTGTATGTCAAAAGTGCCAAGGATCTTGTCATTATAGCTTAAATCTTTCATGCATTTCATGAATCTTTTTTTTTTCTTTCAACCGCAAGGGGACTTCAAAGGGCTCTTAAAACCCTGTAAAAAGAGAGTGAAGCCCACATTTGTAACTTGAAAAACTTGGCAGTGGCGGTGCTGAACAGAGTTGTTTTGAAAACTGCCATAAACTTTGACATGAAAATGTAAAAATTACCTGTACTATCTACAGCAGTACAGGGCAAAGAGCACAACTTTAAAGTGCCATACACTAGTAGACCCATAGCACCTATTGTTAAGAGAAGCAGATGGACAGGATAAAGTGGTTCTCAAGCTAGTACACAAGGACAAGGACAGATCTTAAGTAAAAACCATGTGAAAAAGGGAGGGAGAGAGCTGCAAAAACGATCCTCGACAAACAGAATCCCATTGGTGCTGAGCAGTTAATTTGCTAGATTTATATGAAATGTCTAATCCTGCCAGGGGATATTTCAGGCGACTACTTCCTTATCACCCAGGCTTGACCATGGCCTTTAACAAGCCATAAACACATCTGACCTTCAGCGAACATTGGATGTTCGCGTGAAGACTTTTTTTTTTTCTCGGAAATGAACTCTCCCTGTTGCATACTGTTCCCGCAGGGAAGCACTCCCCTGGCCGCAATTTGTGATGTAATGAACTCTGTTGCTTCCAAGAGATTGGCAATCTCTTGGGTAATATAGAGAAAATACACAGCATGATAACAGTTGGAAATAATAAGACCCTCTTAATTATTATATTAATTAGAAAACATTTGGCACTACTTCAAATGCTGGTCCATGACTGCTAGCTAATAATAGTAGTGGTTTTTGCAAGGACAAATAATGACAGGCCTTTTTTAATGTCACTTCAATGGTCATCCTTAACTAGAATTCTTATATTTAATTAAACTGCTTTAACCTTTACCACAAATTCACACACACACACACACTGTTTACCTTCCCAGCCCACTACTTTTTGGATCACCTCAGTTGACAGAGAAACCTCACAAAGACAGAATTCTGTGTTCAGTTGTTGTAGCTGGAATACAGAAGAGACTATGTAGCCAGAATTGTTTACCAAGAAAGAGTGGACTAGAGTTTTCAGGTCTGGAGCTTGTAAAGGATATGAAGCCATGGCTATACATACATACATTTAAAATGCACTCCAGAAGTGTGTTATGAAAAGCTCAAATCGTTTTTTTTTCACTCAGTAATATAAAAGTATAGTTTGATGTATTTAACAAAAAACATTTAAATTAATAAAATTAACTTGTATACATTGTAGGTGGATGCTGTGATTGAACAATCTACAATTCCAATCTGGAATCAGACACCTGGTACAAGAGCAAAGGTTAGTTCAGTTAGTTACATTTCATATCAAATGGAGTTCATGAATGTAATGCACCTAAATCCTGCCTGAATAAGGACTGTGGGATTTCAGATAGTGTGGAACATTTCTCATTGCAATTTACTCCAGCCCTGGCCTTTATCAGTACGGCAAAGCATTGGCGTGTACCCATATGAGCAGCCTCGACTCGGAAAAAAGTCCTATCCCTCGCCTTAAAACGCGTATGGAAATGATCTCGATGAAGAGAGATCATTATCAGTGTTAAACCTCTGTGCCTCCAAATTTGGAAAAAAAATGCTTGTCAATTCAAATGAACCTCCTTCCCTTTGTTTAAAAGCAGCCACACCACCTCGCGTCTCCATTGTAATTTATTTTCTTTCACCCACAGTCGAAGGCAGAGAGTCGGTTCCCTTCAAATCACTCAGCGTGTCGTTCCTGTCTTTGATTCCTCGAAGCTGGAGGGTAGGACGGTATCTTACATTTGTGATAAGCTGAGGGGAGAGAGGGGTGGGGGAGGACAGATGGCTCGGCACAGAAAAGAGGAACCAGCTCCTAACTGCTTTCCCAGATGATAAGAGTTTATGAAGTAGCTGTCACTCTGGAGTCGCTCCCCTCTTACCAGGCTGCGGGCAGGCCTGGCACTGAGATAATTGGCTTTCTAACTGTGGTCACAAATTGAGGGTCGACGAAAGGAAGCCAAATTTGGTGGTTCCTGTGAGGGGCTTAAGGAAACAGCTAGTTTACGCTCCTGCCGATTGCCAGTCATTTGTCAAATTAGATACCAAGCCAAGTGTGATGTGCTGAGCCTTTTACCTTTTTCAGGGGATGTGAATTCATATATAATTTGGTTCAATATGTAATTAGGTTTAATATTCAGGATTTATTGATAAATGCTAGTGTGTGTGTGCTTGGATTCTCAGAAAAGACAAGACAGTCATAGGTTTATAGAATAGGATGTACGTATTTAAAGGGTTTCACAATCTCAAATTTCACAAAACATAGCCACACTTACATCCACAGGCCAGAACTTCATGATGTATTATAGGGATCTAACATTGCATCAGTGTGTTAATGTAATAGATAACAGATTTCGCTGTTCGAATGTTGAATCAGACCACCCCCCACTATTACATTTGCAAACTGGCTTCCTGCTATATTGAAGAGGATATTGCATTTGCACTAAATGTGTTTGATTGGGATTCTGTACCACCTGCTCCAGTCATCTCCTGCTGAAATCTTCAGCCAAATCCAACTCACAGTCAAAAGCCCAGAATTTTAAAGACGTAAAATGTAGTTTTTGTTTGACTAAACTCAAGGTACTTCCTGTGAAAATTACATAACTACAGAAGTATAATAAAGGGGCAGCATTTCTGAATAATTCCCTGTGTTGAATAGGCTCTGTATGGATGTACTGTATATTAATTTATCTGTTGAATCTTCCATCCTCTGCAACCCTTATTTTCAATGTTACATTTATATGGTGCATTCCACAAATATAGTTATCATTATGTTATATGTGTCATAAAAAATACAAACAATAAAGGTGCAGCATAATAATCTGAATAATTTCTGAATAATCACTGCCTCTTTTAAGTGTTACATTTGTATGGTACATTCCACAAATATAGTTTATGTCATAAAAATAAAAAATAAAATACTTACAAGATCTATTTTGAATATGATAAACATCCAAAAGGTGCATTTAGGTGATAACTGAAAGAAAACGTTTTCATTCACATAGATATTTGTGTAATTGATATGTGTTAATTAAGTTCCATGCTAAAGTTGTCATTTGAGTTAGAGGTATCCTTTTCTAATGGATTGCCATGGTAACGCTCTACCTTTTTAGTGGTAGTACGAGTTCAGCTTTGCGTAACACTACAGTCAACATGCCATCTTTGCATCTCTAATTCACTGATACAACCTCAACGAAGGGTCCTACTTCCAAATAGGCCAAATGTGTGACTATGATTGTTTCCATTCCAGAGTTGCTATGACTCTTTGAAATTTGGGCATGTAGTTTTGGACCTAGAGTTAGATTTTGAGTTCAGATTCATGCGGTTGTCTTTTAATAATTTTCACTTGGACTGTAACCTAAGACTGCAGACTGTGTACTCTGTGTTTTCTTTGTTTTGAAGGATTACTGTGTTTGACAGCAAATACACAAATATTATTCTTTTTTTCCTCCTTATTTGGAGCTGTCCATTCATCCTTGTTTCCCTCTGTTTTCACCCCCTGCTACCACAGCACCCTCGCTGTGCACTGATGTCGATCTTAAGCACAGCGGGGCTTGGACAAGTACACAGTCTGCTGCCTGCCATTGTGTGCCACACGCACAACAAGTTTCATCACATGACTCAACACAGAGCTTGAAAAAGAGAATAGATGCTGACTTAGTGACCTTACAAATCTATACGTTTCTCATTGACAGTGAATGTAACCAAGGAGGGACAGGCTGAGAGATGGCCAAAACACACAGGAATCCTGACAACAGCCTGGAACTAACAACTGTTGCAAGTGGCATTGAGAACTCCAAATCTTCAAGCACAGCACTTTTCTCAGAGCCCAAACAAGAACTCAGCAGGAAGCCAAGACAGAAGATCTATTCTTCTTCTTCTTCCACATCATCCTTGCTGGTCCTGAGGGGACTCTGAGGGGGCCGGGGCTGGCATTTCGAGAGCGCAAGGCGGTACTTTCCAGAACATTTGCCATCCAGGTACTTTGCATTCAGCTGCAAATGCGCCACCAATTAAACTGCACCCCTCTCATTTTTCCCCCCAGTACTTCAAAGGCACGGAATAGCTGATGACAGGGCCTCACTGATAGCCCCCATTGATCTGCTGACGCAGGGGAGCTTTGGTGCCTTCACAGCCTCGCCACAGCAACCCAGATCCTGCCCATCAAAAGGATTTTTAAATCCACCACCGTTACCAAAAACTGAACAATAATCACAATTAGTGATATGAATAGTGTAATTCCAGCACACAGATGATCAACACCAGCTGTTAACGCACAAACACTATTACACATTTATCTTTAAGCTGTAATCGTGAAAGCAGTAGTTGTGTATAGTGCACATCTGACGTGGTATTGTTATGATAATTGAGATTTGACTGGTTTTCAAAAGCTATGTAGGACAAAAAACTAAAAGAAACAAACTAGAGAAACCACCAGGGCCGTATAAATGGAGGCTGGCCAAACCAATGTAAATAAACAAAGAAATGTTTCACATGAAAGATCAAATTAAGTGCCATGCAATTATCTGTATAATTACATGGTAATAGTCAATCTCAACAGGATTTAGCTAATTATTTGGTTGTGTTGCTTTATTAGAGTTAAATCGAGTGGCTTTTTGGGGTCCAGTTTCATTGTACCGCCAACAAAAAAGTTTCATTGTTTATATTTTTATATGATATAGCTGAAGGTAACAGCTGGATGTCAGGCTGCCCTTCTAGAGAGAGTAAAAGCAACATCTGTCATCACCATAGCAATCAGACCGTTTCCTACACAGAGCAGACAGACATGGGTTGTGCATTTTAAAGTGAACAAAAGACAAGGGTACACAAACATGGCTTTGGATGGGAAAATGATTGAAACCAGAAGGGTCTAACTCAAACACACTCTTAGATGTGTAATATGTACCACCCTATACCCAAATTCACAAGCTTTCTTCTGCTTACCGTTTACACGTTCCTTCAACATACATTGTATGTTTTTCCATTTATTGTTTCTCCATCACACTGTGAGTTCCGTACGTTTCCTATTTAAAGTATGCCATTCATATTGGTGTCCTAAAATACCTTACAGCAAACCTCCAAAGCACTTTAACCGACTACACATATTCTTTTGCTCTGAAACGCTATACGGTTCACACCAGGCAAAACCATTCAGACGGCTGTAGGAATTTGAACTACTATTCAGCTGTCAGAGGCATTAACGGACATTCAAATCTCAGAAATGCGGCCTCTTCTTCTGACGCTTTTTGCAAACCGAAATGGCCCCAACAGAGCAGATAAAATGGGTAACTCATTGAATCAACATCAAACTGTGGAACAGTGTTTAGAGACATCATAGCACAGTGTAATCGCAACACTAGGCACTGTTCATGTAGCAGTCGGCGGAGCACAGATCTTAATGAGGCGGTCCACATAGGTTGATGTAAGTCATATATCATAAATAAATCATATATATGGTCATCTTAAAGGTCAATGTGTCAAAGTCATGTTTGCCAACACACTGGCTCACAAGACCCAGTGGAGAAAGAAAAGGTCACACGTGGCGGTATTTCTGTTTCATGTTGCTGTGCATATTTATATGGCCCATGGTTAGCATTTTGGCCCGTTCCCAATCAATTCTTCAGCAGATGCTTTTGTCTAACTCAATCCAAATCAGTACACAATGCAGGGAATAGGTAGTCTAACTGTCGTGATATTGGAGATTTCATAAAATAACATGGTAAACATGATCAGCCTTTATTGCCATGCTGGGCCAGATCTAAAAGTGTTACACACTACGGCGTCGCCTCTTGCTATAAGCTACATTTCAATAACACCAAAGCAAAGTTGGTAGCTACCTGGAGGAACACTTTTAAAAGCAGTTTGACATTAAATGGGGTCAAAAGAATGTGAGATATCTAGTAAACAGACCAAATAACTTGGATCACCTACATCACTGCAATTATGGAATTTTGTAGAATTTGTGAAAAGCTAGATTTGAGTAGGTGGAAAATGTTACCTTTCATCCTACTGTAAAAAATGAACATAATCAAAATGAATATTCTGCCACGTGTTCTATTTCTATTCCAGAACCTGCCATTATACGGAGCGTGGCCAACTCTGAAACAGTCCTGGTCTGGGCCCAAAAACGTGAATTGTTGTCCCAGACACCATAGTTCAAACACAGCCTTTCACCACTTCTGTACGCTGTCTGACTCTGCGGGAAGATCCGACTTGTTTTGGAACCGGCAGCGGAGCAGCATTTGCAGGAAGGCTGTGCAGATATAGCCCCAAGCTCCCAAACAAAGGAGCGTTATTACAGCATTCACCAGGGAACAAACACAGATGAACAGATTCCATTCACCCGAATCAAAGCATCACCTTTATGAGACTTTATTGAGGTCCAAATATCAAAGTGATTGGAGTCTGTCATGACAGTAATCGGAAACAAACTGGACAGCGTGACTCATCTTATGTTCTGAGATGCTCTAGGGTTTTCCTGTATCTTATTCATAACCTGTGCTAGCTGAGCTTATGACACAAGAGCTGTAAATGTTTCACACTTGTCATAACAGCTAGTTTCATACTGCCATTACATTCCTTTCACAACGGTTGGCGAAAACTACAATCAGCCATCTAGAGAGCAACACTGAAGGGGTTGAGGCAAATCTTCCGTGAAAGAGCTGAACAGAAATATTATCATTTCCGAGTCCATTTTAGAAATATATGTGAACAGATTCAAATTCAAATGGACCTCAGCTCTGAAAAAAAGAACAAGCTATGAGCCAGTGAAGAGGATGGAAAAAAAAACCTCTATGGTGTCTGAGAATTGGCAACAGGGTCCGCAATTTATGAGCAAATGTGATCAGTCATACATTGACTCAAATCCAGGTGAGGCACACACACACACACACACACACACACACACACACACACACACACACACACACACACACACAAAGCTTAATGTTCTACATCGTTTTGTGCTGTCAGTCAGTGCTGGCCTCTCACCTGCAGCCCAATGAACTAAAACCAGCAGCTGAAAGTGACCGGCAGGACATCCCAGAGGAGGTCCACTCTTACACTATATTAACAGTGCATTAATAGTCCACTCTCACACTATTCTAACAGCATATTAATAGTCTACTCTTACACTATACTAACAGTGCATTCATAGTCCACTCTCACACTATTCTAACAGCATATTAATAGTTGCAGTGCAGTTTCACAGTAGGACTTTTCAACTTTTCATACATACATACATGACAAAACAGCAACAATAACTGGCATGCTATAACGATCACACAGCTCACTGAAATACTGCCGTAATGGAATAGCACACCTTCTCCGGGGTCGTACATCACAAAGCCTTGCATTTCACAGCCCTCTAGTTTCATTGGGAGTTCTCCTGTGGGTGAGGGAGGACTGCCGTAGGGAGTGATGCCGAGAGGCTGTTGTTTTTGAGACAGAGGCATCATCACAGGAGAAGGGGCTGTGCAGCGCAACCTGTGTCACGTCCTAACGAGCTGTCTGACATTGAGTGTTGTGCTCATGCAGATGCACACAGCTTGGCCCAGGTAAAGAAAAGGAGCCTCTAATTCACCACGGAAAAACACAGAAAAGAGAAATAGATATGAAGAGAGTGATGACATCTGTCCATACCGCACAGTTTTGGTCGGGCGACAGTGAGTGCATGTCAGGTAATGAAGGTTGATGCATATGTTATTGCATGAATAGGGCTGGGCTGTAATTGAATCACAATGCAGAAACTGAAATGATGCGTTCTTATAATTATTTCTATACCACTGTTTTTAATGGTGCCGTAACTGCAGGTAACTATGCAGTGCTTTGATGGTTGCCAGTTTTCACCCCCCAACACATTTTAAACCAGTTTCCATGCCCTTCTGCCATGGTTAGTTTATCCTGAAAAAAAAGTCTGATGCATGAAAATTAAGTGGGAAGAAGCATTTATCCCCTCCATGTGTAATTACAGAGCACTTAACATCCTTCTTAGTCCATTTCTCAGCATCACGTCTTCCAACACCTGTCGCCAGTGTTGTGTACGTTCACACCTCTCATGAACTAGTTCAAAGTTCAGTTCATACAAGTAAACATGAATCGTTCACGTTCATAGTTCACCATTTAAATTCTGAACTAGTTCATAGTTCAGTTCATTTTCATTTTTTTTTTTTATTATTGCTAATTTTTTAGGAGGACATAATTTGCACAGAAAGGTGAGATTTTTACTGTCGGAAACTTTGTCAGACAGTGTGTAAAAATCCCGCACATAATAATAAGGTGGATCGGATGTACTCGCTGAGTCTGCGTCTCTGTTTTCTCTTTCACTTGCCATTTTTATATTGAGACCGAGAGCTGTTGCCTTGGAATACGTTGCTTGTTTGGTACACATGTGTGTGCGATGATTCATGGGTAATGTAGGGCGAAGTCGAGTTAGTTGGTTTAGGTAGGCTATCGCAGAAATTATACGGGTACTGTTATAGAGGGGGTTCGGGAAATGTGTAATCACTGAGGGTCATCCGATTAGAATGGAAAAGAATGGAGACTTGGATAATCAGTTTGATTCTTCACTTTGTATTGCATTAACAACAATGAATGGGATAAATTGTAGGTGGGTTTATGTTTGTATGTGTGTGTGTGTGTGAGAGTGTGTGTGTGTGTGTGTGTGTGTGTGTGTGTGTGTGAGAGTGAAAGTAAAGTACAAACAGAAAATATACATTAATACACAGCCCTGTAGTACCATTTAAATAATGAATTATACAGGGAACTAAAGGTAATAATTTAACCTCTTCAGCAATGACATGCTACTGGCTTAATCTCAGATCAACAAGGGCATGTAGGCTACACTAAATGAAAGACCGCTCAAAAGTTAGCATAGGTAAACCCTGTAACACTCGTATTTGTACATTAGCAGCTTATGCTAAGCGAGTTCACGAACAGTGCATCATGCTAGATCAATTAAGTGACAGTGCTCGTAAAAATTATGAGAAAGCTAAACTATAACAAACACATAATGACAAGGTAGGCTACACAGTCAAACTCACGTATACATGGACGCACACAACTTCAACAAAGTGCAACGTTCAATTATGTGAAAATATGCGCAAAGTTAACTGCTACTGCATCTAAATATGCCGTGTAGCGATATCAAAACATTGCACCGTGAGAAGTGGAGTCACATGACCAACGCAATTACCAAATATGGTCATTTACCCTAAACATGGTCTGTCTGGGCAATTTAACAAATAATTACTATGGCCTTTTTAACAGGTACTGAGCAACGACATGGTACAAGCATTCGATTTAGACAGCGTCTTTCCTCAGTAGAAGGAAAACATTCCGTAATGATTTAGCTAGACCTCAGTGGCGCTTGACCTCAGATAATATGAACGTGTTCACCGTTCAAATTCATTATTTGTCATGAAGTTGCGTTCAGTTCATCGTTCTCATCGTTCTCATAGAAATGAACGTGTTCAAAAGAACGCGTTCATGCACAACACTGCCTGTCGCAAGCCTCCTCCTTTTTCATCGGTAAATCATCTATTGCTGTCGAGGAACTATGGTGAAATGATTACAAAAAAGGGTCAGATCAGCTATGCTGCTACCCACTGTGTCTTCACAACGGTGGGCTCACACTCTATTTCAGACACTCAAAGCGATGTCTTGATAACTTTATATAGTGTCATAGGGCTCGTAATGATAACTGAGACCGAGTTGCTTTGTATGTTATAGATTTACCATAGTAGAACGTGAACTATGGCTCTCCTGGTATTCAGAAGTGAACATGAATATCATGAAAAAAATGTGTTGAAAAAACACTTTTGTCTTCACATATTGCTTGACTGATGCATATAGATTTCATTATGTAGATAATGTACATTAATATAAACATGGCTTTAAGATCCTAGAGTAGGAGTGGACTGTAGAAGCTGGCAGGCAGGGATTATCGGCTCGTATTGTACGAGCTGTCCACTAAATGGAGACCTGGGCCAATTCACAAAGCATCTGAAGGCTAAAGGTAGCTCCTAATTTGCTCATTTAGGAGTAATCCCCAAAAATAATGGAGGTGTCAGTCTTAACTTTGGGACTCCTCATGTTTCTGACTAAGAGCAATTCATAAAATCCCTAAGCGCTAAAGGTAGCAGCTAAGTCTGTGTGGTAGGGTGGTGTCGTTACACCTACACCTTCTTTTACATTCAATCAGCCCAACTATCGTCAGCCTAGTCACTGACAGAGCATTCACACGAACGCGTTGGAATGCGTTGATCCGTCAGGGTTGACGGATCTCCATTCACTTTGAATGGGGTGTCGTCATCCTTTGCCGAACTGAATTGTGGCTCCGTTCAGTTCGTCAAAAGGTTGACGTCACCCCATTCAAAGTGAATGGAGATCCTTCAACCCTGACGGATCAACGCATTCCAACGCGTTCGTGTGAAAGGTCTCTGATAGCCTCCACTTAGATGGAGATAAAAGGACCAGACGTTGTGTGCGTGCATTACGGTGTCTGTAACCACACCCCTTCTCCTGTTGAGGTGCTTTCCTGATTAGCCGGGTAGGTGTTTGTTCGCTGGCGAGTGGTACAACTTTTACCTATTACTTTTGGGCTTACCTTTTCGTGTTTGTTTTGTAGCCCTCTATTCCTAGCCTTCCCTCTGACGCTCGCCTTCGGTATGTCCTTGTCCCTGCATGTTCAGGTATGCCTTTCCTATTTTCATTAACGCTGGACAATGAGTAGCCTCTTTTCACACTGGCTCTAATTAGCACATATGTTTTATAGTGAGGAACCGTACTTCGCAGCTGACCTCGTCGTTCCAGTTATAACTGTTAAGCCTCATCTGCTTAGCAGTGAGACTCCGTGACCGTGCTGAAGGGCCTGATCACAAAGGTGCTGCTGTTTTGTTTAGCCTGACAATGCGTGTATGATCAGCATGCTCCGTACTCTGACAAACTGTTGTTTTGCATGTTGGTCTGACATATCTCTGAGCTGGGTTTTCGTTTTCTTTGTCATGTTCTTTTTGTCTCGGCATTGTACCATCTCCTTGTCAACTTCAATGGTGTAATGCTTCTGTCTGGTGTATTTTCTGTTTGCATGTGACTGTGGAGAAGGCTATTGGTGCTGTAGCTTGTCCTTTTGCATGTTTGTTATTTGTACCGTCTGTAGTTACTATCTATGAGTGATTGTTATTATTTTCTGAGTGATTCATATTTATGATTTACTGTTGGTATTTCCTGGTGCAATAATTAAGCAATAAGGTACGAGAGGCAGTACTGTATCGTCAATAATGTACTGTTCAAGGGTGTTGTTAGGCCCGACGCGAAGCGGAGGGCCGGCAAACCCTTGCACAGTACATTATTGACGATACAGTACTGCCTCGAGTACCTTATTGCTTTTATAATACGTTTGCCAGCAACATTATAAATAGTAACTCAATAGTAAGCTGCCTTTCAGCACAAAAAAGTAGTAATAGCCACCAAACGGTGTGTATCGCATTTCAGTAGCTTAGACTCTAGAGAAAATAGTCCCTATTGCTATGCAACAGACAAACAGCATTGGGAACATCGCGTTTGTTAGCCTATACTCTCCTGAGCAAGCTAAAGTGGTAATAGCTAGCGAGCTGTTTACGGTCACAACCCACAGAAAGTTCAAAATGCCCAGGATATGTTGTGCTGATGGATGCGACAACCTAGATATACAATTGATACAATCGTGAATAATTGCTGTGTCTTATTCGAGCTAAACTCCCCTGAGCAAGCTAGAGTGCTAATAACTAGCGAGCTGTTTAGCCCTTTGGGATTTGGCTACAACTCGTTAGCCCATATTGGCACTCTTGCTTGCTCAGGAACGGTTAGCTTTGATAAGATCCAGGATACATGTCCTGTGATCTCATACATATTGTTTTTGTCTCCAAATGCCATATCTTGGTGTCGTTCACCCATCCTGCAACTGCATATTGAAAGGCATCTCTACTCTTGAAATATCTGGTTTATGGGGATGGATTATGTACAAGATAAATGTAAATGTCGAGAAAAGAAAGTTGGGGCAGATACTTTGCAAAAACACAGAGGAATTGCTAATCGCTAACGGCTAGTAGCATGCTAACCTTTGATAGGTGGCTAATACACCTCGCAAATCCTCTTAGACGTATTTTTCAGTTACAATAATGGGTTTTTTATATTGTACAGTGTCTATTTCTCGGTAACTTTCTAAAAATCTAAGCAAAAAAAAGTTAAACTTAAAACTTTTAGGTACAAATACGATGATCTACGGATATTTGGTCCGCCATTTTTTTTCTAACTAAGGTAGTATATTTTGAGTGCGCACTGATATGGAACGCTCAGGTAAATGTAAACAGCTGTACAGTACATTATGGCTCAATACAGTACACCCCGTGACCTCCTTTTAACCAATCAGAATGCTTGATTTCATCTACCCGTATTATAATTGTTTTTAGTTTTATTCATTTAGCAGTTGCTGGGTGCTTCCAGAGGGAGGCTAGGCACCTGGTATTGGGCTCCTGTCACTGCATGCGGGTGGATCAAGCTGGTTAGTGTGCTGTGCTGTAGGTGTGCAGTGTGCCTTGTTGTGCTGTGGGTTGCTTGCCGTGTAATAGTTCACCTTACAACCACTTTGAGTGTGTGTGGTGTGTGTGCGCGAACGTGTGAGCGGTGTGGACCCAAGAGCACGCCGTCTGCTAGTCTGCCTCCCTCAGGTAAGTCCTACTTAGCACTGCCTATACCCTAGTCTAGTGTTTCCCTGTTTTAGCCTTACTGGCATAAATACTATCCAATAAATATATTTTTGTATCTTGCTAACTAGTGAGTCTTGTTTGCAGGTTATTTCACAATCCACCTCTTTACTCCCCTTTCCCTCAGTTATCAATAAACATTCTTAAACTGGAATCCCCGTCTGTCGCCTCGTGCATTCAGACCTGTTTTTGCCTTTTGTGTTTAAACTGAGACTAACAGTACATAAAACAGTATATGGAAATTTACTTTAAAGTATTCCCTGGGGCTTACTGGTGTAAGGTTTCCCTAGGGTGGCGTAGTCGGACTAACTTGGGGTGTAACCATCTTCCCCTCTACTGCCCTCACTACATCTGGAAGAACTAAGAAGTAGTCGGAATGACTCCTAAATCATTAAGACCAATTCCCAAACAAACAGGAGACAGCAGTCTCTATCATTCCATTGTACAATGTTTTTGAATGCAGATGCATACTTACTAAAACAATACCGTCTCAATCACGAGGGAATAATTATAGAGCTAGTAAGGGATGCAATAGGCTACGTCACCGACTGAAACATCCAGTGCCACAATAGAACTACTGAAGGTAATGTTTTACTGTACAAATAACAAAACTAGCTCCTGTTTACACAAACATGTCATCATATAGATGCATTTTGAAAAACTGTTCGAAGATACTTGGTCTGTGGGCAGAGTCTTATGTTATTAGGCTATTTCATTTGTAGACTATGTCAAATAAGACAATCGTAAGAAAATCGGACGCAGCATTTGTCAATTACGCCCCAGTGCTATGGAACATACTGCCTATAGACATCAGGGAAGCCAGCTCGCTTAACATCTTTAAAAGAAAACTAAAAACGTACCTCTTCACATTAGCCTTTAACTAGCTACCACTTTGCACTATATATATATATATATATATATATATATATATATATATAAATACTTTTAATTTAATTTAATTTAATTTAAATCTCTACTGGTGATATTAAGGGGTTAGATTAAATATATCTCTATAATTATAATTATAATTTTATTCATTTTTTTTATATCTGAGTTATGTTTCTTTTATGTCTATTTTTATGTGCATGTAATTTCTTTGTGCATATTATGTATTTGCTGTAAAGCACTTTGAGCTGCATTCTTTTGCATGAAAGGTGCTATATAAATAAAGTTTTATTATTATTATTATTATAAATATGTATTTATTTGACGTTCTTTAAGCGCATACCTACTCACTAAATGACACAGACCTGTCACTCATCAACCAATCACAGAAGTCAAAGCTCCTACAAGAGACTTTACATCAGCCATAGCAACCGAGTCTTAGTAAAAGTTGGGCTCATCAGCTTTTTGAACAGAATTTACGAAAAAAAAAACATTTAGTTCAAAACTTTTAGCGCAACTTAGGAGTACTCTTAGTGGTAAGATAAAATGCGTTGTGAATACGGGCCCTGGGCTCCATAAAACCAAACAGTGTTAACAACCACAGTTAATCTCTACGCAAACCAGTGAGTTTAATGGAAATCAGCATGCATTAAACCCAATGCAACCAAACTGAAATTCTTTCTATTATTTCTATAAACACAGCATACAGCACACTGAGTCTGTTTGCAAAGGTATCTAGTTTTCTCTAAAGACATATCAAGTGCATCCTTCTGATCTGACATTATCTCATATTCTGTGACTTGTGCTGTATCACGGTTTAAATCCACCTGCAAATCCCCCCTAAAAAAAAGCATTCAAAAAGCTCCTTTTGCTTGTCAGATGTTTGCCGCCTAAGAGTGGGTTCTGTCTGGGCCGGTTCTACTGACACTGTGAGCATATCATATCTACCGAAGGATCAAGGATGCAATGACAGATTCATTGCTTTTCTCCCAATTCTTACACCTGAAAGAGGCTATGTGTCACACACACACACACAGAGAGAGAGAAGCCAACTGAAATAGCTGTTTTAATGCCAATCAGATAACCCCAAAAAAAGAGCATTGTGGCATGTTGCATGTGTGCCTTTGTATTATTTTATTATTTGTGTTATTTTGTGTTGCATATTTGTATTCTTATTTGTTTCAATTATGCCCATTATATGTGTTATGTAAGCTAAGGGGAAATACACTTATGGGACTTTTAATTTGACCCCTGCTAAATCTATAAGAAACTGTTTGTTTCCTGCGTTATTTAAAACGTTTTGAGCCTGCCACTGATACTGATGCTCTGCGGGTGCTGTGAGATAAGTAAGGAATAAACTCTTAATATATGTTACTATTTTGAGTGACCTTTATTAGTTATGAATGGATGACGGAAACATACTCCACATAAATATGGATAGAGTGGAAGATAACTTGGCACCATAAAAATATCCATGAAGAGAGACTCACATAAGGCCGTCAGACAGGAAACCTGAGATGTTGGCTGGGATGTATGGCGATATTTCACGCTTTCTGTTTAATTGTTAAAAAGATTGTCCAAGGATTACACTCTCAGATACCTTCAGAGATTTTAACCTTTAACTGAACGACTGTTTAAGCCGCGTCTCTTTGTACCATGCCTGGGAAAATGCCTAGTTATGATTTACCCATCTCCAAATGTATTTATCTTCCAGAACTCTCGACAAAGGCTCTGTTTTCAAGAGCATGCGATCAATACAGAAGTCCTGACTGTGGCCGGCCCTCGCCTTGCTCTACCAGGAGTGTGTTAGTCATCCAGGGCCCATCTGCAAATAAATCTGCGATGTCGGCACTCACTCACCGCAATGATTGGGGATGCTGAGAAGCAGAAAGGACCCTGATAAGAAACTCAATTCTCAGAGAGAGGCACACAGCACTGGGCCCAAAGAGATGGAGAGCAGACCAAAAACAATAACAATGGATTAATGGGTCATCCAGGACCGCTGGAATCAATAGACTTCAAAAGTGGATTTCTTTTCTGAGCATGCTGTAATTTAAACACCGACCTTGCGTTTGGATTGGAAGGTTTGAGGCTTGGTGATGGATGGTCAGTAATGTCATGTTTGTAATGTTTTCAGGGCACTACCTAAAACCATGATCTATTTCTACCACATCACCAATTCAGACCATCAACATTTTGATGGTTACCACTGCAATGGTTGTATCTGAGTTTAAAGGCAGGGATTTTTCACATGGTTTCTGTACAAACACCCACTATATTTGAATTTTCTCTTTAACCTGACAGGATGCATGACAAGGAAAAATCAGGGCGGATGAGTACTTCTTTTATCTTGTTGAATGCTTTCTTGATGCAAGCCATGGTGATGCATTTGTGGCGATGCTGAACGACTCAGGAATAAGACCTGAAATAACCCATCTGCTGGCATCTCTCTCTTTCCCAGTCCTATTCTCTCTCTCTCTCGCTCCCTCCCTACTTTCCTCAATCTGTCCTGGTGACAAGACAGCCAGTCTCAGCAAGTAGATCGCTCACACATTGACAGAGGGATGGGTGAAAAGACAATGTGGTGACATGACAGAAGGATCGATAAATACATTACGGGGAGTGTCGTTGCCAATCGAGGCGACCGGCCTCTTATCTCACCGAAAGCAATTCAACTGGTGGAGGATCAGCACGTGCATACGTGTGTCCGTCTGGTGTGTGTGTGTGTGTGTGTGTGTGTGTGTGTGTGCACTCTTTTGCGAGCGTTCCCATCCAACCGATTGACAGGTGTAAAAAGCAGACACTGGAACAAGCCGCTTGATAATCTCAGGGTGCCATTCTGCCTGAGCGAAGGGTCAGAGGTCATGGAGAGATCGTTACCGCGCTGGGAGATTGCCCCGGACATCAGGGGAAACTGTGTGAAATGATCCATTTCCTGTTGAATCTTTGAAGCCTTCATCTTGACATGTTGACAAGCACAACTGGAGATTTAGTTTCCCCTGTTGCCTTGTAGTAGGACTGGACTAATTGAAAAGTAATGTCTGCTCATCCTGTCAGGTGAAGCATCATCTGCGCCACAATCATCATTACCTCCAGGCAACTGCTGTCCTTGGATAGGTCAATTCGGTGTTCGAATCGAGAGAAAATTATGAAGTTGATTAACAGAATAAGTACCAGTAGTTTGACAGTCGCCAGCAGCCTCTGGCTCAGGTTGTAATGCAGCAAACTAAAAAACAATGACAAATAGGATGGTGCTGCCAGACCATACCTGGGGTCGTGTTCCAGAAGGCTGTTATTGTGGACATTTCTAAAAGCGGAGAGCACTGAGGAGCGATTTAGGGTTGACACAAAGAGGAAGCGAGTTTGTTTGAAATCCATCTATAACCGCATGACTTCTGTCATGCAGGTGAGGAAAGATGCTGCACTTGGACCTGATTTATCAGTGCTCACATGGACGAGGTCTTGGGAAATTGAGCAGAAAACAGCTTTAACCATTTCTGAGGGGAATTGATGTCACAAGCTCATGCTCTCTTAGGTTAGTTCAGTTTGTTTCTGTTCTGTTTCTGACAGCAGAATTCACCACAAAAATGAATCAAAGAGATTACGTAATATATATATATATTGACCATCAAACTGTAATGAAATTCATCAATAAAATCTTAGTATGTGGCAGATTGGCTTTTGTTCATGCCAAAAAGTATTTGTCAAAGACAGTGTATTATTAGTGTACACAGTAATAGCTAGGACCCCCTTACATGAAAGATGGAAGAGCTCTTTAAATCTGTCAGGGGACTGTTGATGAAGAGTAACTAGACCCAGAAGCTGAAGACTCTTATGTGAAACCCACTGGTTTGGGAATGGGGTTGATTGCAGGAGAACTGTGATTTGGACATAAAATCTCTATTCCACACTATGCTTAGACATGCCACACTGACTGAAGTTGCTTGGTTCTTGCTGAACCATGAACTGATACAATGGGGAACCATTTTGTCAGTGCAGATGAAAAAACTCTGTTAAACCAATTAAAATGGGAGCCCAAATATTTCCTTTTCCACTGGTTGGCTTTCCCTGATAAGCAACAGGATAAGGTACTCACTGTGACCGTTTGTTTCTTGCAGAAAGTATTTTTTTTGTTAAATGTACTTAAATTAACTGTCTTAAAAAAAATGTAATGTAAAATGTACACTTAAATATATTACAAATCTCTATATTTATATTGATATTACAAATAAAATGAATTAAATTGTAAAGAAGTTGTGAGTAAGTTAAGTGAGTAAGTTGAAAAAAAGGTGTGCAGCAACAAATACCATTTTCTTTGCTCTTAGCTATGGAAACATAGCAGTGAAGTTTCAACAATAAAGCCAGTGAAGGAATATCCTATCTGGATGTTTAGTAAGGTTTAATAGTTTGTTTGTTTTTTACCACAAAGGGAACTGCAAAAGCATGATAGTGTCACAATGGTCATTTTACTTCTCTCAAGAAATATAAAACCAAACAAAATAAAAGACAAACCTGCACATCTTCAGCACAGAAGCATGTGTCTGGAAGTGATAGGGCTGAAAACAATCCCCTGTCACAAATGGGGGTAAACACAGCCCAGCAAATCAGTGACATTCAGCTCATCATATTAGAGAAGTATTTGAAAACACAAATAATGTCATTCCACCTGTCAATCCAACAAATATGTTACCAGATTAATCTTTTTGTACACTCTGTTCAGTGTTTACTGAAACACCATGTCATACAATATTTTATAGATGACCGAGTATAAATGCCTATGGAGGATATTCACTGTCATACCTCACCTTGTTTATTTTGAATCATCAGGTGCATTTATTTGCTCTCATCGAATATGTCTGTTGTCAGAAAACACAAAAAACACAATCCCCTGAAAGAGCAATAGACACCAGGGAAGAGCCCTATGGTTTTGATTTGTTTTGAGAATGAAGCCATAGGGCTTCTATTAGGAGGTGAGTTGAACTGCCCTAGGTTTGTCACTAAATCCCATACTTGGAACCCGCCAGTTCTCACAGGTCATTTGCCTAGTTGATTACTAACTCAGTGAAAAATAAACATCTGAAAAAAAGCTCTGATCATAATGTTGACCAGAACACGTACAGTGAATAAGTTGAATACGCCCACTTCTGAAACTGGAGAACCAACCTCAGTTCATTTAATTTGTAAAATAATTTCCATCATTAGTATATTCTGGCAACAAGTGCATTATTATCCACTTTCCTAAATATGAAGGCTTTATGGTAATGTGCTACTGATATGTTTTAATGAGCTCTTGTTCCCTACCACACCAATGTAGCCATTACCATGTAGAGTATAGCCTATGGCCTTTTCAGGAAAAATGTAATGAGTTATTGCCCAAACCATGACCCATCAACACAATGTAGATGATGGATAGATTAAACTTTATTGTCATTGTGCAGAGTACAGGTACAAAGCCAATGAAATGCAGTCCGAATCTAACCAGAAGTGCAAAAGAATAGTGTTATTTACAGATAAGTGCAGATATAAGTTAACTATTACAGCATTGGTGGTGAGATAGTGGTGAACAACATAGAGATCATTGTATTTGTATAGTGTATAGTAAAGTGGATAAGGGAAGCGTTTTGTTACGGTGTTTCTGGTTGAGAGTTGCGGGAATAGATGTTTTGTTACAATGTCAGTTTAACGTTCTATTGTGTTTCAGTTATGGTTCGTGCACATCAATAAGTGTTTTCATTTCAAGTTGTCATCATATGAACTAAGTTCATATTAACTGTCAATTCGCGTGACCCGTATATAACTATAAATAAGGACAAACGAACTAAACTCACGACACCGTTAATCAGCCAATTCAAGCGTATTGTTTCATGTTCGTGTTATCTACAGCTAACCTGCATACAGTACATCTGGACCTTAACAAGGCATCGTTGGTATGTTTTCTCCTTCTTTGTGGATTTTGTCAGATACAATATATGTTTATTTATCGAAACTGTATGCAATGAGTATATGTTTATACTGGAATTGATTTGTCTTTGTCTTTTGTACATTTCAGTTTTACACTTCCTACTATCATTAAACCTGTGGACGTGAACTATCTTCAGAGTCGTGATTCTTAGGAAGAGTTTAGCTGGCTGTCAGTGTATAGCATACCGAAGACGGCACAGGAAATGTATATTTAAGGGTTGTATGTACAGTTAAGAAATAAAATGTACAGTTGGTTGTATGCACAATATAAATAATTGTAATAGTAAAGTAAAAAGCCTACTGGTGTGGGATCGGAGGCCACTGTATTGCCTGTGGGAAGAGAGTAAAACGTCCATGGATGGGAGGAGAGTAAAAAGGCCAGGGTTAGGATGGGATGCATCCTTGCTAATGGTTTTCGCACTGCTAGTAGTGTTTATGGTAAATGTTCTGAACGGTGGGCAACTGGGTGCTGGTGATCCTTTGGGCAGTGCCGCTTGAGTACTTCCAATGTGGAGCTTTGAAGGAGTTGCCTGAGACTGCTGAAAAAGCCATCCAGTGGTTAAAGCTGAGGCGCTCACAGACTACTTGGACACATGTGAATTGACTTCTATTAACTGGAGAAGTCTGTTGGGGTGCCTAAAGTGACCCATTTCATTCTTTAACCCAAATCCGGGTTCGTAATCCTGGGGTGCTCTCACACCCCCAACCCTTCCTTTTTCCCTAACCTGGGTTCATTTCCAATTCCTACCCTTACCCCAACCCCATGTGAATTGTATTTGAGGTGTATCTTGAGGTGTGTCTGTTGTTTTCCCTGGTACTGACATGTGTCCTAACCTGTTGTGAGTATGGAGGGGGGTGGGTCTGAGACACCAGACACCACTGTTGAGCTTAAGGTGCATTGTATTGTTAGTATCGGTATGATGTGTATCGGTATGATAAGTATCGGTATAATGGTTGTAGTGATCCCTGTTGATAAAATCGTTAGGCCAGGTCGTTGGGTATGAGTACTTGCATGTGACAGTGAAAGGACTGGCCGCTGCAGGTTACTTTGTTCATAACTGAGACCTTGGCAGGCATGTTTCAGGAATCTCTTTTGCTCATGTGCATGTTAGCAGTAGGCCATTTCCCTCAGTTAGTGGTCTTACCAGTGTGCAGGGTATGCAGTATAGTAACATGTTGTTATCACCATCAGCAAGGGTGTGCTTCCAGTTGGCACTGGGTTCAATTTTCAAAACGACTTCCTCTGCCATCAGTAACATCAGTAACGTCTCGGTTACGTACGTAACCTCGGTCCCTGAGCAGGAACCAGACATAACAGTATGGTACATGACGTCAGTCATGGGTACAAAACGAAGCATTTATCTATTCACGCCTGAAAGGCTGCGAGATCTGTCAGCGCGCGCTCCTGAGCCCGCCCCTCAGGAGTCCTTATCTTACTACGCGCCTTCAGATCTGCCTTGGAAAGAAACTGAGCAAGACAATCAATCCAAGGTAACACTGTACACGCCAACTTTGTTATGTCTGGTTCCTGCCCAAGGAACCGAGGTTACGTACGTAACCGAGACGTTCCTTGTAGCAGTTCACTGCGACATAACAGTATGGGACCCTATACATACCCGTGTGATAATACAGTGGCAGCCAATCACACACACCAGCTTTATTGAAGCCTTTGCCCCCATAGAGGTTCATACGGCTGCCGGCGGTGAACATATTAACAGGGCAACCTTTATCATGGGCGGCAAGGATCGCGATCCTGCGCCTGTAGGAAACCACCCTGGAGCGTTTCATGTGCAACAAACATGTAGACACCGATGAACACACTTATCATATACATCGTTCTCAGGTCAGGGGATTCAGAGATCGCTTGCCTGCAGAACACCATGAATTTAACAGGGCCACCTTTATCATAAGCGACAGGGATCCATGATCCCGTGCCCGTAGGAAAACCCTGGGATGTTTCATGTGCAACATAACATGTAGACACTAATGAACACACTTATCATATATATCGTTCTCAGGCCAGGGGATTCAGAGATCGCTTGCCCGCAGAACGCTATGAAGAAAACTAGGTTCAGCCACATCTAACATATAGAATCTAATGAAAGTGTGGCGAGAACTTCAGCTTGCAGCTTTGCAAATATCTTCCACTGAGACGCCCTTTAGCAAGGCCCAGGAAGACGAGACCCCCCGCGTAGAGTGCGCATGCAACTTCTCCGGGGGATCTAAAGACAAGCTCTTATAAGACAACACGATAGCCTCTACTATCCAACGGGAGAGGCTCGGTTTTGATAGAGGTCTGCCTTTTGCGCGTGCACTGAAGCACACGAATAGCTGATCTGACTGTCTGAAAGCTCTAGTGCGCTCTGCGTAACAGCAGAGAGCGCGCACTGGACAGAGCTTATTCAAACGTTCCTCCTCTGCTGATGCAAAGGGAGGAGGCGAGAAAACTGCTAATTCAATCACCTGATTGCGGAATGGGGTTACCACCACTTTAGGTGTGTAAGCAGCATTAGGTCGCATAACCACTCTGTCACCAGCGATCGAGAACTGAAGGCACGATGGGCTGACTGACAGGGCTTGTATGTCACCAACGCGCTTTGCCGACGTTAACGCCAGCAGCAGCGCAGTCTTTAAACAGACAAACTTTATGTCTACTGTCTCCAGGGGCTCGAACGGAGGCCCTGTGAGAGCACGTAACACCACTAGCAGATCCCAAGAGGGTATGAGGTGTCGCTCTGGCACCCTGAGCCGTCTCACCCCCGCCATAAAGCGTGACGCTAGCGGGTGACTGCCAGGAGAGCTGCCATTAATGCCTGTGTGGCAGGCTGAAATGGCAGCCATGTACACTTTGAGAGTGGAAGCCGCCTTCCCCTCATCAAACAACTGCTGTAGGAATTCTAGAATAACGCCCAGCGCACAGTTAATGGGGTCGTGCTGACGCGCAGCACACCACCGCTCAAAACTGCGCCACTTCAGCGTATACAGAGCCCGTGTCGATACAGCTCGGGCGCTCTGTATTGTAGCCACCACCGCATCTGACAGGCCTGACGCTATGAGCCTGCACCTCTCAGGTGCCAGGCTCTGAGACGCCACCACTCTGGATGGGGATGCCACACTGTCCTGTGCGCCTGCGTTAGGAGGTCTCTCCGCAGAGGCAGCTCCCAAGGCTGCTGCACTGACATATTGACTAGATCTGCCGCCCACGGCTGATTGGGCCAGTGGGGGGCTATCAATATCAATTCCCTACCCTCGTCCGCTATCCTGCACAGCACCTGCTGGAGGAGCGGGATCGGGGGAAAAGCATATAGGCGTAGAGCTGGCCACTGGTGGCCCAGCGCGTCTATGCCTAGTGGGGGATCGTCGCCCCCTAGCGAGAACCAGAGCGGGCAGCAGGTGTTCTGCCTGTTTGTGAACAGGTCCACCTGCGCCCTGAAAAAGCGCACCTAGATCTGGTCTATCACTTGTGGGTGAAGACACCAGTCTGCTGCTCGAGGATCGCCCCTCGATAACAGGTCCGCACCGTAGTTGAGGTGACCTGGTATATGAACTGCCCTGAGGGAAGGACGTGCCTCGCTGCCCACAGGCGCAGGCGAGCCCATCGCATACGCAACATCCCCAACGGGAGCGCTATGACGGCTGACGCCATCATTCCTAACAGGCGTTGGCAGCACAGCGACGAGACTGACTGTCCCAGTCGGAACTGGCGCACGCATGTTTTGATGGCATTTATTCATTCTTGAGACAGCCTGGCCTCCATGGAGGAGGAGTCTAGGATCATGCCTAGAAAATGCGTAATTTGCCTTGGGCACAAAACGCTTTTCTCTCTGTTTATCACAAAGCCCAGTCGATACAGGTGCGCCACCACTAGATGGCCGTCCTGCACCGCTGCAGCCTCTGAATGAGAAGCAACTAACCAGTCGTCCAAACAATTGTATACGCGTAAGCCGCGTAGACGTAACGGAGCGATGGCTGCTTCTACGCACTCTGTGAATACCCTCGGCGCTAAAGATAGGCCGAATGGGAGTGCGTTGAATTGGTACGCTATTCCACCGAATGCAAACCTCAGATATCTCCGATGTCTGTGGTGGATTGGAACGTGGAAATATGCGTCTTTTAAGTCTATCGTGATAAACCAATCGTTTGGCCTTATAAACTGCACAAGCCTGCGTGGGGTCAACATTCTGAACCGTCGCGGCATGAGTGCTTTGTTTAACACACGTAGATCTAATAATGGCCGATAATTCCCGTCATCTTTGGGGACGAGGAAGTAACGGCTGTAGAAGCCTGCAGCTTCCTCCTCGGGAGGAACTCTGCTTATTGCTTCTTTTCTGAGCAGGAAGACTGTCTCTTCCCGTAGGAAGTGAGACTGTTCTCGCTGCACCACAGATTGTATCACTCCGCTGAATGGCGGAGGGGGACGGGCAAATTGCAGCACGTAACCCACTGTGATTGTTTTTAGCACCCATGGTGACACTGCGCATGCGCGCCAACTCGCCACACAACCAGCCAGGTTGTGCTTTGAGTTGAATTTGTCGGGAACTAATCCGCTCATGGTCAATGAGTCTAAGCCTAGATCTACACCCACTCCGCCTAGGGAGGAGGACGAGATCTGGGGTTGCCCCCTCATGTTTTAAAAAAAATGTGGGGGGGTGCGATTGCACTGTGTGCATCGCGGGGGGAGTCACACAAGCATGCCTGGGCACTGCGCCATCTGGGACAGGAGTTAGGACATATGATTGTGGTGCTTAAGAAAACCTGCTTACCGTGCTGGACATGATTTCCACATGTGAGCGACGGCTGATTTCTGTGGAGGCGGTGTGGGCTCCACCGCTCCCCCCTGTGTGACGAGTGGCTGACTGTCACGATCAGGAAGCCTGAGGTCTCCCTCTGCCTCGCCCGCGGCGAGCGGAGTGCTGCCGCGGAGCCTGGGCTGCGCCCTGGGCAGGGCGCGCAGCTGGTTGCTGCTGTGTTGCAGGCTGCGCTGGAGGGCGGAAGGGGTGTCTCTGCCAGCCTCGCCCGGTGGACACCTTTGCTGGAGGCGCTGGCGAGCGGAACCCGCTTCTCTTCTGGCCCAGTGCGGGTGTGGTGTGTCCTGAGGAGGACGTCTCACCCGTGCCACTAGAGCGAGGCATCCAAGCCTGGAATGCCTCTCTGCTCTTCTGCTGTTCTTTGAACTTGGCAGCCATTGTGACCACTGCCTCCCCGAAGGTGCCCTGGACAGAGACCGGGGCGTCGAGGAGTGGTGCTTTTTCTCTGTCTGACAGCTTAGCCAGTGATAGCCACAGAGACCTCTGGGTAGCCACCGCGGCACCCATCACCCTCCCCAGTGCCTGTGACATGCACCGAGTTAGTCTGAGCGACAGATCCGTCGCGCGACAGAGTTCTGCCACAGACGGGTGATCTTCCCCCAGCGACAAGGCAAGCTCAGTCAGGAGCTTTGCCTGGTAGCGCTGTAACAACGCAGCCGTATTGGTTGTGCAGGCAGCCTGCCCTGCAGCCAAGTCGGACTTCTCTGCCAGCTGAGCCTGGTGTCTGCCCACCCGCGTGGGCAGGAGAGGCTTCTGGCCGAGGCGCATCGTGGGGGAGGCGGGCGAGAGGTAGCCCGCTACTGCATCCTCCACCTGAGGAAAGGAGAGGTAGCCCCTCTCCTTAGCCATGTGGAGCTGCATGTTGGGCGCGAACCCCGGCACCGGGGCTCGGCCCGAGTAGGGTATCGCCCATGTCGCCTGCAGTTCCTTGTGCACCTCCTCGAAAAAGGGGATGCAGCTGGGAACTGGCGCGGCGGGGCCAGCATAAAACTCCCCGTCCAGCAGCGAGGACCGCACGCTGGGAGGGGGAGGGAGAGGGAGCCCGAGGCAGCTGGCTGCTCTAAGTGCAACCTCGTGGAGTTGCTGGCCCAGGATCCGAGACGAGGTAGGAGGTGTATCCACCCGCATCCTAACGTCTCGGCTCGTCTGCATTACTTCCACGATTGAGCTGTGCTCATCGAAGTCTAGCAGACTATCATCTTCCAGGCTGATGTCCAGCTCGAGTTCAGGCTGGACACCGCTTGGTTGAAGCTCCTCAGCCTCGCTGCCCGCAGCCCCAGGGCTGACAGGCGGCGGAGACGGGGAGGGACCCGGGAGCGGAGCTACAGCTGCAAGGCGACTGCTCAGACTCACCAAGTCCAAGGCTGAAGACGCACTCATTCCTACGGGGGCGTTAGCCCCGGATGGAATCAGTGCAGTCTCCTCGGCGTCCTTGCGCTTCCAGAGCGCAAGGCGCCTGGTAGCCTTAGCTAGCGGGAGGCTAGCACAGATGGAACAGACAGGGCCCTCGCCCGAAAGCGCGCCCTCTGCGTGGTCCCTGCCGAGGCAGGTCACGCACCGACGTGGCGGTCGCCCGGACGTGACCGCAGTCGGGGTAGTGTCTGGTCATCTTTTTTCAATCTGAAAGTAGAGAAGAATGTTAAAACACAAGCACACTATCTGCAACGAACACGTTGTTAGCAAGCTAGCAGGCTAGTCAGAAACTTAGCCAGCCAGGCAGCCAGGATAGCAGCCACTACTTTCAAAATTAAGTTGAGCCAACGAATTTTGTAGCGCCCTGAGCTAGTGAGGGTTAAGGAACCCAGATAACTTACCAACCCGTAGAGAGCGAAAAGCACACAAAACTCTTTTGACTGTGGTAGAGCGTTTGAGATATGCTCGGAGATGTTCACTCCGTCTTGCGAAGTTTCAAAAGAGGCAGATCTGAAGGCGCGTAGTAAGATAAGGAGTCCTGAGGGGCGGGCTCAGGAGCGCGCGCTGACAGATCTCGCGGCCTTTCAGGCGTGAATAGATAAATGCTTCATTTTGTACCCATGACTGACGTCATGTACCATACTGTTATGTCGCGGTGAACTGCGACAAGGAACCTCAGCCTACACACGCAAAGCATGAGGTCAGCAGTCCAAACTCTGCAAAAAGACTGATGCCCATATCTCTCAGCTCCTCCTGACAAAAATGTTTCCGTGCCAGCAGAAGGCCCCTGCTGTTTGTGTGTGTGTGTGTGTGTGTGTGTGTGTGTGTGTGTGTGTGTGCAGGGGTGTGTGTGTGGGGGGATAGGGTGTTAGTGTGAGATCGGGTAAAATTGCACTGTGAGAGCCCGCATATAATGCCGAATCACTGATAACCGAATCCGCAGCTGAAACCAGTCTGCCAAAAAATGCCCTCGACCCTGTTCATTCATCCTCGTCAGTAAAGCCGAGACAAAGAAAATATGAATGTGGACCAACAGAAGGAGAAAAGGGTAGAAGCACAGCGGATCAGCCAATTTCCTGAACGAAAAAATCCCCTCCTCCAGAGGCTGTGTTGCTTTGTAAACAAAACCTACTACAGGGAGTTAGACTTAACAAGAGGAAAGTTGGACTTCATTTGTCACTGAATTCACTCCTCTTCCCCTCCGGCTAGAATATCATAAGCACAACTTATTTGCGAGGTATGTCGTATAATGGAATCCCCTCATTTTTCTCTTCACACTTTTCTCGAGATTAAATATGAAACCATGGCTATCGTGAACAGAGTGTAACTTTCCTCTCTGTGTTTGTTTTCTTTTCTTGCTGTGGGGCCCTACATCTGTGGGTGAACAACGGCACTAAAATCTCAAACTTCAAAGGCTTTAGACGGTGAGCGTGAATGCAAAACACATAAAGACCAAACACTGGTTTTGGAGAGTTTCTGAGAATAGGTCAGTTAAGAGCTCCAGTCTCAAACAGTAGACAGTAGACACCAGGGTGGAGGTGAGGCGGGGAGCACAGTCTGTTGGGAGCACCATGACATTTCTTGGTGGCCTGAGGATCTTTTTGGTCTGCCGTGAACAGTTAACTTGACCTGCGATATAATGTAACATCTATTTATGTTATAATATGATATTGTGGCGAGCATGCCCAGAAGAATGGAGGTGGATACAGAGATCTCAGGTTTAAAGGCAAGCACCCGTACCCGTCCCATACATTGCACAATCTATTAATGCAACTCTTGTGCCCCATACACCGTATGAGTCTGAGAGCTCCAATGAACCACACAGAAGCAGTGAACACAAAGCAGGTGTCAGACACAGACACGGACACGGACACGGCAACAGAAGGCAGAGCTAAAGTATTAATTTAAAGACACATTGGACATGTTTGATTTCAGTGAAATAAAGTAGTGAATAAAATGTTACCTGGTAGCCTATAGGCTACATTTGATGTCATGTAGGCCTAGCCTTTTTTTAACAAGCTTCATATGTTACAGATTACAGCTGTATTTTACTCCATCATTACTGTTTGTTTTGCTTAATCATCCCTGTTCATTAAATAGTAAAAATGATTTAAGGTCGTTCGTAAACATAGATGAACATTATTTTTGCAGTAGATTGTTATTGAAATGTGATGTGACGTGGTAAATTTCAAATTTGTCCAGTAAAATAAATTCTTTACGGACACAGGACCCCACATCATCAAATAGGGTCTGCCTACAAAACTAATGGTCTGGTTGTGTGTGTGAACAGGGTGGCCTAGGATGGAGTCAAATTCCCGTCCTGAATTATTGTTTCAGTCCACCAGTGGATGCCACGTTACATGGGTGCGTCAGCACAGACGTATAGAGTGTCATGCAAATGGAACAGGGCCTACTCTCTACACACGTTCCGTCCCTGCTCGTGAGACCGCAACATAAAAGGGGAGGCTGTCAGAAAAGTAGATTTGAGATAAATATAATAATTTATTAAGTAGACAAACAAGGCAAAAAAAAAGGAAAACAGAAATAACGTTTGGGGCTTGGCAATGAATAAGAGGAAACAGAAGGGCAAGACGAGGTAACGAAGTGGGGTTATAAGGGGTTATAACAGTGAAATGATAAATCTATTCAAATGCCTCACTACATTATATGTATTATACTTCTATGATCTCTCTTTCATTTTTTGTGTAAACAAATATTTTATTGTAGATTATTGAGACATATTGAGAGGTTTGAACAAACTCAGATGTTGTCAATCCTGCATTTATCCTGACTTGACTGGCTCATCCTGAGCAAATGAGTCCATCATCTCCACTGTAAGACCATATCCTACATTTCAACCTGTTTAGACTAGCACACAGCACAGGGTAGGATTGCTAAAAAGACATGAGTTCATCTCATCTTCCTCCCACTGATGTTCTACTTAACCCATCTCATCTACAGCTAATACTGCTCTCTGTGTGTTGTCCTGGTAATAGAGGGGGGAAATAAGCCATTCTCCTCCTCCCCTGCCACTGATGTTGTGCTTACCAGTGCAATAAGGCTCATGTTGATACTTCAAGGGCCATCATTGTCTTTGTCACACAAACACACACACACACACACACACACACACACACACACACACACACACACACACACACACACACACACACACACACACACACACACACACACACACACACACACACACACAATAAAACAACATTGGGCCATACTCACCTAAGGTAAAGCACACTCAGTGATACACCCGTAGTGATACATGCTCTGTAAACAGGATGGCAACTCTGTCAACGGTGGTCTCTGCTGAAGAGAGGGGACTGTGTGTGAGTGTGGATGGGAGCCTGAGACCTCGCTGGCACTGACTCACCCACCCCAGAGTCCCTGGTGGGGGTGGGGGTGGGGTGTTGTTACTGTCACCTGTTGTGATTGGCTTTGTGTTCCTGTTTCCTAACACTGTCAGCTTGGGCTTACTACTTTATAGTAAAGTACGTGCATGGAAAACGCTGAAGAAACGATATTTCGCTCAAAGATGTTCAGCTGATGCTATCCCTAGTGATACAACAGTGTCATGACTCATGTTTATATCTATATCTTATGCTTTCGACCTAAACTTATAGAATATGGTAAAGCGTTTCACTAATTGTAACCGTTGAATACTTTAACAACAAGAAAGAAATATGTGAAGAAAGAGAATCATTTTTGCAGAATTATTTTTGGCAAAAACATGCATTCTGAGTAGTGTGTGGGTTTTTGTGTATCAAAGTGGCCATGAGCCAAGTGTCTCTGTGAGGAACCAAATGAACCCCCTCTGCACTCTCTCTCCATGGCAATTGTAATTTGCTGCTGTTTTTCAAGAACTTCATTTAAAACAATTAGCACTTCGCTAGGGAGCATAGCAGGTTGCAATTACCAACATTGACTCACAAATATGGCTGTATAAACAGAGGATCAAAAAGAGAGAGAGAGAAACAGGAAGTTATTTACTTAAAGTGTCCCATGTTCTGCATTTCACGGGGAAAACTGACGTGACAAGTGAATAAAATGCATATATATCATTGGGGTGAGATGAAGGATTAAACAGTACTTTTGCTGAGCATTTCAAATTACACAGCATATTTCATAACTTACAGCAGCCAATGAGAGAATACTGTATCAGCCTCATTTTCTAGAGCAGTTCCTCTTGGGCTTATGAATATTGCAGCCAAACTCACACACTTTGCCATTTTCTGAAACAGGCAGAGGTTACACTGCAGGTAAAATTGCTGAAGGTAGTATATATACATGTATATGTGTGTGTGTGTGTGTGGGACCGGGCGGTCACCCCACGTTGTTTTGGGAGGTTGCGACTGGACTGGGTGGTGTTGTTGGGAAGAAGGGTGCAGGAGATGGTGGCTTTCATATAAAAATATTCTTCTGTTTTATTAACCGGGGGAATACTCTACATCAACCCCAAACCATTGCACACAAAATAAACAAACATAAATCACATTCACCACGCACTCACAGTGCTACATTTAACTAGGCACAACTTCCTTTGCAGAATGGAGCTAGGCACAATTCCCTTAGCAGAATTAGACTATGCACAATTAACCACGCAGACTTAAACTAGGCACAATTCACTACGTAGACTTAAACCAGGCACAATTCACTATGCAGACCAATATTAGGTACAATTCACTACGCAGACTTAAACGAGACACAATTCACTATGCAGACTCACACTAGGCACACTTCACTACGCATAGGTTAACTATAGTCCAGATTCTCACTAAGCACCATTATTACTTATCACAGTTCAGCAGAGCACACATAATCAGGCACAAGGTGTCCACACAGCTAGACACAGCTTCCCCTCCACCTCACAACAGGTAAGGGTTGCTCACAAATGCCTTCTCAATGCTCTCTGTTCAAAAGCTCTCTGCAAAGTTCTCTCATGGCCATCTCCAGAAAAGTCTCTCTCCATGAACATGAGGCGCCCTTTAAATAGGGGCAGCCAGCTGAGTTCAGTTGAAGCAATTTGGCCTCCCGGGTCCAGCCACTATGGTGTGTGTGTGTGTGTGTGTGGTGTGTGTGTAATATATGTAGTATAATATATGAAGTTCTGGTGGGGGATTATTGACTTCTTTTTCAGTCTGAGAGGGGCTGCATCACCTGGTTGTCTAAAGCATGTTGTCTGCTTTTCTGTATTGGAACGAGATCAGCATTAAATATTAGCTGCTTGTTTCAGCATGGTCTGCTTCCTGCCCAGTAGAGCAGCATGTATATGCGCAGACTCATCAATGCAACTGCCCTTGTGCTGGGAACAAGACGGTCAGGAACAGCCCATCTGACTTTTTTTAAATGCATTCTTCGCAGTCTTTTGGGGAGCTCATATTATGCACATTGAGCCTCCACTTGAGATTCAGGTCGTAGCAACAGCAGGGTTTAAATTCTGATAACATGCACGTGAATGGCAAGTGTTTATAATACATCATCTCTGAGCTCTGTTTTTCACAACAGAATATGAGAGGAGAGAATGTGCTGGAATCTAAAAACAAGAAAGGCCCTCCATGTAGAGCTGTAACTCCCTGCGTAGTCTACTGTTGAGGTTCATTTGAACACAGCAAAAAAACACACGACTCCGGAGAAACTGAAAAGAGTCCAAAGGTCTAGTCAGCTGGAGACACTGCCAGCTCATGTTTTGTGACTACTAACCCAATATTCAGTGTCCTTTGCCGTGGTCTTGGCCTTGCCCGAGCTGTGAAAGCAATTCCTCTTAGCCTGTGTTATCATGAACTGCTGTGGAGAGCGGGTTGTTGCGGGGCTCGCTGATGACAGCTGATCTAGTTATCTGCATGTGAAGCCATGCGTTCAAGGCAATTCTCACACCACCTCTGCCACCCAGTGACTGCACCCCACTTAATCCACAGTCCAGCGAGTCAGTCGTCACCACCGGTTCCATATGCATTCACACCAAGCAGCTAATTTCCATATTCCCCTCTGAGCCGGCACTCTGATGCAGCCAGGTATTACTAATTTTCACCTGCCCACTACAACCACGGCTTAATGGGTAACCATGTGGCCTCAATACCACATCTGAGAGAGATAGAGAGGGAGAGAGAGAGAGAGAGAGAGAGAGAGAGAGAGAGAGAGAGAGAGGAAGTCATCTTCTGTACCGTTTGAATGATGTATAATCACATGAAGCACTTGTTGTAACTCCTGCTCCGCCAGGATAATTAGCAAATAAATTAGATCCCTCCTTCTCCATTTGAGTGTGTATTACATCACTGTAACAAATGATCAGGAAGCTAACACGCAGAGAAACTGTGTACTATTCCACACAATGCTAATCTGCACTCATTCAAATTGAACAGATTCTGTTTAGAGCTGCGCAGCAAAAAGTTTATCGTGAAAGTTGTCGGGGTTATTTATTAACTTACAGCTTGCTGCTAAGCCCCCCTCCATTAGTGTCTGGAGCTTGTACCCAACGACAGAATATGAACAGATATTAAATTGGATCAGAATCTTGCCTCTCTTTGTACATCACTTCAAAATGAAAGTAGACATCACATACAGATAGTGTGTGACACAGGTCTCTAAGCTCCACGGCAGAGCCCCAGCGAAGCTCGTTTCCATTTTAAGTAATTTGCTTTAGTGATCCCCAGGGGTCTCTGCTGGCCTGCTGATTAGTGGCCTGGGCTGATACCTGCAGGGTCGCTCCGCAAAAGTGCCCCTGTGGGGGTTTCAGGCCAAGGAAATGAAAAGGTCTGAAGGGACCAGGGCTCGAGTTCCAATATAGAAGATAGGCCACTCGCGCTACCCCTCGAGCGAGGCTCTTTTACATAAAAAATACCCCTGGGGCCCCTCCTCTCCATCTTTATCCACACTTGCAGGATTTGTCAAAGTCTTCTGTTGGGTTAAGCACCTGTTAAGTGGAACAGGTGCTCGGGTAAGCGACCATGAAGATGATAAGGAGGTGTTTTTTTTTGTGCTATCCTTGAAACTTTCCAAAAGAGTAATGCTGTGTTGTTTGGTTGTGAATATTTTAAACATCCATCTTCTTCATTTGTGGGTATTTCATTTTAGAGCTTTTGGAGGCATTACTCATGACAGGTCACACAGTATCACAGTTCTCTTGTCAGGTTGTAGCTGTGCATGAAATACGATGTAGTAAAGGGTAACCTAGAGTAATGGTGAGTCACACTTGTGCCTCGCACACTGATACAATGTTCCTACATGGTTATGGTGTAAGGCAGAAAGCACTCTGAAAAATCAAATCTACAAAAAAAGGACACCCAGATTTCCAAAGTCTGACCATAAGGTCAAAAGGCAGTATAACAGAGGATTTCTCTCCGATGTTCTTACAACAAAGGACTTGCATTGCTTACTATTTCAACGATGGCCACACTAAGCCTCATACATCTGGGGCAACTGAGAAGCCGGTTTCCCCCTATTCACCCTGGTCACTGAGGCACAGAGTTGACCTTAGGATGACTGTGACATCTAAAACTATGTGTAGATGTATATGAAACATATTCATCTTAAGTCTTGAATTGATCTGTACTATCTTGGCAGTAGTGTGATCGTGGTACTGGCAATCTAATTCATGGAATGTAAAGTATCTGTACATGTTGTTTTTGACTACAGTCTCACTTTAGTTAAAATGCAGATCAATTTTATTGACACCTCTGTCCTAGACAGCTCCAGATGACCAATCAAGAGGTTAGTTGGGCAATAATGGTATTGTCTTAAGGAATCAGTGCCATTGGTTTGGGTTGTAGCAAATGCATAGGAATGGAGGTCAGGATATGTAACCAGCCATTTAAAGGCATTAGGTTTCTTCACTTCTTCTCCTCTCTGCTGCCTTGCTCGTACGCTCTTCCCCCACCACCATTCTTCCCTGTCTCTCCTCTCTTCTCCTTAATCTCTCCCTCACTCATCATTTATCTCTTTCACCCACTCATTTTGGGTTGTTTCAGGGTCTCTACATTCAATGTAATTAGGTTTATTTGGTTTAATTGGCAACCATTTAACAATTGGCAACCATTTCATTTAAGACTACTGCCATAGTTTGTGGTTGTTAGCACCACTTTGACTTTCTATTTTCTATTTAATCTGGTCTGTACTAACTCAGTAATAACTCAGTTTACAGTTTATTGTAAAAAATAAACTCTTTACTTAATCAGCAATCATACACTTCCCCTTGAGCCATGTCTTTACTCATATAAAGTAACACTATGCAAAAATGTTACACTTTTTGAGGTATGGTTTTATAGGCAACTAGTTTTGGTACCATCATCAAATTCATTTTGATTTCATATGGTCATGTGAAGGACAGATAAACACCTGTGTCTTCCCCACTAGCCATCCAAGATATGCCCTATGTAGTTCTGTGTAACTGGCCGGAACCCCCTGCAAAAATGGAAGAAAAGCTTTCACACACATGACATTGCCAGTGTTAGTGTGTTGGCAAGCTTCTATCAGTGTCAGCTGGGCTGTTGGTGGTGTTTGCAAGGTTTTTTCATGCCTTTTAAGTAGTTAGCTTACTAGTTTTGGAACAGAACTCCTTATTTCTGCTTTAATATCTAGTCAAATGCTTCATAATGCACAGTAGTGTTACAAATAACAGTATAATTGATGCTGTAATCTATTATTCAAAGTTATTTCCCACTCTAATGCATATTCTTGTCCCATATGCGAAATAAGCCTTCTAGTCTTTACTTTACTCAAAGACAGCATTGTGTGCTTGTGTTATATATTACAGGAAGGTTTTACCTCAGTTTGAATTATTTTATCTAATACTTCTAGTTCAGATTAGCCTTTTTTGGCTACCAATACAAATGGTCACTGATGCAGATTAGCAATACTTAATAGATAGTAAAAATCATTGGCACTTGGCTCAAACGTTGTTGTGCACCATATGATCCAACACTATCATTACACATTATCACACAAAATGTAAAGGCCCACACCCAGTGAATGATCGACCACAGCTGATGTAAGTGGGATATCTGTGAATATGATTATTTTTTTAATTTAGGCTTTGATGAATTTCAGACGCCATAAGAAATTATCAGTAATCACATCTAGACTCCTGCAGCTTCCACTCGCCTTATCACCAGCTCATTTTCCTCCATCTTTGTAGCTGCTCAAAGCATGTCAGTGATTTAAAAGGCTCTCTGAGTTTCTTAGCTTTGGAGAGGGTGGGCGAGCGGGCTGCAGAGCACTAAAGCCAGACAGATTTTTATGCGGCAAGGCACCTCTCGCTGGTTGATGCCAAGCATAATGATTTGGGAACTCTCCCTTCTGTCCCAGATAAATATAACATGATGACTTGAATCTTTCAGAAAGAAAATGTTAGATTTTTTTCCTTTTTTTTAAAGATTTAGAATAAAAGAGTCTTTTTAATTAGCTTTGATGCATTGCACGAGAGTGACTGTGACCGCGACTCGAGTGTGAACACAGCTGTGACCACGACCTGACACGAAAATGATGTTTTAGAATAAGTCGTGCCCTTGTTACAATCCTTGGAGCTACTTCAGTGTAGCTGATTTCCCCATAAGGTCAGTCCTCTTGATAATGTTTGACTTGGAGTAACCTTTCTGGGATGAATAATTGAGGCAAGACCCAAGAGCATGAGCCTGTCTTCAGAAGGACATGAGGGACATTTGCCCTCAGTTCATATCCCTCCACATCTGCCTTTGGAGAGTCAGACATTTACTGACTGATATCTCCTGACAAAGACCAACATGTCTCCTGGGCTAAATAACAATGTTATACAAGAATATAACATATAATATAATGATATAGTATCATATAATAATGTAATATATCATATATAAGGTGAGAATTTCAGCTGTGGTAAATAAGCCTGTTGCTCTTACAAACATACTTTGTAATGGAGCCTGTGTTGTGTTCATGCAGTAGCTTCTAAAGATAATTAAATAGTTTGGGGTATATTTAATTTGCCATTGAATACATTGTGAAATGGATGAGTATCCAGTTAACCTTTTGTGTAAAGTTAACTGTTAATGACCAGCTTAAGTACTCATCTGTGTTGTGAATTCCTTTTTCTGTTAAATAGTTTACCATAGTAATAGTGCGTTTGTTTTGTCATATTTTTTTAAAGCAACACAGTGATCATTGAGAGAAAAAGAAAGAAGAAAGAGGGGAAAGGAATCCTTTCCTAGGTGTAAATCATCCTAGAGATATCAGTGGAGTGTAGAGAGAGGAAGAGAGAGAGAAAGGGAGAGAGGGATGAGAGCAAAATATTATGAAAAGGAAGAGATGGCAAGCACAACTGGCTTCCACCTTAAAAAACAGAGCAGAGACTCCAGCCCAAGCCTATTTCGCCAAGTAGCTTCCATTTCCATAATTTTCCTCCCAGTTTCTGCAGGCACTAATGTGACCCAGCCTCATCACGCATGCTGATGCGGCCTCATCACTCTCCTCCTGGCTCTAGGGAAAAGGACCCCGCGGTTCCCTCACCAGGAACTGAGCAAGAAGCCCCCCACTGCCAACAATTATGATTGGTCCGACATACCCCAGAGCTCTGATGAAGGGGAAAATTGTCTTCCTTTTGCTCACTGCTCAATTGAGTGAGCATTTCCGCGGCAAGATAAATGATTTTCATTTATTGACCCTCTGAACTGAATTTTCAAGGATCTGTCCTGAGGAGGGATTTCAACGCAGATGAAGTATCTGTGAAAGGATGGAACATATGGATGTGATTTCTGCAGGATAATGAGAGGCATTAAGAACATAACTACAGTCATTCAGAGACACGAATTAAAAAAAAAAAAATTCTGCAGTTAATACAATTCAGATTTTAGACATTTGCTTTGCCATTCTTTTTCCATGAACTGTTTTTGGTCTAATTATTATTTCTTTAGGGGGTTTCAAGTAAAAAATAGTGTCGTACATCACAAATATTAAGAGCTAGGTAGCATCTAAAGGTTGCTATTGGGGGCAGGCAATTCATGTCAGCTTGTCACTGGATTTTTTTTTCAACTGCTAGCTAGTAGCTTGCGGGAGCAAACCACAGCAAACACGTGCAAGCGGCATCCTGCTACTGCCAGAGAGTGCCTGCTGAGCAGGAACAGGGCCCCTTGCAGTGCGGCTAAAATACACACCCGGCGAGACGGCAATTTATCACAACAGTTATAGAAATTAACAAATATGAGGAAGGAATAAAATGCCATCCCGGGCCTCAGAGTTATTCGAACCCTGGTGGGAGGTGAATCAATATGCCGGAAATTGACAACTACTTCAAAGTCGAAAATTGCTGGGAATCTTTCACACACACACACCAGCAAAAAAAGCACTGACCATGTACAGCTGATGCCCCAGTGGCATATTTATCTGCATAGCAACAGAGAAAAGGTCTGGACCATCAAGCAGACCAGATTTCCTCTGAGGTTTTGATGCCCGTCCAGATGACTAGTTTTTATTGCACATTGTTTCTCCAACACACAATATGGCATATGTTGGCATGATATAAGTGAGCTTTTCTTTTTGTTTCATTTTCAGCAGTGTCAATGGCCTACGGCTCACTGAAAAGAAGGAAAGCCATGGCAAACACTTGTGTCCCTCCGAGCCTTATTTCTTTCATTCTTCCATTCTTTCTTTCTTTCTTTTCATTTTGTTTTTTTTTTGGCTGTGAGGCTGAGACTATGTTCAGCTTCATGCTCAGTAGCAGCTGATGTGTCCTGCGGGACACCACTCTCTTTCTCCCTCTCTCTCTCTCTCTCTCTCTCTTTCTATCATACTCTTTCTCCCTCTCTCTCTTTCACTCTCTTTATCCCACTCTCACTCTCTTTCTCCCTTTTTCTCTTTCTCTCTCGCTCTCTCTTTGCCACTCTCACAGTGGAACTGGCCTCGTGCTCTTTGAAAACCTCCCTGAGATCTCCTCCTCCCTACCCAGTTAGCTTCAGACTGCAGGGGAAGGAATGGAAAAGCTTCTACCACGGCACACTTCCACGGCCCCCCTTCCCTCTCCTCCTCAATTGAAGTCTCTTCTATCTCTTTCAGGCACGGTTGTCCAAAAGTCCCCTCTTGGGGCCAGTGTGAAGACTGTTTCCTATCTGAGTTAGCTCTTCAGCTTCAGATTCTACCCCGCTCTGCTTTCTTTCTTTCTTCCTGTTGCAGCTGCCATTCACAGTAAGTAGGTGAGGTATGTGTCCCATTGGCAGCAGCTCAATGGGAACATCATGATTAAATATTTTCAATGGTTTGCTATGCACCCTGCTGTACTCTGTGTAGCCATTCCAAGCTTGGAATGGAGGAAGAGGATCCTGGCACATCTTTTCAACTGGGTTTTCATGCTGCATTTGCCAAGGCAAAAATAATACCACCTATGTCTGTCATTTGAAAGCCACCATCACAATTTACTTCTGACTCATAGCAGTTTATTCATTCATGTACCATGCTTTCTATGTTCAGCTGTGATCTAAATTCTTAAATCACACAATAATGTTTTTGACAAATGCAGCAGTTTATATGATGGGACATGAACAGAAGCATTGTATATGCACATTCACTTAAGCAGGTCACAAGCTCTGATAGCCAGCTCACAAACTGTGCTGTTCCTATCTTCAGTCTTCCCAACAGGCCCTGTCCAAACAGTGTTGGAGCCCTAGGCAAGATTTTACTTTGAAAAAAAAGGAACAAAATTAAGAATCATGGTGACATGTCACTGACATATACTACAATGGTCTGTGCTCACCAAATTAAACCCATCCACAATAAGCTGAGGCAAAATACAGAGGAACCGACACATTGCGGTACAACTCCAGTCAAGGATGCAACAATGTTTTGGTTTCATTTGAATTGCAAAAAAAGGTTACCACTTTGATTAATTTATTTCAATCAATTATAGAAAAATGCATCAAAAAGATTAACCGGATTAATTGCAGTCGATGCATATGTCACTGTAGGCTACGACAGTAAGAACAGTGACAGCAGCGGCATATTTGATTTATTTCAATAGCGACCTCTAGAAAAACAGTGACCAGTCTGCAATGTGGAAATAGCTTGTATTTCTCGCAGTGTTCGCTTTTGATGTGAAGCTATCGCTAATGTTTTGGGCTGTGTTGGTAGTTGGATGTTGAGTCTAAATCCTCATCTTGTAATCATTTCTATACATCACCTTGTTTTTTTACTTCAAAAGCGCCTGCGCAAAAACCTCTGGAAAAACCCAAAGGTAAAATTATGTGAGCACAATATTCTTGTTTGGTTCAAGAAGCAGACAGTCAATCTCAGAGTTTTTCTTTAATCATTTGTCAGTTTGTTTTGTCACCATGCCGTTTCATGTCTAGCTCACCAAGTATCGCTATCAGCAATGGCCTCTGCTGGAGACTGGGTGTGATTTCAGAGGCTGTGTCTCAGACAAGCATAAATCATAGATGGCTTTCATTGCCATGCTATCATAAAGTTCTACATTATTTGTTACTAAATCATCTACTCACTCTAACCAGATGTCCGGGTCCTTTCTGTCTCTCTATTCGTAAGGCAAAGGTAGCTCCTAACATCTGCCCTTCTGTTTTACTCAGTCTCGTCTCTCCACTCTCCTCTCCACTCTCCTCTCTCCTCTCGTGTCGACCAACTGAACTCTGTGCCGCGTATGCCAGGGTCTTGAAGTTCTTCTGAGCTGAGCAAACCCAGATCGAATGTCAACGTTATTCACATTCTCTCGCACTTTCTCCCCCTTAATCTAACAGCATGACCTAGATTCAAGTAAAAAAAAAGACGCAGTCAAAAGTGTAAGGTGTTGCAAACAGTGCAACCAGCCCCTTTCATCTTTTCAACAGTTGAAAAGTTGAGTGAATAAACAGCATCACTTAGAAAATCTCTCCAGCTGCAATCAAAAACTATCATAAAAGGGGAGCTACAGCCCATCGACCGGATAACTGCAAAGTATTCTGTAATAAGAGTCCCCCTTTTGAAATGCACTCCAGACAATTACTTTGAATTCAGACATGATAACAGATTGATAATGCTCTGTCCTCACTTGGTACTGGGAAAGGATGTCCCCAAGGATATCCCCATGCCAGAATCCCGTTTACTCGAGAGACATTCACGTAACTTCTATTACAGTGCATTCTTATATTGTTTTATTCTATTATTAGTTATTGTTGTGATGCCTCTATGAATAAAGCTTTGTCCTAGGTATGTATGTACATGTAAAACAGCCACAGTTTTGGTTATCCACGGTAGGTCTTGGAACTTATCCCCCGTGGATATACGGGGGCACTACTGTTTTTGGGTGATTTGGATGGATAGCCTTGTCCAAGTATTTTGACAAAATCAAGATACATTTTGTAATGCTGCAGCACAGGACACTGCCTAAATTCTCTCACACACGCACTGCACCATCATCAAAACATTCACGTTTTTTTTTTTTTTGTCAGGTTTGGTCTTGTATTGCACTGCCAATCAGATTAGTCATTCAGTGCATACTAAAGCCATAGTGTGATTTCCATGCCAACACATTTGCAATAATTTACATATCTCCTAATTAATGTGCCACTCCTTTATCTGTTTATGTGCTTAAAAACAGCAGTATCTATCTATCAATCAATCTATCCATCTATCTATCTATCTATCTATCTATCTATCTATCTATCTATCTATCTATCTATCTATCTATCTATCTATCTATCTATCTATCTATCCATTCAATGTGCACATATACATACAAATATACCCACCCAGTTAGAAGTTCAGAGCACCCTCAGATAGTTGCAGGAAGGCTGTGGCCCTGACCAGCGCCACATCTGGGCTAGGGTGGGCTTCTGGCAGCTCTGGCTTTGATTTCTCTGAGAGCCACTGGCCACTGCATCAGTTTTCAAGCTCCATACTGTCCTTGTTGTGTGCAGGAGGCTTTTATGCTACCTCCCCTTCGGTATGGCATGCTCTCATGCCCCTCAGTTCTCTCTTGTCTCAACCCCTCTCTCCGAAGGGTGCTTCAAGTAAACACCTTTTGTAGAAGAAAGAGTGAGAGAGAGGCAGAGAGAGTGTGTGTGTGTGTGTGTGTGTGAGTGTGTGTGTGTGGTTGTGGCTGTGTGGGGTTGCGTTTGCTGTTGGGTGTGTGTGTGTTTTCTGCCATGTAAGTGCTTCAGATGGAATTATTTAGTCCTGCAAGGAGATTTATTTGGAAACCCAAAACCATGACTTCAACTAACCTCACCTCCCTCTGTGTGAGAGACTCCTTCGCTGCAGTTCCAACCTTGAGATCACTCGCTATGCAAAGAAAATGCGCTGAAAAAAATTATATTCCTTCTTGTTAGAGTCTTGGTAATTGAATAACCCCCCAAAAAAAGAGTAAAAAAAAAAAGAAGAAGAAAAAAAAACATTTGAATGTTTGTTTGACAAAGCGACTTCAAAGCCACCCTTTGGAGGTTTTTCTAGCAGGTGCAGCAGGAGGTGGCTCCGACAGCTTGATCCACATTTGGCTTTGTGCAACGCTGGCTACTGAATATTGACAAATGGGAGCCCGAGAAATTAATCGACTATGACGGTCGTGGGACCCGCCGGCGTCACCGCTACACTAATCACGAAGGCCGCGCAATTCGTTATCCCACCGCCAGCCAATGGTGTGTGTGCCCGAGCTTAGCTGAGCGAGTGTTCTTTTTTGTGTGGGTAGCCGCGGGTGCTGCTAGGTGATTGTGCCCTCCTTTTTCCTTTCCTCCCCTCTTCCTGTTTACACACACAGAAGACTCACCTTAACGAGCAACAGCTGCTCACCCTCAGGTGATCTGTAGGGGTAGAACACCAAGCCAACACGAGTTTTTCTTTTTTTGGTGGGGTGTCTTTCCTCTCTCCCTCTTTCTATCTCTCTTTTTGCATAGATGACCAAAAGGGAGAATACTGTCTCACTGTAGGTTGTGGGTTTTCTTTTTAGTTGGCACAGTACTATATATTTTTTTTGTCCATTTTTCTTAGACAACTTTAGAAAATAAATCCAGAAGACATGAGCAGGTGAAGGGAGCATGTACAATCTCTTTCTGCTTGTCACAGTGTTGGTTCGCTTGATATTTTCAAGGCCTCTTTGGTCTTAAAACCAAGACAAAGAGAAAGCTCAGAAGAGAAGTAGCTGGAACGAGAGAGAGAGAGAGAGAGAGAGAGAGAGAGAAAAAGAATAAAAACATTGAACATATCTAACAAAATCGCCTTTCAGTGTATTGTGTGCACTAGCATTAGTGTGGACTAGTGAATGAATGGGCTGTATTCACTAAAAGTAGTTGTCCATCATTAGATGACATAGACATCTCTTATACATCATCTATTTTGTACTTTCGAAAACCAGAAATCTTATGTATGTTGGGGCCAAAAAAGTTACATAGACAAAAATCAAGGCCGGAGCTCGCTCTCTTATGTGTGTGATATACATGTGTGTATCTACATCTATGTGCATCCGTGTGTGTGTCTGAGCTTACATAACATAGGCTGTGTGGGGCCAACATGTGAAATGAATTTGAACACAAAAATAAATCATCTTTGAGTGGTTTGTATGTGTGTGTGCTGGGGAATTGGGGGAGGGTGGCTTTGCACTAAACACTCTCCGCAACCGTGCGTTTTGTAAATACTTGATGACGAGTGACACAACATATGAACCCAGAACATCGCATAATGATTTTCCCTCTGTACCCCCCTTCCACCCCCCCTCTCCCAGCAAACACAGATGATGGAGGAGGACAAATCTCTCCGAATCGCTGCCAGCTGTCAGCATTACTCTTGCAGCGCACCTATCCGCCGCAGCGGCTGCCAACACTGTTGAGCAACAATACTGTCTGAGGACCTCGCTCTGAAATGTGACTCATTACCGCTTTCCCATCAGTGGAATGAAATATGACATTTCATTTGGAGATGTTTATGAAGTTATTTATTTTGCCCCGTCTCAAAGAGGGAAGAATGTCCTTTCCACCTCATGAGATGTAATCATTAGTCAAGCTGGAGAATGTCACTGAGACAGATGAGCTGTGTTTTTTTTCTGTGGGATGTTTTTGCTGATAATGTTCTTTGTAGGTATGGGAACAGGACTGAAATGAATAAACATAACATACAAGGAAAGGATTTTCTTCAAATTGCATGTTTCACGCTGTTATGTAGAGAAAATAATTTGTAGAATGAAATCAATAAAGGAAAATAAGAAAAGACAGTTCCTTTGGTGAGGTGTCTGAAGAACTGGATGCTGAGAGCTGTGATGACCTGTGTCTGTCCTTAAAGTCCCCCCATCATCACTGTGTTTGTCCCTGCATGAGCTCTTGGCCTTGGTTGCCGTTTCTACAGAAGCCTTTCTCTACCTCTCTCTGTTTCGCTCTCTGCCCTCTCTCTCCATCTCCCTATACAGGGCTGCTGCTTCAGTCCATGTGCATGTCTATTCATCAAACATAAGTGAGCTGCTCCAGTGTCTACACAACAGTTACTGATCCAAACCAGCATTACTTCCAAGGAATGTGAAGCCCAGCATAAAAACAGCGTTCACATATACACACACACACACACACACACACACACACACACACACACACACACACACACACACACACACACACACACACACACACACACACACACACACACGCACACACAATAGAGTCTCAGGGAAAAACAGACTGGTTAATACGAAATGAAATGGACGTATGAATGCAAAATGAGCGGTTAACTGAGTGAAACTTGAAAATCCTGAAATCAGCAGGGAACGTTTGTCTCCAGTCTGTGTCAGTCAACAGTTTAAGTTGACTCAAGGGCAGATTCACAGATTCACACAGGAAAGAAGAAACGATGAGTTTTTGCTGTGGCATTTTGCATTGACGTCATGAGATAATTACGAGAAGATTGAACACAGCCTCACACTTAACGCGGAGGAATTTAATGCATACTTATCTGACCTGTGAGCTGTGGATTACATGTCTGCTGATGCCTCAAGCTTTTCATGTTGGATGAGGAGTGATTCTGTCAGCAATTACCTGAGCATGGCATGGGCTGGCTGTACAGGGAAATGGGAAGTTTCTCCAGCACTATGCAGAGGATTTTCATGCATAGATATATCGCCAGATCTCTGAGGGTTATTTTGTATGCTTTTATGTATGTATGTTTCTGTGTGTTTAAAAAAAGAACTAGAAAAAAAAGGATTATAGAGTGAGTTAGCGAGTGAATGAATGACATATACAGTATATATACATAAACACAGTATATATATATATATATATAGAGAGAGAGAGAGAGAGAGAAAGAAAAAAAGAAGGAAAGAAAGATAGAAACCTGTCCAACCTGTCACTGCTGTGAAGAGCAGCACTTGGAAACTCTATTATCCTGACACTGTCTAGACACATTCACATCACCTTTTTTTGAATTCAGTGTTTTTTTTTTTTTGAGTCGTTATCTAGCCACTGTGTCTGCACAGTTCTTTGAGAGCGGACTGGAACCTGCTCTAACAGTCATTTCGATACTGAGCTAACTACACACCCTCTGAAAGCACTCTCGTTCCTTGACATAAAGAAAGTAGACTTATGACTACCCATCAACGCCATCAGGGACTGCCCTCTGTGTTCTGCTGGCAGCTCAACAGCAATGAGGTGAAAGCCGAAAATGAACTGACTGGCGATGTTTGAATCAGCAATGCTAATGGTTGATATGCTGTGGCTGCGATACTGATGTGAGATCTTGAGGTTTCTCCAGGGCCGTAACATGAATGAGCCAGCTGTAGAGAGCAGATAAATAATGTGCTTTTCATATGCTCTTTGGTTGTGGTTACCCAAGCTCAGTTAGAACCCTATGCAAATATTACTTCTTCCCATTTGGATTTGGATTTGTGGGTGGGTGCGTGTGTGTCTGTCACAAGCACATGAGGTCTTATCGGTAATGCAAAGGAGGAAGTCTCTGGGACCAATGAACAAGCAGAAGTGTGTTTGTGTGTGTGTGTGTGTGTATTTGTGTGTACATGCATGTGTGGGTGAGTGTTACTTTTGCTTCTTCACTGGCCAATTTGGCAGCTAGTCACACACCAGGTATTGTGTAACTTTATCATTACCATTTCAAGGTTGTAGGACAAGATCAAAACCCTGCCTACAAACGGAGCCTCACAACCAACACACACAGGGAAGCTTCTTAATTAGCTACTTAATTGGCTACATGCTACACATATTTATTTCCTAATTGTGGAGATCAATCAGTGTCATATGCTATTAAAAAACTGACATATGAATAAAAAAAACACTCAGATACAATTTTGGGTTTGAAGGTATCTGATCTCCGATCTTTCAAGACCAGAGCAGGAGTGTGAGGCTGCCATTTTAATGTCAAGATGTCCTTGGTTTCTTCGCTTTCACCATCGTTTCGACAGAGTCCACGTCGGAAACGCTTACTCTTCTTTTGTGACCTGAGGTGCTAAACAAATAAAGATGTCCACACGACACATGACATCATATCAACATTCACTTTTAGCAACAACAACAACAACAACAGCAACAATTTTATCATCATAGATGTCCTCATGAACTTCCAGCTGTTTTCCCCAGACTCGCTTCAGCCAACACCATTTCACTGTGTTTTCCCATTCCCTGTGATTCAGGAATTTCACACCTGTGTTGATCTCATTGTGTACCGAATCCTGTCTGACAGGCATGAATCCTGTACCAGCGGTGCGATGGCCACACACACCACAGGTGCAAAGCTGTTTGTGATGAGAGACTATTCGCTGGCTTGTACACGTCACACGGGCCTGACGATGTTCAGTCTCTCAGAGCGATTACCCAGGCCAGACCGGTGCAAAAGAGAAGAGAAGAGACGATGAATAAACCACCTTCACAGCTCACAAAAGAATAGATTTTCCACTGCCACACACATTTTGATGTAATTATTTAGTGTACACTTTCATCAAAATCAACTTATAGTACATGATAGGTGAAAATTCACCCTTGTTACTTCAGGACTCCGGAGTTGCATATAAGTATATTTATTAGACAAACAACAACAACAATTGCAATCGGGCTCACTCCCAGCACAAGGCTGAAAGTGAAGCCCTGATAAACACATCGCACAAGGTTTATATAGGTACCATCAGGTACACATTGTTTTGTGCCTCGGGAACAAAAACCATGCAACAGACCAACTAGGCCTTGCTTTGACAGCATACAGGATAGATGTAATAGGCACAGACAGCATGTAATAATAATAATCAGCAGGTGTAAGGTCTTTTGTTTGCGCTGAATAAAAGGAACAATGAGTAGAATAATTCAAATCTGGGCATAACGTAGGAACAACTGTATATACTCAAAACAAGGGCGAATTCTCAATTTAAATTCAAACAGAAAGCATATCCGATACTACCCTTATCTAATTCTGCTATTATTATTATCACCCTTAATCCTGCTACCAGTACTGATGCTGCTACTGCTACTACCACAGCTTCTTCCACTAGTGATCGGTCTTTGACTTTCTGTGGAAGCACAATTAAACACTCTTGGGACCCAGCCATCAGTTGCGGTGACCTCTGCTCGTCTGGAGGCTCAGGCTGGCCTGCCCCTGCTTGATAAGCAGGCCCTCCATCCCTCCAGTGAGACAGATACTGCTGGAGAGACAGAGAGAGAGAGAGAGATGGAGAGAGAGTGAGGAAGGAAGGCTGGCTCCTCCTGCCCTGCTCTGGCGCGCGTCCCACCACAGGGAGACGTTAGAGCACATCGATGCTATGCTGACCTGTGCCAAAGAGAAAAGGGAGAGAGAGACGGTGGGGTTGTGTCGTAGAGCAGCATGTAGGGGGGTGGAGGGGAGGGGAGGAGCAGCACATGGAGGTTGGAGGTGTGTGTGTGGGGGGGGGGGGCTGCCCCAGTTGAACTAGCTAGTGTCTTAATGTCTCCCCTTCTGGCCTGTTGGGGGATTTTCAAATTCAACACCCCTCCCCCCCACTACACACCCCCTGCCTATGTGTGTCTGTAAATGGTGAGTATGCTGGTTTCCCGCGGGTGGCCTTTCACCCTGTGGCCAATTAAGGCCCAGGAAACCAGCTGCCCAGCTTGCGAACGCATCCATTTTCAGTTGACTCAGTCAGTTCATTTCATAGTTGCAAAGAGTGCCCAGAACATATAAGCACTGAAGGGGGGAGAAGCGAAATGCAAATGGAAAGACGAGAGACATTATAGTTCTGACATTATACGTCACTCCTCAAAATTGTTTTCAGGAGGCTGTTAAAAAAGCCAGGAATTACGTTTTGGCAGAAATTGTATCTAAGAGATGGACCAGGGCACTATCAATACTTTTCTTAACCCTTCTACTGGCTACTCAACTTCATCTGCACTCTCTAGTGATGACTTTTAAAATCAGATCAGATCATCAATATCAATATCAGCTACCGACTGTCACAATGTATGGTATGCCTCATATACTCTAGATCATTTTAATCTGGTGACCCATATGAAACTCACAACTTGCCACAGAGATTCTTTCCCATCCCGTCTTTTAAAAGAGTGTTTCATGTTGTGTGTAGTAGTGTGCTTGACATTATTAACAGATAATTTTTTCTCAGGAGATGCACCTTCATTTTTTGAGCATGAAATGGTGCAACCTTTGCTTAAAACAACTAATCTGGATCCAGATTCTCCTTTGTGGTCAATACTGATGGCACCTGTTCAAATGTTACTCCCCTGTCGTGTGGAGTCCCACAAGGTTTGATTCGAGGTCACCTCCTGTTCTCACTCTATTCATTGCCCCTTGGCCAAATTGTCAGAAAGCATGGAATCTTGCATCACTGTTATGCAGAGGATACTCAGACTTATCGGGGCGACAGTGGTACAGGAGGTAGAGAAGTCGTTTAGTAATTAGAAGCTTGCTAGTTCGATTCCCTGTCGAAGCGTCCTTTGAGCAAGACACTGAACCCCTAATTGCTCCTGATGTGCAGTGTGCCATCAGTGTAAATGTAAAAAATGTACATCCTTGTAAGTCGCTTTGGATAAAAGCATCTGCTAAATGACTAAATGTAAATGTAAATGTTATCAACCTGTTAGCTCTGGTTATGATGATTTACCGGCCCATTTTTGACAGCCTTGAGGACATCAAATCCTGGATGGGAAATAGCGTTCTCAAACAAGACAGAGGAGATTATCTTTGGTTACCCAACCTGTGTTGACATAAGCAGTGTACTTGGTCCACTCACACCATACAAAAAAAAACCACCTCGGGGTGCTTTTTTCGACCTTGATCTAAAATTTGGTAAGCAGATACATTCTGCGGTTAGTGTCTCATTTGATCAACTAAGAATAATTGTAAAAGTGCTCATTTCCTTTCCCCAAAAGACAGTGAGAAGATGGTCAGACTAGACTATTATAATGCACACTACTTAGATATTAGCCAGGCATCACCCTCCAAGCTTTTAACGAGGAACAAAAACTTTGAGTGCATTACACCTGTTTTAGCTTCACTCCTGACACCCTATGTTCCTTCAAGGGCTTTAAGGTTCTCAGATGAGCTTTTATTGGGTTTAACTAGGTCTAATTTTAAATCAAGGGGTGATTGAGCTTTTACTGTTATTGGTCCAAAACTATCGAATCGACTATTTGTGAGATCTGCTGCCTGCATAGATGTCAGCCTTATGGCCCCTCCTTAAAAGTAGGAATGCCCAGGACACAGAAGTACCACAAGAGATATACAGTATGTATAAAAATACTTTTATTTGGTATTAAAACGTATATTATAATTTAAGTGTTAAAAGCAGTCTTCAGTCATTCCATCTCCACAAGATAGTCCAGTCACGAGCTGTCAGACAGCTGGGGTCCATTTGTAGTTGATCCGGCCGTTATCCGTTCAGTGTAGACTGTAGAGAGCCCCCTACTTGAAGATGGGATTCCCTGGTGGTTCCCCAGTGACGTCAGTCACGGCCTCCCGGAACAGTCAGCCACAAACACCAGAGGAAAAAGGAATAATTATAACTCAGTCGGTCCCATGTACAACGCAATAGGATTTGGGTAGACAATTTACTTTCCTTTATGCTGCATCTCGTGAGCGTTGAGTGATTCACGACGTTGGCTTCTCGTGGTTCCGATGGATGTCAGTGGAGCTCCTGCACTTCCAATTCGGCAATGGCAGCCAGCAAACCTCGGGTAACCAGGCAAGGGATCAACACTCCGCAGGCCACGTGCACAGTATACATAAAACGTTCAAAGATAAAAGAAAGCTTACGTCCCTTAGCTCAGGACTTATGAGCATTGATCACCCAACAACCGGAGTTCTCCGTTGCGATGGCGTGCTCTCGTCTGTTTCTTATCCGTGGCAGCCCGGTTCGTTCGTTCGTTCCTTCATTCCTTCGTTCGTTCGTTCGTCCGTTCGTCCGTCCGTTCGTCCGTCCGTTCGTTCGTTCGTTCGCCTGGTCTGTTCGTTCGTCCCTTCGTTCGTTCTTTTAAAACCAGATTGAAAACTTACATTTATACAGGTTAGGCCAGGGGCGGACTGGGGGAAAAAAGTGGCCCGGGAGTTACTGTCAGACCGGCCCACTCAATAAATGGCGCGCGGCCCATTCAATGCATCGCACGTATCGACCAGTCAGTGGCCTACTTGGAAAAATACCCATACACTTAACATTACTTTGGATGATTACAAAGAAATTACATCATATGTTTTTTTTTTAATAACATTTGGATCCACCAATTTGCCTGGATGGACACATGGAATAAAATGATACTGGCTATTGTAACACTCCAAGGTAGGTATAGTTTGCTAGATGAATAGGCTTAACTCTGGGCTAGTATCAGATGGTAATACGTATAACTAAAGAACCTTAAGGAATGAATGTCCACACAATAAAGAAACTGGAATCAGAGGGTAGAATTAGTATGAACTATATTGTAGAAATTAACAGAATAGAACATACGATGGGGTGTGAACATCAGTGGTATCAGTAGTGTTGCATGCTGGGTGTGTGATTGTGTGTGTGTGTGTGTAGGGGTGTTGAAGGTGCATAACAAAACAATAAGTTAAGTAACAGAACCTAAACTAACTCTGCTGGGCCGGGTGCATTATAGTCACATGATAATGAAAAACAATATCAGTATACTCATGTGTTATTATGACCTCACTATCTAATCTAGATAACATATTAACATTGTTTATAATGTTAGTGTTGTGTGTAACACGGTGATTTTAGCATAACAAGCTAGCTGGTTAACTTATTTTACATAAGTTATTAGAAATTATAAGATTGCCCTCTTTACAACTACCACCATGGATAGCTTGCTCATCGATTGTAAACAAGTGACTAATAGACCATCTCGATGATGACAACAGCGCCAGCTTGCTTATTTTATCAGATCATAACGGTCTCAATTTTGGACATTTACCTACCTAACGTTAGCTAGGCTAGTTGGTAGTGAACGTTACCTCATCTGTGAAAAGCAAGCTAACATTGGCCAAGTCAACGCCACAACTTACCTTGTGTCACTGTCACGCGAAATAACAGTCGTAAAATGGCCCAGAGTTTTCTTAAATGCATTTCCTCCAAACTACCAGATGCCCCACGGGCCGCTCCCTGTTAGAAGGGCTGACGGCACACGTCACTACGGTTGCGTGCCCTGGCGGGGCGTGTATGCAAATCCAGGTGCGTTTAATTTAAGAATCCTCATCCTCAATCCGCACAGCTGAGAACACTTCGGCTGTGTAAGAACCCATTTTCAGGTGTTCATTAATAAGGTAGAGATCGTTTCTTACGTTGAATTTCTGAAGTCCGTAAGAACACATTTCAGAAGACACTTCAGAACATTTTCGAAAAATAGACACCATGAGTGTGAATACAGATCGCGAGGAGGAGTATAAACTTCAGTCAGTGATTAACAATTATATAGTTCATAGAGGAAATTATACGTGTTCTGAGCAGTGTGGAAAATAATTGAAGGCGGCAGCGGTCTAAGGGGGAGGGCCGGTTGGTGATGGAAATGGGCTGGTATTTTGGACCATCCCAACCTCGTCGGCCCACCGGGGATTCCTCCGGTATCCCCGATGGCCAGTCCGCCCCTGGGTTAGGCTAGGCATTTATTTGAGTCTTCAGTCAGTCTAAGGTTACTGTATGTTTTTTTGGTCAAATTCGTTTTTTTTTGTGTTGTGTTTATTGTTTTGGTGGTTTTATTCTGTTCTATTATCTATATTAACGGTTTATGGATCTGATCATCTTTCTCTTATCCTTTTTACTACTTTTTACTACCTTGACAACTCCTGTTGTTTTTTAAATGTGCTATAGAAATAAGCTTGTCTTGACTTGACTACTTTTGCATTCAGAAAGACACTCATTAACTCATATCTGTGGGCAGAAAGTCAGTGAATAGGTGGTTTTGTCAGTCTGTCTTAACACATCCATAATGCACTCTGTTATTGCCACTCTTCTGAGATGCATTGGTATTTGTTAGCTCTCTCTGCTATTGATCATTATTCATCAAGGTTCCTTATTGTTTTTCAATAAGGTACGCAGACATGATGTGTCTGACGTGAGCTTTTATCATTTGTCACAGTGGTGATTTAACCTTTTTTTTTTCATTTTGAATGCCATGCAATCCTTTACAGGCAAAAATCAATTCCAAGGCTCCAAATCTACTTTCCTTTCAGAGAGGTGTGAATCAAGCTTAAGAAAAAAACATTGTGTTCATTGTTTTTGTGAAGGTTTTTTTTATTTTTCATTTGAAAAATAACAGGGTTGAGGCCCTCCGGTGAAGGTCCTATTCACAAAATAATTCTAAAACATTGGACCGCATAGCCAGAAATATAAATATAAATATAAATATAAATAATATAAAATTGGGTGTGCCTGTGTGGGACATAAAGGGGAATTCATGCTCACCATTGCTGTTGTTGCACACGGCGGCCCGCACCAAAAAATACGCCATTTCTACTGGCAAGTGATGCGCTTTGGTCCGTCAAGTATACCAGCACCTTAAGGTGTGCAAGAAATAACTGCTGTATACGCATTAAAAACAGGTTATTAAAAACTAAATGTATTAAATAACCGTAGCAGCCAGAACATTAATGCAAACTCCATACAAATCACCTAGCAAGCTTAATAGTGTGTACACCCATTATTATTAAGTTACTGGCTAGATGTGTTGTAAGAGTTGACTACCAATTGCAGGGACAAATTAAACCGTTGCCATACCTACTTCAGTCAATGTAACAGATTCTCACTGTTTTGTTCCTCACTGTTTTGTTTGCGTTTCACAATGTTGCTGTGCTGTAACCTAATTACGTAGCTTCTAGCAAGCTCATGGTGTCTCATGCGTGTCATTAGCTGGGTAGCCCATCCAACTTTTGACTACGAATATTTGATCTTTTCAATAAGAAAATTCTGTGTTGAAACGCATTAAATCTTCTAAGTCAAAACCATAATCGTTTCACTGATTAACTCAATTATTTGTTGCAATTTTTTGGGGTGTTTTTTAAAGTTGCCCTGACAACCTTACGTTTTGATCCTACAGCTGTTCACAACTCCTCCCTTGTTGGAGACAAGACTTGCATTTTCTTTAGCCAAATTTTGATGCATGTGCTTTAAATGTGCGATTGAGTTCGATGAAAACCCAGCTATTGTAGTCTCCTGCATGGACTCATGGATGTCAGAGGCTTTCGTCCCCGTTCAGCTCGGGCCTGTTGCGACGCCCTGGCCGGGTGTGCCAGCTTTAGATTGATATGGCACATGCACGTCCAGACCCATGGCTACGCTAGTGCATTGCATCTTGGGTGAGCTGTGGTGCAGCAGCAGCAATGGTGTCCCACACCATGGAAAGGTCTGAGTTCCCATGAATTTCATTTCATTTCATTTTAATAAAATATTTGGCGTCACCTTCAGCTTAGGAAATGTCGTGGCTGATCATTCCATTTCTTCCCGTGATCAATATATTTTCTGAGACTGATTGTGAGAAAATCTGATAGTATTTATTGTAATCGTTAATGTCACAATAAGGAGACGTCCATGGTCAGCTCGATCTCTAAGCATACAACGTCTTGTCACTGTTTTTAAGCCTCCACTCTGTGGGGCGTTGACCTGTATCAATTCCCCTAATCATCTGTATTTGGACATGTATCTGCACCCCAGGGTGCCTATTTTCTGAGGCCACCTTTGACCTGACATCTGTCTATTTCGAGACCTAGACTTCTGTCTCCGTCTTCACCTGGTGCTTAGATATTTTGGGGCTGCTTTAGGCTCTAACCATGTCCTTATCTGGCGCAAATGTCCTTATCTATTCCTGTACTGTACCTTGCGCTGAGACCCAGGCCATTCCATATTCACATCAGCATAAAAAATATCCCACATAATCCCCCCTATGTGTCTAAATGACACACAGTACATTTTATGCTATTATAGAAAGTGCCCACTATCAATAACCTAATCAATACTTAAGAGCATATCTTACTGTCTATGCAATGTAAACCAATTGTTAACCTTATTTTAAACATCATTTGCATATGAGCCATTAGTGTACATATAATCATAATAATTTTAAACTAAACATTCCCCTACACCACATTATTATTTCTTTAGATTGATTAAACATTCAACAAGTCAAACGACCATTGGGTCAGTCCCAAATGGCTAAGGCACACATCATAGTATTACATTATAGAAGGTACAACATGTGAAGGCATGTAAAAAGAAAAACATCAATTCGGTGTCCATTTATACGGACACCTTACTCAACATTCATACTGAGGTATATGGTCGTCTGTGTACCTCTTTCCACAGACCAAATTAACATATAGCACCATTTCTTATGCATCCCTTCACATTTTCCTGAGACATCTTAAAATTAATAAATCAATCATCCCCAGGTAATATTACCCCGGGGAGGTCTTCATACATGTAACAATACCTATGCTAATAGTTCCCAAAACCCCCCTATGTATATAAGCATGCACAATTTCATTCTTCATAGGACTGCTCCGAACGGGTCATCAGTGTATGAGTAGTCCAGTGAATGTATTCAGTGTATGTTATCGTATGTTATGCATTGTCCGGTGTGGCAAGTCTTCAGCTCCTTTGAGCCTGCCCGAGTGAGTCAGAGGTTGCGTCCGTGGCAAGCCACGCGGTCGCCCTGCTGGCGAGGCAGGCTAGCACTTGACTCTGGCGTGTTTTTTTTATTTTTTATCCAGGACTTATGTGGTCTGGTCACCCAGTTCCCACACGTCACCGTTGGAGTCAGGTTCGCCTCCTGACTCATCTTGTTCTTAATTGCTCATCACCTGTATCATTTCAAGGACTGCATCATTACCACGAGACAGTGTTAGACCACCCCTGCTTTCAGTCTTATCAACTACTACTGTCATTTGAGTGAATTTAGAAGCTATTGCTCGAACTGCAAGAGACTTGAAACAGGGAATAAGACAACATACAATTAAGCAGAACACTAATATTATGAGTGCAATGATGCCAAGTACAGAAGCAAACCATGCTCCCCAGGACCCAAAAATACTTTTAAACCAGTTGGATAATAGTGAACCAAACTCAGGAGGACCTGCATTCTCTTTCATCTCATGGCGTAGTTTGAATAGTTTGTTCATTGCTATCGTGAAGTTTCCATCTGGCGCTGTGTTATTGGGAATGAAGGTGCAACAGTAACTCCCTATTTTGGCGCAAACTCCTCCCTCCTTTGCTAACATCCAGTCGAGTACCATTCTATTCTGCATGGTCATTCTTGAAGTGGCATCTAACTGCTCTCCTAGTGCTTTTAATGCGTCTGACGTGTAATTGATGAACCTCTGCTGATTGTAGTATATATAATTTATCCATTCTACGTTTTTATTAAGCCCCACCCAGGGAAAGATAGACTCAAACCCTGCGGTCACCTCATCTCGAGCTTTGTATTGTTGGGGAATTCCCCTAGGTTGCCCTATGGCATCCAAATAACCCCCGTATGCGAAAGGTTGATCCTCCGCCTCTTCATCTCTAGCCTCACTATCGTACACCTCCCTCTTATTTCTGAGTTGAATTTTTGCGAACCCGTCTCTTTCTGGTCCCGAGTCGTCTATATTAATAACTTTTGCTGGCTGCATTATGGCTACTCTTGCACATTTCCCTGTCCAATCTGGTGGTAAAGTGTTTCTTAACCCCCACTCTTTCCCACAAGCCCACCAGAAGTCAGCCAGTGGAGCATCCTGCAACAGATACGGGAACTTGTCTGCATACATATGGTTTCTTCTTTTGTCGATGAATTTATCTTGCTTAGTACATGCTTGGCCCATCACACACCTGAGGGGAACCATTCCTCTTAATTCCCATGCTTGTCTATAAAACACTGATGTGCCTGTAGTAGTGTTGAAAGGACCAGTAGTAACCATGGTCCAAGTTCTATTACAATTTCCTTCAAACACTCCCACATCTTCTCCACCAAGCTGTTTATCTGTCATGTCAAAGCATTCATAATTAAAATGCTCTTCCACTGTGTAGTCCCGTATTTCCCTTAAGTCAGTTTCCGGCCAAGTATGTATCTGTAATTTACATGAATCCCGTAATGTATAGCGTATACCGTTTTCTATATTAAAGGTCATATTTCTATGTGAATGACTTCCCATATACATCATGCATTCAAAAGGACTATATGGATAAATAGAGATGTGGTCTTTATAGTCCCAATCATGTTGAGGAGAGTCCTCCGACCTCCAGGGTACCGGAATGACCACCTTTTCTTCCGATGCCATGGAACACACATAACAATTCTTTCCGGGTTCAACAGTTGTAGCGGTATATCTTGCCCACTTATACCAGAGGTTGTTCCCTCTGGCTATGATTTTTCTGGCTTCGCTACCACCCTTCCATTTCTTTAGAGGATTTCTCATACTCACGGATCCACCCCCCTCTGCTGCTCTCCGTTTTCTGGGAACTTTATCCTCATCCAGACTTTCTAGTTGGTCCTTCACCTTAGCCTGGACCTCAGTGGGGGCGGTGGCCTGGATCTCACCAGCACTATCATCCAGGACTTCCACAAGTGCGGGAATCGGGATTGTGTCTGGCCCAGTTAATTGGACCTCATTCCTGGGCACCATGATGGTGATGGACTCTGAAAACCTTTTTATTCAGGAAGGCATTTCTGGCCTTGTGTTAAGTCTTATGTTAAAATGTTAAAACGTTTCCTATTATGCTTATGTTAACTAATTTTTTATTGTATTATTATAGTTAGTTTCTAATATGTTGGCACTCTGAGATTCTTCCGAATGAATAGTTCGTTACAAATGAACTGAATTATTATTATTATTATTATCTCGCCCAGGTCGAGCTGCTACAAAAGAATGTTCCCCATTCTAACCCCAATAACCTAGATTGTGGTAGTCCTGTGTTCCTGAAATTCTACAAAAAGTTAATACAATATTACATACTAAACCCTTGACTTCTCACCACCATTGGCTGGAAACTCTTTTTGTTTAAAACCTCCATCTATTTCCAGTCTCCTGACTGGACCAGTCCATATGCATCCACCTGTGTATTTATAATCTCAAAAAATTAGAAACAACAGATACACATAATTTCCACACGCCCTCTTGACATACTCTAAATATGATGACCAAAGTTAGCAGTACTTTACTCCATGCTTCCCATACATTCCTTATTGTTATACTCAAATCATTGCTGCAATGCTAAAAACAAAACAAAAATTCACATATTAAAAATATACTTACCCTCTCTTAGTATTGGTCCCGTCCTTAGACATTCCTTAGTCCATCATATGAACCCATCCATTTTCCAATACCTTTTCATATCTATGTGGTACATGACTACCTATACAATTACACCTTCCATCGTAAAATATTCCCCAAAAGTTGTATCCCTACTCCTTTTTTCTGATTATAGATGCTACAAACATAGCATTATGCAGAATTTTATCCCAAACCTCCCATAAATAGGGTGACCATAACCCTATATTAAATTTTCCTCATATACCCCCCTTGCGCACTTGAACTCAAAGTGCGCACAAATCAACAGGGCTAATAACATGTATGAAGTTACTCTGTGGCCATCAGAGCACATTCATATTTTATCATGCCCGCCGTTCATCCCCCTTTTGTTTTAAATCCATTGGTCTTATTCAATAAACTAGTTTCATTACATATTCACAGTATCTCTATTAGTACAAAGTTTGGCTGCAAAGTCATTGCTGAATCCTGTGTGGAAGACAACCATGGCCCACATGGTTTATCAAATATCTAAAGGCTACCCCCCTTTAGCCACATAATAATAATGAACGGGCTTACATTGGTGTTTACATCCTGTATACTGCATCAATCCTACTTATTCCAAGATAAATCACTAGTAAACTAAAACCTCACAGGGCATGGCATTCCTTCCTCATGCCCACCCCCCTATGAAAGTACAATAATCCGTAGTTTACGTTCCTTTAAAGGCACTTCTGTTCCTTAACCAAAATCACTTAGCATAGATATTACAGCCGAGTCTGCAAGAGACACTTAAAACCACATATTTACATATATACTGTCAAGGTGTTAACATAATTCCTCACGCAAACCTTTAAGTATAAGACATTTAACTCCATACCAAGACTGGCCTGTTCTGAGTTTTACTGACGCCTGCGCAGAGGATCCTCTTCTCTCTGTCACTCTCCACCCAACTGTGTAACTAAGAATGTTGATAAGAGAAACTTTTCATACTCTACTCGTCTTTTTTCCTCCATCTCTCTATTTTCTCTGTATCTCTCTCCTGTTTACCATGTCTATCTTTCAACCTATAAATGCATATCAGGTTAAATCTATTTTCAGTGTTGGTGTTGAGCATCATCTACTCTTTTAAATCCTCATTAATCCTATCTATATGTGACATATTATGGTTATACTCACTATCAGTATGGATTATCTAACCTAAATCTGCGTATTTTATGGTGTAACACGAGTCTGAAGGACCATAGTGTTACCTGCAGTTTAGCTTGGTTTGATTACATTTGTGGTGTGGGAAGTGCTTGGAGAACCATGGTGAGGCGTGGTGTCTGACTAGTCAAAGAGAGTCCATCCGGGGTACACTGAATTTAAATTCCCATACGGCACAACACGTAGTGCCCTAACATAATAAGAGTATGATTTTAAATCAATATTGGCATCCTTGCTTTCTTCCCACTCACTTCACTTCACTGATACTGCACACTCCCTTACAGGGACACTAGACCCCTGGTTTCACCCATTCGTGGCTGAGCATTTGTCTGTCCTACCACATCCTGCCTCTAAGTGCACCTCCTTGAGAGTCCTTGTTGAGTGTGTGGTCATATCGGAGGCCCAGTAATCTGACACCTCCCTTCACCCCCTCTGCCTTTGCCTTTTCCTCTGAAATCCTTCGAGGGCAGATGCCACTGTCGAGGTGGCTGTGTCCAGTTCAATTTCCCATAGGCTGGGGGTGAGGTGCCATAAAACTGTCAGGGAGGGGATTCCTGTGTTTCATTTGAACAGACACTGGTACAGACATGAGACCCAGTCCCAGGCCCGGTGTCGGGGCTTGACCTTTTCTTTCTCCCTTTCACATAGTCCAGTTAGGTTTGAATTCAGACCTTGGCATAGATTCAAGCAAGACGTTTTCTTTCCATCTCACTTTCCAGACGAGTTATTAAGTTTGGAGCACTTTCTTGCAAAAATGGGTAGTCTAGATCAGCCCAGCCACAACTGAATGTCCCCAAAGTTGATAGTGTGTGCTGACCTTTCTTTCTTTCCTTATGCTATTCCTAATTCTTCCCCCTCTTCTGAGTCACTGCCTTCTCTGTCCTTATTCCATTCTTCAATTTTTCTAACTATGCTCTCAGCACTTTCCCTAATGGACTTTGTGCTGTCTTTTTCACTGTTAATAGGAGCACTTGTGTTTACAAATCTGGCTGTGGACGTTTGTCCTCTTCCTCATTATCAGAGTCACTCAGAAGTCCTATTTCCAGATCCCCATCTATACTTATCCCTTTATTTTAAGTCAAACTGTTTTCTTGTCTTGCCTTCCACCACGTGTCCCCTTTTCTGGACTGTTTCTGACACTCAGACATCTCCACACCTCATGCTGCATTCTCCTCAAACTTCTTAATTGCCTTCATTATCTCAAACATCTTATGTCCTATTCCTGCTTGTCCTGGCTTTTTGGTTAGTGAAGCCTGCTCTCTTATTTCTGGCATTAGATGATTATTTAATTCACTTTTCTTTCTTTAAAAAATCAATTAAAAGTCTTTTCTTAATTTCAATTAAAATAGAAGTCTCTTCTTTCAAAAATGTCCTTTATCAAGTGATCCATTCCTGCCTCTGAACAATCCTGTTTTATTGTTTGTGTTACAAAGTCATTCAAGTGATAAATTCTTTCATCTATCTCATCCCAATTTACAGGATATTTACGATCACTCCACTTTTTACTAATTTTTTCAATAATACTCGCCTCTGATGAGTACAATTTACTTATCTCCTCCAACGGTGTAATTTGTTCTGTGTCTACCAAAGCCATTTTTAAGTCCAGAAATTACCACAGAATTATTTGTATTATATTATTCCCTTCTACTCTCGGTTCCACTTGTATATGCAGAAATTCACTTGTGGCTCAAATGCCCCTCCTTTATGCCCCTCCTTTACCACGCACTCAGGCTTGTGGGCTTGGAATAGCCCCCACCCGTTGCCTTCCGCGTGTCTCCTTTCTCTCTCTAGGGAGCGACTTCTCCCGTGTACATATATACTGATTGCCAGAGAAGTCAAAGTTGATCAGTTATTATGGTCAACTTACAATACTTTGAATGATGTTAATTACGATGTTATTCAATATTTTACGCGTATGCATCCGCATATATATTTCACACCATTTCGTATTTCCACGTCTAACTTTAATATGATCACACACACTTTTGCAACCTTAGTCACAAGTATTTACAACAATTATCCTAACAGTCTAATATCTTGATTTACTCCTATATCACACGTACTTGTCACAATCTGTTCCTGTGCTACTTTCTTTTCCCATCTAAACGTATTCCAACTTAATATTTATTCCTATACCACACGTGCTTGTCACAATCTGTCTTTCCTGTGCTTCCTTTGTTAGTCACGAAATTACCTTTAAAGGGATATTCAATGACAGTTTTTCAAGTGAAATGTTTTACAGATCACAATTCTCACTCCTTCACAGAACTGTTATTTCCTGAAAAACAAAACTCCTTTAGCACATACATCAACCAATCATTCAACTTCACTTTTCTTCATACCATGACCAATATCAGTACTTACTGACATACCAAACGTTTATCACAACTCAACAAGTTGTTTTTCTAGATTTTCCAATTGACAAGGAAGACCTTTTTCTTTACACACAATTTTCTACTCACCATTTACCACTTTCTTTAGTAAATTACCACGGCAATCCCTGATTGCCTAAATAATCTTATCAGATTATTTTCACATGTAACACATGCAATTCACATGATGTGTCCAATCAGTTAGGCCTAACTTTTTCTGGACACACGGAAAAACTCCTGGTTTTCCTGTTACTTAAGGCCCTGCCTTTTTCCACGGCAACACCTGGTTACCTTTTTCTTAGGCGTTGCTCGAGCACCTTTAAGAATTTAATCCATTATTTTCTCATGCAATTCACATGCTATTCTCGTGCAACATAAAACGAACATTTTTCCTAATTACTTCCAGATTTTACACACTCAGTCTCAATATAGGGTTTTTGTCTGAAGAATTTTGTCCAGGCTAGGGTTTTCCAATTGACTCAATTTCCCCCGTCTGGTTAACAAGAATAATTTTTGCTTACCGTTATTTTTAATTTTTAGGTGCCTTGGGTCAAGTGGTTCCCCCTTCGGATCTTTTTCTGATCAGTCCCATCTGGGGTGCCAAATATGTCGTGGCTGATCATTCCATTTCTTCCCGTGATCAATATATTTTCTGAGACTGATTGTGAGAAAATCTGATAGTATTTATTGTAATCGTTAATGTCACAATAAGGAGACGTCCATGGTCAGCTCGATCTCTAAGCATACAACGTCTTGTCACTGTTTTTAAGCCTCCACTCTGTGGGGCGTTGACCTGTATCAATTCCCCTAATCATCTGTATTTGGACATGTATCTGCACCCCAGGGTGCCTATTTTCTGAGGCCACCTTTGACCTGACATCTGTCTATTTCGAGACCTAGACTTCTGTCTCCGTCTTCACCTGGTGCTTAGATATTTTGGGGCTGCTTTAGGCTCTAACCATGTCCTTATCTGGCGCAAATGTCCTTATCTATTCCTGTACTGTACCTTGCGCTGAGACCCAGGCCATTCCATATTCACATCAGCATAAAAAATATCCCACAGAAACAAATAACTTAATTTTGATTTCTCTCCCCTGTCCATACCAAATCACTTTTTAAAAAAATCTACATTTATACACAGCTCCTATAGTGACACAAATTTCTGCTCTCCCCAGGCACTTTCTTCATGTTGCATCAATGTGGACAGTGGATAAATATGGTATGTGTGTTTATGTGGGTATATACCTCTCTGTTCATGTGAATCTTTGTGTGTGTGGGTCTGTGTATATTTGTGAATCTGTGTGTGTGTGTGTGCCTGTGTGTATGTGTACACACAGGCTTAGCTCCTCGGCAGTTTGTTTGATTATATTTGCCAGGATGCTGCTGGTGTTCCTGCAGTGCGGTGCTCTGAGGTCCATGTTTATGAGGGACTGAGAGGCAGCCCTGGCCCAAGCAGATAGCTGGACCACCACACTTATTGCAGCCTGCCTGCCTGCCTGCCGGCCTGCCCGCCTGCCTGTCTGCCTGCCTTAATGCCTGCCTGTCACACCATTGCTAAAATCACCACCCACTCACCCATCCATGTTCTCCCATTCCTACCTCTCTTGCTGTTCTCCTGCCTGTTTTGTGTTTGTGTGCCATGTGGGTTGTGATGGTGTTGGCAGGTGTGAGGTCTGCCCCTATGCATACACACACACACACACACACACACACACACACACACACACACACACACACACACACACACACACACACACATGTGCGTGCCCACACACACATACCCACCCCCTCGCCCTCGCCATCACTGGAGCACCTGGCATGGCAACCCTTCCCTGCTAGGCTTGTGTCGTGCCAGCCCCTTAATCCCTGGAGAAATCAAGATGTGGCAACCAACACCCCCCAACACCCCCCAACCCCCACCACCCCACCTGCCCAACTGCCTCCCCCTGGCTAGTGGGGTCACTGAGATGCGGGGAAGAGAAGCAGCCATGTTTATGTTCGATGGCCTAGATAAGAGAACTGGCCCTGCACCTGTGTGCATGTATGTGTGTGCTCATGTGTGTGAGTGTATGTGAACCAGTGTGTGTGTGTGTGTGTGTGCGTGTGTGTGTGTGTGTGCGTGTGTATGTGTGTGTGCGTGTGCGTGTGTGTGTGTGTTTGTGTGTGTGTGTGCAATCAGGCTCTGTTGCTTTTTGCAATTGGGATAACAAATTGTCTCCCCCCTTGTCATCAGCCTCTCCGTCCCCCGCCGCTCTCATCAAAATTCTTTTGAATGCGTGGTTGCCTTGACAGCGGCGAAAACGCACTGCTGAGATTTTCATCTCAGATAAGGATTCTGACTTCGCCTCTCCCCTCTCTCTCACTCTCTTTCTTTCTCTCTTTCTTCTCTCTATCTACCCCTCTCTCTCCTTCTATCTCACTTTCTCTTTCACTCAGCACTGCCCCCCTCTGTCTTTCCTCTCTCTCTCCACCCTCTCTCCTTCTCTTTCCTCCCCTCCTTCCTCCCCTCAGAGCCTCACCCCCCCCCTCCACCAATACTTTGCCCCCCCCGCACAGTACGCTTTTAGAGCAGATGATTTATCTACCAGACGCTTTCAAAGTAATGAGGCAATAATAGAATAATATCAGGGCCAAAAATACGACATGTTTTGGATTACATTATGGTGGCATACTTAGGGAAATGGAGGGACAGGGTGTGAATAGGGGGATGTTAACTAATGAAATAAGGAAAATGAGGGCTTAATGCTAACTTAGATAACCACCTGGTGTCTGTATGTACAATCTTATTTCCTTCTCAGCATATGAAAGCTGTTATTTGGGAAAACCAATTGCGTGCTCCACAGATATAGCCAGTCCCAGAAGGTTATACCTCCTGAAAAGACGTGTGTATAGCAGTATGTGGCCTCACTAAAACTGCATCTTTGTGGGTGAAAAATCATTGCAGTCAATGGGATTTCCTCGTGTTATCTGTGCAATACAATACATGCAGTTATATAAATGTGTGCTTAAATACATTAGGCGATGTACAGAAGAGACAGAAGTACAGAAGAGGTTTTGCAGGAGGACAGCTGAACCAGGAAGGCTGAACCACTATGATACATGTTTATCCTCTTAGGTTTGTCAACAGGGCCAGGGGCGGCTTGTCCATAAGGGCGATTGGGGCGAGGCACTGCCTACGGGAAAAGGAATTTTTTTTCTGTCGGATTCTACCACTAGACCGTAAAAGTGTATAAGACCGACCGTCATACAGCTTCGACCAAGGCATATTCTGTCGAGATGGCTAGTGCTCAGTGCAACAACTCAATTCTTTCTTTGAAAGAAACTCCATTCGGTCGGCGTACTAATGGCGAAAAATTGGCAACAATACAATTAGGACCTCCTAGACCAAATGTATCCATTCAACAGGTTTTCTACAAAGGGGGAGAAATCCTACATCCAAGAATTGGTACGAAAGAAAATCGTGGATAGCAGGCTGTGAAGTGGCTGTATTTCTATATACCACTGTTACTTTTCATAGGTTTCACAGTGTGAATGTTCGCTTCTTGCACTAACACTGAGTTATTTTTTATGTGATGACTTATTTTGCTTTTGTAAGCCAATACTTTCAAGATCAGTCAATAAATATTGTTGGTTTTGATTTACATGTTGCCCCCTTCTTTATGCTGTTACTGGACATATCATGTGTCCTGTTAAGCTATGTCACATCATACAACATTTGAGACATGTGAATAATGAAAAAGTGGGAAAGTTGTATTTTGAAGCCGCATCATTTTTGCTTATGAAGGCTCCTGGATGCAGCTTTCTTCCATAGCTGTCCACCTGTAACTAGCTACTCTTATGTAGCTAGAGGGCAAATCTTTCTGTTGTGTGCTGCCATCTAGTGGACAAAAAGGTATTGTTGTATGAGTTAATCAGCTAACAACAAATTGATACAATTGTCTTGCTTAATGTACCTACTGAATGGGTTGCCTTAATCATTATCAAAAAATTGCCCCCCCCTGAGAATTTTTTCAGGAGCCACCACTAAACAGGGCTGAACTGGTTTCCTGAGAACAAATGAAATACATTCCCAGTATGTCCTCATAGTGTTGTGAGTGTTTTGTATATACAGACTGGTTTGTTTGTGCTAAAAACAATCAAATGGTGCCTATAATGTTCAGCTGCATAAGGCAGACAGATATATTTGAGATATTCATTGCATTTCTGGCATACCCTGGATAGCTGTTACACCCTCTATGGGCAGAAATAGCTCAATCATAGACACTGAAACAATTAGCCGGAGTAAATAATTGAATTTTGCCAATGCCATTTCATATCAAGCATGGGACAGATTAAATTAGAAAGTCACAGCTCACTGACTAGATATTTTAAATAATGCACATTTTAATCATGCAAATAACATTACAATTGCCCCAAATAATTATTCAGTATGAATCATCTGGCTCCTACCCACACTCACCCTCGATTCCCTACAAATTCACATCCCCAGCAACTAGAGAGGGAGAGTGTGTCATTCTGCAACCTATCAATCAAACCTGTTTTTAAGCTTTGGCTGCAGCAAACCTCACCAACCAAGTGGAAACAAAGGGCCTGTTATGTGAGTGGGAAAAAAATACTATAACAGGAAGGAAAAAACATACACACGCACACACACACACACACACACACACACACACACACACACACACACACACACACACACACACACACACACACACTGTGTTTCTCTCCTTCTCTCTCTCTCTCTCTCACTCTCTCTCTCTCTCTCTCACACACACACACATTCTATTTAATATATACACACACACACACACACATACACACTCTCATTCTCTTTCTCTCTCTCTCTACCTCTCTCTCTCTCTCTCTCACACACGAACACACTCTCATTCTCTTTCTCTCTCTCTCTCTCTCTCACACACACACACAGACAGACACACATACACACTCTCATTCTCTTTCTCTCGCTCTCTCTCTCTCACACACACACACACACACACACACACACACACACACACACACACACACACACACACACACACACACACACACACACACACTCACACTCACACACAAGAAGCCTTATGCCTGCAGAGCTTGTTACCCTGTGCTATCAGTGCTAACAGCCTTACAGCACAGCCACAGGGAGGGCTCAGAGCACACTCCCAAGGTATCATCACTGACTTCCTCCAGTTCCTCCAGGTCCACTGTGCATCAGCATCTCCAGATAAAGGAGAAAAGAAGAGGGGAAGGTAACCTATGGCCCATGTCCAGTGTCCCATGTCAGTGTGAACTAGCATAAAAGGGTTTTCATGTAGACAGGCAGTGTGGTATAATGGATGGGGTTATGTTCACGTGAGTCAGACAGACGTCTTTAAGCTTGCTGTTTCTGTCTCAAACTACATGAAAATGGTGCATTTAGCTGCCAGAATTTTTACAAAGAATTCCAAGGGAGGATGCACATGAACTCCCCTACAGGTCTAAGCTATGCCTTGAATGTAGCAACATCCCTGGGGCCCTCTTTCCCCCCTCTCCTTGTTTGTCTGTCAGTACTTCGAGCCCTGCCAGCTCCACATGGCTCTATGTGATGGGTGGGAGAGGGAAAGGAACCATTTTCATCAACAACCAATTTTGTCATCAATCTGGGTTCAGCCTCAGTGAATTCCAAGGGCTTAATAGGGAGGGATCTCACCATGCGGGGGATTTTGCTGTTTTCTCTGTCTGAAGAAATTTACATTATTTGTTGATTAAAAATTAGCAGACGTTTGCCCCTGTGGAAAGTGTAGATTACGTCACTTGAAGCTACAATGTGCACAATTAAAATTAAGATTTGAATGATTGAGTTGGCTAGCTGGCCACAAATTATAAAAGCAGACTGACATTCTCTAGGCCCAGGTTTTGATTTTGTGTCTTTTCTGGCCTCTATTGATAGTGACAGTGAAGAATAGACAGGAAAACGGAGAGAGAGATGGGGAGTGGGCTTGACAAATGACTGGACTCAAACCCGGGTCCGTGTGGTCACATGCTACCGCTGCATAACAGCTTCCCCAGTTCTTCTTTTTTTAGGCTCAACTATCTTCCCAGCGGTAAAAGGTTTACAGAAACAACCTCAGCATAGGACACATCTATAATGCTGCCCCAGGATGGTCAGTGAGACGGTCATGCAGAGGCCTTGTAGGGACTCATCCCTATTTACAGATACACTTTACATAAAGCACATCTCCAACAGACCAAACCTACATGCCGTGACTTCAAATTTGCCTCGCTCTGCTCTTCCCCCCTGTGCTCTACTCCGCTCTCTTCCTCTCTGTGAGGCGACACGGCTAATACGAAAGGAAGCGCTTTTTCGGTCGAGAGGAAGGAGATCAATATGAGCGTGGAAGCATACCGCCGTTTGAGAGAGATTGATCACAGGCGGCACTTCACAAAACCGACGGCACTGCCCGGTCCAGCCTCCAATTAGACGGCTCATCAAAAATCGCAGACACTCCGGGAGATTGGGCCACTGCTGGCTGTCGGGGTCTCTCGAAGACAAGACAGTGTTCAGTCTTTCACGGGTGTTGACGTATGGATCTTGTCTGGAGAGGAGATGTTTTGTTTGAGATTCTGTCCTCCAGGCTGTCTTATTGAGTGAGGTTCTACCACTGAAGAGCAAACATTCCTCTCACACAGCCAGCTGAGAACCAGCAATTTGCACCAATGCATTTCAAAATGTTTTGATGTTGTGTGAAGATGTTTACATTTGATATGCATATGGATTTTACTGTATATGAATGCGTGTGATTTTCTCTACACATCTACATTTCTTTAATGTCTGGACATATATATTGTGATGGCCCAGCCGGTGAGCAGTGCCCCACATGGCTGAGTGCAGCCAAACGAAGGCGATTAAGAGGCATGGTGTTGGATGGGCGGTACTACCCCAGAGGTTTCTCATAGGGAACTCCTCCCCACCCAGGTGTCTCTGGTTGTCCCTCCCAGGTGCACTCAATCAATCAGGCAATCAGGAGCCTTTTTAAACTCAACCAGAGGATACGGAAGCCAGACTGTCTTGCGCCACAGAGGAGTGAGAACCAGACGCCTTCCAAGACAGTCTCAGGGTAAGAGGCCCGCGGCCTGCTATATATATTACTGAAGACGGGTAATCGCTCTCTATCTCTCTCTTGTCTCAGGGAAGAGCCCGACGGAGCCCCTGACGCCAACGGCCAGACCGGTGAAGATTTCTGAGTTACCTTTTTGCGCCCCCTCCCTTTTCCCCCTTCAGTTTGTACAATAAACCTAAGTTCTGTTCACCGCAACTCCTGTGTCTGACTTCTCTTTTTCCACTTTGTGTACCCACTGTTTGCCCTTGCAAGGCCAGGCTCCCACATATGGTGGAGAATGCGAGCATTCTGAGTCTTCGCTATCAGTGGGTATACCGAGTTGGAATAGAGCACGTCGGATCAGAGGAGAAGGTCGAACATGGAAGAGATCTTGAAAGCCATTCTGACCTCGCAAGCCAATCTGCAGACAGCTGTAGTAGAGCTGTGTAGAGCAACAGGAAAACCGAAAGAGCGAAAGCCAAAAGAGGTGCTGACTAAACTGACGCCAGATGATGACGTCGAGACCTATATTACCCTGTTTGAAAGGGCGGCAACGAGAGAGAAATGGCCAAGAGCAGAATGGGCGAACAACCTTATGCCTTTCTTGACCGGCGAAGCTCAGAAAGCCTGTCGGGATCTTTCAGCTGCAGATGCCGTGAGTTTCGATAAGGTAAAGACTGCCATCCTAGCTCAATATGGACTTAGCCTCCCTGCCAAGGCACAGCGAGTGCATGACTGGAGCTACGACCCCGCTCTCCCCGTCCGGGCACAGGTGATGGGTCTAGTCCGTCTAACCAGGAGCTGGCTGGAAGAAGCAGAAGGGCCGCCCATAGTGGACAGAGTGGTGATTGATCGGTGTATACGGGGCTTGCCAAACGATGCCAAGAGGTATGTCGCCCAGCAGGGGCCTCCCAATGTAGACACGTTAGTAGCCTTATTAGAAAATCACCGGGTGATGGCTAGTCTGATGCGGTCAGAAAATAACAAGCCAAACAATTATAAAGCCAAGACAGAGAGAGAGATGGTAGGCAAAGCTTTCAGTTCCCCACCAGCCCGAACGCCCTCTGGCTGGACCGGACCGGCTGCAAGACGAACCCAGTGGCCTCCAGTCCCACGATGTTTTTCCTGTGGCAAAGAGGGACACCTAGCCAGAGAGTGTCCTGATCGGGATGAGCCGATGCCGACAGCCGGGTCTACCGATAACAAGGGCCTCTACTGCCACCACCTCACTACCTGTTGGGCCCATGAGGGAGCACCAGCCCCAAAGTTTCCGGTGAAGATTGCAGGGAGAGACACAGAGGCACTCTTAGACTCCGGAAGTATGGTCTCCCTCGTCCGACCACAATTCGCCAGTGCACCCTGGGGTGAAGAGATGGCTGTGTCCTGCATCCACGGGGATACCCGGAAGTATCCAACCTCCAAAATCGAAGTGATCACTCCTCGAGGAAGATTCGCTCTACAGGTTGGGGTCGTCGAGCAACTGCCGGTTCCTGTGCTTTTTGGCCGGGACAGCCCCCTCTTCTCCCGCTACTGGCCAGCGAAGGCAAGGGACCCAAAACGGCGAACAAAAAAACGACCTGTGAAGATAGGAAAGTCCGTAACTCGCCCCGCCTGGGCTGCAATATCCCCCGATGGTAGCCCTGCTGAAACTTCTGATGACGACGTGGGTAAGGCTGTCCACACCCAGACCACAGCAACAGACCCTGAACGGGCAGCTGAGGTGGAGCCCCTGGAAGACATACACTCAGACGAGGTGTTCTCTCAATTTCCGGAAGTTGAAATGGAGGAAGGTCTTAGGCCAGGACAATTCGGCTCGGCCCAGCTGCGGGATCCCAACCTGACCCAAGCCTGGAGAGACGTCCAAGTGATAGAAGGTCAAAAGCAGGATGGGGTGAGTCAAGTGTCTTTTCCACATTTTATGATCAAGGATAAGCTGTTATATCGGGTAACTAAGAAGAACTCTGATATCTGTGAACAGTTGCTTATCCCAAAAGAGTATGCTTCAAAAGTGTTGTACCTAGCCCACTCCCACTTACTAGGGGCACATTTAGGAAGGGAGAAGACGTATGAACGTGTTCTCAGCCGTTTCTACTGGCCGGGAGTCAAGAGGGCCGTGGAGGAGTACTGCCGACATTGTGCCGAGTGTCAAATCAACTCCCCAAAGGTAGAGTACCGAAGTCCTCTGATACCCCTTCCCATTATTGAAACACCCTTTAGCAGGATTGGCATGGACATAGTTGGGCCCTTACCAAAGTCTAGCCGTGGTCACCGCTATATCCTAGTGATCCTGGATTATGCAACCCGTTACCCGGAGGCAATTCCTCTACGGTCTGCTACTGGGAAGGTGGTCGCCAGGGAGATGTTTCTGCTCTTCAGTAGAGTGGGCCTGCCAGAAGGAATCCTGACAGACCAAGGGTCCTGCTTTATGTCTAAAGTGATGAAATGTTTGTGCCAAAGCCTAAAGGTGAAACAAATCAGAACCTCTGTCTATCACCCTCAGACCGATGGACTTGTAGAGAGGTTCAACAAAACCTTAAAACACATGCTGCGCAAGGTAATCGCTGTTGATGGTAAGAACTGGGACCAGCTGCTGCCTTATATTCTGTTCTCTATACGCGAAGTACCCCAGGGTTCCACTGGATTTTCACCGTTCGAGCTTCTGTACGGTCGGAGGCCTCGGGGCTTGCTGGATGTGGCCAAGGAAGCCTGGGAGCAGCAGCCGTCCACCCAGCGCAGCATCGTGGAGCATGTGGAACAAATGCACCACCGAATGACCCAAGTCTGGCCCTTAGTTCGGGAGCACATGCAGCAAGCCCAAGCGCAACAGGCACAAGTATACAACCGTGGAGCCCAGGTGAGAGAGTTCAAACCAGGAGACAAGGTAATGGTTTTAATTCCAACAAATGATTGCAAGTTTTTAGCCAAGTGGCAAGGGCCTTATGAAATACTGGAACGGGTGGGGCCCGTGAATTACCGTGTACGGCAGACAGGCCGTAGGAAAGCCCAACAACTTTACCACGTAAATTTACTGAAGCCATGGCGTGAGCCTCTCCCTGTCCCCTCCAATGTCCTGGTAGCTAACCTGCCTCCCCAGGTCCTCCCGCCAGTGAAAATGGGTGACCAGCTGTCATCCCGGCAAGGACAAGACCTCCGAGAACTGCTCGATAGAAACAGAGATGTCTTCTCTGAGGCCCCGGGACGAACAACAGTCATCGCCCATGACATCAGAACAGAGCCGGGAAAGACAGTAAGGCTACGACCATACCGAATCCCAGAGGCCAGACGGGAGGCCATCAGAAACGAGGTGAGGAAAATGCTTGACCTTGGGGTGGTGGAGGAGTCACACAGTGCCTGGTCCAGTCCTATAGTCCTTGTTGGAAAGCCGGATGGCAGCATTAGGTTCTGCAATGACTATCGAAAGTTAAATGAGATTTCTCTGTTTGACACCTACCCTATGCCCCGGGTAGATGAGCTGGTCGAGAGGTTAGGACCTGCCCGGTTCATCTCCACGCTAGATTTAACCAAAGGATATTGGCAGGTTCCACTCACCCCACAGGCAAGGGAGAAGACGGCCTTCTCAACGCCAGATGGTGCCTTCCACTATCGAGTCCTTCCATTTGGTCTTCATGGAGCCCCGGCAACGTTCCAGAGGCTCATGGATAAGGTGCTCCGGCCACACCAGGACTACGCTGCAGCATACCTGGACGACATTGTTATCCATAGCACGTCATGGGAGAACCATCTGCAGCACCTAGAAGCTGTTCTCCAGGCCTTACGAGAGGCGGGACTGACAGCCAACCCTGCAAAGTGCTCCCTCGCCTTGGAGGAGGCGAATTACCTTGGGTACACTGTCGGACGAGGAAATGTGAAACCCCAAGTAAAGAAGGTGGATGCCATTACAACCTGGCCCCAACCCCAGACCAAACGGCAGGTGAGAACCTTTCTCGGGTTAGTGGGGTATTACAGACAGTTCATTCCTAACTTTGCCTCTTTAGCAGCCCCTTTACATGAGCTGACAAGCAAAAGTGCATCTAACCGGGTGAAGTGGACGGAACAGACACAGCGGGCCTTCAACGCCTTGAAGAAAGCCCTCTGCAGCGAAACCGTGCTACACACCCCCGACTTTGGCAAGAGGTTTGTGCTTCAGACAGATGCATCAGAGGTAGGCCTTGGGGCAGTCCTGTCCCAAGTACATGATGGAAGTGAATACCCCATAACCTTTGTTAGCCGCAAACTACTTCCCCATGAGAAGAATTATGCGACCATAGAAAAGGAGTGCCTAGCAGTTAAATGGGCAATCGGAAAGTTAAGGTATCACTTACTGGGTCGAGAGTTTACGTTGGTCACTGACCACGCACCATTGAAGTGGATGGCCTTCAATAAAGATAGGAATGCCAGAATAACCCGTTGGTTTCTACACCTACAGGACTTTAAGTTTACAGTGGAACACAGAGCCGGAAGACTGCATGGGAACGCTGATGCCATGTCAAGAAGGGACGACTGCCTGTGGTCTGCCGCTCCCCACCGTGGTTCGGAGCTGAGGGGGGGGGTATGTGATGGCCCAGCCGGTGAGCAGTGCCCCACATGGCTGAGTGCAGCCAAACGAAGGCGATTAAGAGGCATGGTGTTGGATGGGCGGTACTACCCCAGAGGTTTCTCATAGGGAACTCCTCCCCACCCAGGTGTCTCTGGTTGTCCCTCCCAGGTGCACTCAATCAATCAGGCAATCAGGAGCCTTTTTAAACTCAACCAGAGGATACGGAAGCCAGACTGTCTTGCGCTACAGAGGAGTGAGAACCAGACGCCTTCCAAGACAGTCTCAGGGTAAGAGGCCCGCGGCCTGCTATATATATTACTGAAGACGAGTAATCGCTCTCTATCTCTCTCTTGTCTCAGGGAAGAGCCCGACGGAGCCCCTGACGCCAACGGCCAGACCGGTGAAGATTTCTGAGTTACCTTTTTGCGCCCCCTCCCTTTTCCCCCTTCAGTTTGTACAATAAACCTAAGTTCTGTTCACCGCAACTCCTGTGTCTGACTTCTCTTTTTCCACTTTGTGTACCCACTGTTTGCCCTTGCAAGGCCAGGCTCCCACAATATCTACATTCATATTCATGAAATTTCTGTCTCAGATAATGAATCGTAGTTGTATCATATATGAAATGAAAAAAAATAGAGTTGCCTGTTTCTGTTAATAGAGACTATCTTAACTAAGACTAGTTAAGATCTATTTTATAAGACTAACTGAATTATCAGCTGTAAGCACTAAGTTGTGATAGGTTGTGATTGCTTAATTGTTGTGGCTTGGTCATGGGTATGTCGTATCTGTCACACATGCTTTTGCCGCGTGTCGTCATCAACAGCAGACATTACGAGCAGAAGTCACAACAACAGCAGGTTCGATCACGCCTGTTTTTATTTGTCTACTCCTCCATCATATTCATGAAGAACATGAAGGTGCAGCTGTTGAGTGCAGTGGTGATGACCAATGTCAAAGTGGCACATCCTAATTACATACACATCAGCCATACATGTCAAATATCCTCTCTTTGGTCCCCTTCTCTTTTTTTTCTTTTTCTCAGCATGTCTAATTGCTGCAGAAGAGGAGCCTTTCAGTCATAATTATGTACCTGCTTATTACACGAGGAATATGCCAACCCCCTAATTTATGCCATAATGCCCTGAAGATATTGAAGTTTAAATGCCTGCAGTTTGAGTCATTTGATAAGGTGTTTGCCATGGACACTTTACTGCTGAGGTGCCTTGTAACTATGTTCAATATTATAATATGGGGAGGTCACGTGTTATTTACAGTTTCTAGGTATATCACATGATACAGCATAACACAGCACACCAAAACACAACACAAGACAATAGAAGGCAACACAAAATATAACGTAACATATCAGAGCACAGTACAACACAATATAATGCAATGCAATAATCTGTAATGCAATTTAATGCAAAAAAAAAAACTGCAAAAAATACCCGTGCCATGATCTCTATCAGTTTAAATGTTCTCACTCACAGAGTGTCAGCAAATACTGAACATGAACATTAAAGAATGTGACATGGCATGAGGCCAGTGATTCACTGACCATTGGGAGTTTATTTTTCAGTGAAGTGCCGCATGAACTGTGGCTTGATTGATGCTATCCATCTTTACCATTTTATCCCCATACTCTTATTTTGCTGTATATATGGCATGTATTCATGTTCATGTATTTCTTTCAGGTTATCCCCTAGTCATTTATAAAAACACATATCCAACAATTACAGTTTAAATACATCTGCAGATCTAGTGATTAACAAAAACGTATCTGTTGATCTGTCTGAACAGAAGACCAGTCTGAAGTCCTGTTTAGAAATTACATTTCTAGGTGTACAACTTTGCCCAAGAATGTTTATTTACCTAAACAGAGCTATAATTGTTCTGTGAGTGTGACTAGTACTCTCAAGAGACGTTGTTCAAAAATTCATTTTCTCATGGTGGTGCTGGTTTGCCAACTGCGAACATAATCCAAGATAAAAAGATTACAGGATTCAATCAGCAATGTCTGGCGAAAATCAGAAGCCAAATAAACTGCGTTTGAACATGAACCAAAAAGAACCCCATTTTCTTTCCTTCAGGAGGAAAGAAGTTTTTTAACCTGCCCATTTTTCATCCTGTAACCTTAGACACAAAAGGAGGAAGTATCCGCTTGTCTAATCTATGTTGTTTGCCCAAAAAAAGGTTCCTCATATTTCCTGGGATGATCTATTTCATGGATTCTCTCAGTTCTGAGAGTTCACACACTTGATTTTCCTCCATTTCTCTACTTTTGTTTTTCTTGTTACTGTGAGGGGGCGATGAGACAAACAAACAAAAACAAACAAACTAAAGTTATCAGTCCCAGAGGGAGAGGAGAAATGGTGTCGGCAGGGAAGAAAGCAAATGGCAGGTTTAGATACAATTGGTACTTTGAAAAAGCATGATCTTCTGTAGAGTACTTTCGAATGGAACCTTTTCTGAGACCTCTGAGGCATCAGCAATGCTATGGTTTAATTTGAATGTCCCAAAAGCACGAACACTTTGTGAGGTATAGTGAGAAATATTTACTTGTAGTGTAAATCATTTTTGGCAAAATGATCTTAAAAACACAGACAGTCTCCAAAAACACGCATGCCAAATGTACTGTTTATGGTGTATCTTTGCAAATAGGTAACATCTTGTCGCCACAAGCAGTCTTTCTAATCATGCCAGCATATGCATATATGCATTCCTCTAAAGAAATAGTATGCAAAGGCATGAGTGAGGCACAGCTACCCATTCACACATCCCTTGAAGTCAGTTCCTGCGCCCCGCAGTGATGCACTTCCAGTAACAGTGAAACTAGGCCGCTTAATTTGTCGTACTCTTATCTTACTCTTTCTGCAAGCTACAGAGCAATTACCTGCTTTATGCTTTACCTGCCAACTGCTAAGTTAACTTTTGACTTCACTGTTCCCTCATGGAAGTTATGAAGCAATTTGCATGTTACTGTACTCTACTGCAATTACGTTTTTTTTTGTATATATATATGTGAAACTTTACAATAAAACAATAAAAGCACAGTTGTAAAATGTCAAGAGAGCAGAAACGACAAGGGTTACACTCAGTTTAAAACATCATGAACCCAGTCAAACAGTTTGATGGAAGCTGAGGAGGTAACTCTCACACTGTTGACTGGGATCCAGCCCAGAGGCATAAGACAGAGAAGACTGGGAAGACAGGGGCTCTGCCCTACAGGCTGACACTGGAACAAACCATTAGTCTTGTTTTCTCACAGTTTCCTTTGAGCTCTGCGAGTCCTGAAAAACTGCCTTCAGGTTTTTATTCATTTCTCCTGGTTTCCCCCTGTGCTTCCTTATCGCTATGTGTGTCATAAGGTACAACACAAGATACGTAGATACCTAATTTGTTGTGGTGTTGCCAAGATTGTACTTAGCTGTGGCAAACCTTTTAGCAGAGATAACTTGGTATGTGTAGTTGGAGCCCCTGACCCTTCTCTGGTGAGGAGAGTAAATTGAGACAAACCAGTGGATAACATCTTATTTATCCTTTGCAAAGTTATGGGTTAGGGTCTGTTCTGCAGCACAAATGTCTACAATCTGTGCTCTGTATCTTCATTACAACATCACTTGAGTTAAAGGGGTGTCTTTTTTTCTGAACATATTCCATTTTCATTACATAAATGAACTGTTACACAAACAGGCTCCCTCTCATCTTTGAAACCTGGCATGAACTCTGATACAGTGTGTGGGGATCAAGAACAGGCCTCCTTTGCATTCGAACTACAAACCCCAGGGGCCCTCCTAAGCACACCTCTTTAATCTTAGCCTGTAAACATAAACATCCTCAATAATTCCTAATTACCGTATTCCCTTCATTCACCTACACTAATTAATCCCTCTCTCTCAGCACCACATAACCAGCCCAAATAACTGACAGGACAAGGTGGGAAGACAGAAAGAGAGAGAGAGAATACACAGAGATGGAGAGGGAGAAAGCCGAGTTCAGCACACCAAAAGTGGGTTCACTGGAGAGAAGGGAGTTATTCCATAGCAACGCTGCATCCACCCACAAAAGTTTGAGAGGTCAAATTAGCGAGGGTTCTGCCTTCTATATAAAGCCGGTGTTATGTAGTAATTTTCAACAGGCCTGATATTTTTGAGGCTTGCAGTGAGTTTCATGGTGTCTGGGTTTTTGTGTGTGTGTTGTGTCCATGTCCTTGTAGTCAGCATTGAGCCTTGATGATAACATGTGTCTAAAGTTGATTCATATTTTTGATATTTTAGAGTATATGCAATACAGTACATACACATGGAAACTAAGCTTCAGTGTAACAAATACATAATAAATAAAAAACTTCGGCCATCACGCTGGTTTAAAAGGGTTGCTACTAAATACATCTAATCCCTGGAAAGACACAATTTTGAATGATCATGGACAGGGTATCATTGATTTTTGACATCATATTATCTGGATGATTGACTCTTCTTCGCAGTAATCCATTGTCGATGCAAGAGGAATGACAATACGAGCAGATATTTGCAGCGAAGAGTGTGCATGTAGGTGTCACTGTAATCCCTTCAATCCAATATTCCCAACCACTAGAGACCACCATAAGCAGTGGCGCAACGTCTGTCGCATGATAACAAGCTATGCATGTGAGTGTGTCATTAAAATGGCGAGCTAGGACACTCAACTCACTCTGTGTCAAAGAAAATGTACAACAGAAAGTGTCAACTTAAAGACACGCAAATTGGAGGAAAAAGGGTTTGGAGAGTAGCGGAATTCACACATAGGTTACCCATTAAATAGGCTACTGTCTCTCAGGCCACCTGTGCATCTGGTTGTAGGTATACACGTCTGCAGGTGACTTGCCATATGCATTCCGATTTAGTCCGATTTTTGTCAATAACTGACCAGAAATGAGAATGGCCAACGTATAAATATCGCTCTGAATTCCCAGCGGCATTAGTTTGCGGCAATTCTTTTTAACACCCTACAGACTGAACAATTCGCTTTAAGCAGACGATGCATGACACTTTTGTTCTGATCCTTCAGCCGCTTTCCAATATGCAGAGACAGATGTGGTTTTTTTAGCCAGTCGTGATTTGACTGCTGCACAGGTACAGGACCGTTCTGGGGAGGTCCGTAATATCGTAGCCTATTATGGTTTAAGATCAGAATATTGAGTCCTTTACACAACACCATTTTTCATGTGATAAATTCAAGTTCCTTTATAGACAGAACCCCACTCGTCCCGGACTCAATCGTGATGCTCTCTGGAGAACACACAAGCATAAAACATGCGTAGGTGGGATTCCTTCGGTTCGTTCCCTACAATGCTGGCAACCTTGGAAAACATTCGAGATGAACATCTTGTGCTGTCTACGGTTGGACGCGATTAACTCGTTTATTTGTGTCAAGGCACAAAGAGATTTGACGCTTTTTTTCTATCTGAACTAAACAACGCGTGTGTGCCTGCAATACCTTGGCTTCTTAGTCTTTTTCTTCACAGTCGATGCTTTGATAGGATTTTGAAGTGATGCGTTTCTCAGATGGGATTGGTCGCCAAACTGTACAGACGCAGACTGCAAGACGCTGCAAGAAATACGCTTCTTAATTACCGTAATGTTTTATCGGTATGTGGATTCGTTTGGCATCGTCTTTTGATATGGAACAGCTGTAACCAGAAATCTTTTTGAAAACAGACCAGGATTTGGATTTCATTCACATCGTGTCCAGTCTCCCAAGGATTGGATTTGGATTACGGCGCAGTAAACGTCGCAACCGAAGGGGAAGGTATAGACTGTTGGAAAGCGTCCGTCCTATCTCTTAAATCAACCCCATTGGATTTTAAAAAGTAACGTTGGAAGATGAATTTGAAGGATTCATTCCTTCAATCAGACTTCATGGCATCTCTGTAAACCAACGGAGGTTTTAGTGTTCAGCTCTGACTCGGGCTGATATCTTCTGGATTGTGAGTACTGTAACCCAAGACTAGAATTTAGGACGGGGAGAATTTGGGCGCCTTTGTGGAGAGCCGACTGCCCCTCAACTTGGCAGTCATATTAATGCTACAGGGCAAAGGTAATGCAAGTCTTTACAGTTACTGACCGCTACTGCATTTCTTTAAATGTCTTGTGCGACAGCAGGTCGATATAAATATCTTGCCACGTTGCATCAGTGACGGCTCTAGAGATAGAATTGATATTTTTGAGAGGAAATAGATTCAGTTAGTTTCGTGGAATCGACAGATAGGTTAGTGCTTGCCATGAGATGTTTGCCGCATAGGCAAACACAGATAATCTCCCAAGACTTCGTCTTTGACTCTGGTTAGGCTAAGCCTGTCGCAATTCTGACAAGCTGTTTCAATTGAATTAGCCTACTGTTAATTAAATGAACCACCCAACATAAGATACTAAGCAACGCGACGTTTATTAATTAAAGGGGAGTGAACTAGCTATACTAATCAATAGGGCAGGAAAGTCGATCTGTCGGTAGTTTAGAGGTTATTATACACTTTCTTGACGTGTCGGACATTGTTGTCCCTGCATGCATTCCATCTGACCTTAGGCAGTACAGTGGTATGTGTTGGTATGATGTCTGAATACATCTCACGAAGTTTCGTAGGCTACACACAACATGACGCGAATAAAGCCTTACACATCATGAAACTTATTTTAGCAGTGATATTCAGTGGCATAATGTTCATGGTATCACGATATGTAACACAAATAATACAAGGCAGAATTGAGACAGAGGCAATCGGCTATTTTCGAAAGCTTTTCATCATAATCTATTCAGCAACACTACAACATCTGCATGGTCACAAGATGCCCTCGACATGCCCCATACTGTAATTCTTACATCATGATCAGGGCTGGAGCTGTGTATGGTGCTTGACACTGGACAGACAGGCGGCTGTAGCCCAAATCCTGCTACTGAACCTCCACGGGCGTGTCTGCAGCAACGCAGCGCCCGTTCCAGCAAGTTAACGGCAGCGCAAGTCAGTGCGTTTTAGTGCTGGCAGCAACACTGACCACTGGGGGACACTGGTAGATTACTCAGAGTCACATAATTAGTTGTTCTCTAACTAGTTTTTGTAACTGTAGGTCGTGTACCCTTTTAAGCTTTTTAAAAGAGTGTGGGGTGGAAAAGCCCAGGATATTCTTCAGATTATATCTCTAGAACGAGCCTACACAGAAGTGGCCTATATAAAGTGCTCACCGATAACGTCTTGAAATGCGGATTTTAAATAGCAGTTGAAACATGTAGCAGTAAGCAACAGCAACACTTGCTAAATGTATTCTGTTTCTGATTTCGATTGAGAGATAATTAATTCAGGTTTGCTTTACTTTGCTGATACACCTGAATAATAAAACCAGCTCTGCAATTTCAGCTGGCCTACTTCGTGTTCAATTTAAAGAACAAACTAAAAATAATCTTCAAGTACAAAACAAATTTAAAAAAAATACTCGTCTCCTATGGGCTACACTTTCTAAATTGTCACACTGCAATTTCTGCAATGACTGTAGCTGATACCTGGTAGCTCTGGCAGATGTGACACTGCAGAGCCCACAGCAGGTGTGTGTTGTTGATTTGGAATATGGAGATGTGGAGGGTACAATTACCATCTTAGCCAGAGGATCTGGCCCTGGCCTATAGTCTATTACAGAGAGAAGCATGTGTTGCATTAGTAGGGGGAACGATTAGTCACTAATGTCATATGGATAAGAAGAGAAACATTCATTACATACTGGTTCTGGAGAGCAGCTGGTTCAGAGTTATTGCAGGGATATTGATGAGTAATGCACAGCAATTACCTCACTGGTCAAATACATGGCATAGAGTCACCATATTTCTGTAATGTGGCATCAAGTGCTTGTCATCAGTGGCCTGCAAGCTACTGTGAAAACCAGGCCTGTTTTATCTCCAGACTCTAGAGACCATGTGTGACAGTGCCACTGCTTTGGTGTGTGTGTGTGTGTGTGTGGTGTGTGTGTGCGTCAGCTCGTGCTATGGGGCTGAGGGCTACGCTGAGTGCTTTTGAGATGCTGGAGACATTTGAGACAGCTAGATGAGCTCTGTGCAGCAATAGTTGTCACTGCCATGGGGCTGATTATAGACTGCCTGAGCCATCCAAATCGCCAGTGGCAGCTGCATCCCATGCAAACATAGATATCAGATTGGGCCCAGGGTGGATGACTGCTCTACTGTGTTCGTGGAAGTTGGATGCTAGATCAGTATTGCTAACTCTACACGGCAACGGGTGCTGCCATTCTGTTGGGAGTAGATATTTTTCTTTGCTGGACTGGTCCAGATGGGATTTCATTGCATTTTACTGTATAGTATCGTGGTGGTCTCCTCTATGGTCTGTGCATCTGACATTGAATGTGAGTTTGTGCATCCATGAAAGTTATTCTGCCAAGGATCCATATAGGTCTGAGATCAATAGACTTGCTGAACACAGAGAAATAATTGACCTGCAGAGCAAGATAAAATGTAGGCTGTTAGCTTCTGCCACTTTTAGAGCTATTTGGGAGCAATAACTGATAACACCTACCAGTTCAGTGTAGAACTTTTTATTAGGCTTGTCACCTTCAACCAAAATGAGTGAATAAATGAATGAATGAATAAATGCTACTACAACTATTTATAATACTGCTGATGTTGCTACTACTACTACTACTACCACTACTATTAATTCTTCTACTGGCATTATCATTATTAGTACTTTTACTTCCAGTAGTACCTCTACTATTACTACTATTACTCCCTCGAATAAGAAGTATAATCTCAGATACTGTTTTAACTCTACCTTCAGGCTTCAGGTTTCTAATCTAAGGTTGTTTACTTCACTTGCTTCTTGTAATGTGTTTTTGGCGGCTACTAATGCCGAAGATTGCAGGATATGTTTTTGTCTTGAATTGGCTTGAGGGTGGGAGTCCTCAGAATGTTGTGCTCTGATGACCCCCTTTAGGCCCAGAGTGGTTGCATGTTGGTGCTTTTGGGTGAGAGCTAGAATTACAAGGCCCTGTAAGATGAGCTTTCAAGCTATTACCCTTCTTTCTCATCTCTGATCTCAGAAATGTGTCTCCCATTACAGGAAGGTGCATGTATGAGATATGTGTCCCATCTCCTCTCATTTAACATTTTATATAGGAATTTGCACGTAGAAGTGGCCCAGTGAATGGACATTATCAAGACAACAGCAACACTTAACGTGACTTATTTTCATTAAGATTAATTACCGTTGTCAGGGCGTGATTGATGCACTGGGAAGACACTGCCAAGGGGAAGGTACAATGGGACATTCAAGCCACAATGGCTCTTTCATCGCTGAAGGTGTAACGGTTCGGAGACGTCACGTGATCTCATTATCCGGAAGGCTCTTTGGTTTTATAGCCTGTTCAGTACTCGTCTATTCTGGCATGCCACTGAGTCCTCAGGTCTCCCCTAATGCTGCTCTATGAGGTGGATCCTAATGCAGACTTTATAACCAGGGGACAACACTGATCGCATTCCAAATGTAGTAATTCATTTGGCGGAGACATGTGTTAGCACACATTTCACAGGGTACATAGAGACTGTGACTATGGTGTGGGTGGTGGAAGTGAGGTAACCTTTCGAGAGCAGAGGTGTGGAGCATAGATGATAAAGATTAACAGCCATGCTGTCAATTTTTAGATGTTTCTGATAGTTTATGAAAATTTGAACATCTTTTATATTTGAAATCTGTTTTGATAAGAAAGAGAAATACAGAAATAAGCATTTGTTTCAGCAGAGGATGGCAGTTTATGATCAATAGGCTACTCCCACAGATTTTGTCTAGGTTGTTGAGGGAAATATATTAGTCAGTGTAGAATGCAGACAGTGGAGCTTGCATAAGCAATACCTTAGTAAAGCATTGTGTGGTGGTGCACAGAAGTGGGTTTGGGAAAAAGCTTATAAAATTTAAAAATGTTGTATAAAAAATGACCTTCAATGAATTCAAAGCGTCCCACTGAAGTGTGCATAAAAACACGCAGCACACGTGCAGCACCAACATGCAGCTCATTTCCTACAACACAGATATCAATTGCTAATAACAAATTATTACACTGGCTTTCACAGTCCTGCAGTAGAAGTCAAGATTATGCAGTTATTTTTCTAGATATGTGGACAATGATGTGTCCAAAATGCAAATAAGATCTACTAAGCTGACTAATTTGATGCCTCCAGCTTGTATAAAACCCCCACAAGCTCCCTAGTAAAATAGATTGCTTGTAGGGCCATAAATATGTTTGGCCCAACTTTAGTTATCATGTACCTGTCATGTATAATTTAGCCATCCTGTGTTCAAAGGCTCAGCCTGTCTGCGTGGCTGGCATGTGCTTGACTTAATCCGTCAGATTCATTGATGATTTATTTGCAGCATGAAGGACCACGCTAACAATATGTGGATACCCACTTCGCATTAAAACCAGCACCTTTTTAGTCAGTCAAGGCAAACGCGTTTGCAGCCAATGAAGTAGAAGTGTAATTTAGCTTCTCAACCTGATGCTTTGATTGCATTTGACTGTACTTGTGCCAGGTCTAGATTGGGCAGATATCAGAAGGGGCCACTGCTTCATGCCTAAAGGGACTGTCTAATATGGAAGAGAAAACAAAGGCACCACCAGCCCAAAATACCCACTGGGCAGAAAACTGGCGTCGACATAACCTGCCTTGCCCACAACAAATGGGACATTACTATGACAGAGGATGTCAGGGCCTGTCAAAACTGTCAGAGGTAACTTTGAAGGGGCTTTGGAATTTGCACCTGCACTGGCCTCAGCGCTCCCACTGTATTATGCAAGCGGTGTGACTAATACCAGGAAGTGCATGTCAACCCATCTGAGAGAGAATCCCTCTGTACGACTGCTGTTGTGTATATTTCAAAAACCCAAACAACAAGCGTGGACCCTTAGTTGTTTTGACGTGTTTCCACGTGAGTTCTGTACCGCATCAGGGAGAGATCTGGACCATATCAGAGTGGGATCCGGATAAGCTCAGGGACTCTGGACTCTTCAGAGACTGGGGCTGTAGTGCAAGGTCATGAGCCCTCTAGGGGTCCAGTGGTGGGGTTAAACGCTTCACTTAGAGCCATAAGAGCTGCTGGGCAGCAGTACAGTAACCCTGTGCCCTGGCAGGCAAACCCTCTCCCCACCATCCTGCATGAATGCTCAGATACCACCCACCAAAGCCCTGCTCATGTTTTATTTTCCATATGTTATGTTGCTTTCCCCATACATGCTTACACTTTACTTACTACAGGCTGATAAGGTACTCATAATGTCTGGAAATGCTTGGCTTGGCCTTTGTGATTGAAATGTTTGTACCATTACATTATAATAATTTAATAATGATATTATCGATGGCATGAATGGTTATGCTTTATTTTAAGTAACCTAAGGGATTGTATACCCATTCATGAATCAATTAATGAATTCATTGGTACATTTGACTCCTTATAAAATGCCAATTGCTTTAGCTATCCTAATCGTGTGGATCTCTTGGAAGTGACAGTAATAGGGAAATAGAATATGTGCTATTTAATTTTACCATGGGTAATGAGGGGATACAATTTAAAATATTTAACTGTTGGGATATGCAAAAGCCTTCTGACAGTATGGTGGCACATTTTGGGTGTATCTAAACACACATTTAATGATGAACACACAATTAACATTTATGTAGAGTTATAAGTAGGTTCACAGTACATAATGAGTATCCACCAAGTCTGTATAAATGTAAAATGCATCGAGAACAGTTTATAAAGAGTTATTTTCTTTAAAGCTTTTCATGGGAGCTTTGTATCAGGGACATCCCGGCTGTGGTAGAAGAGGGAGGGACTTTTGTTGTTTTTATCCTGATTGCTCCCCTACTCCCCCCCCCCCCCCCCCCCCCTGTCAACACTGGTATATCCCCTTTCCTTATAAGATTTGAGTGGAGTGTAAACTGAGTAAATGCTTTCTAAATATAACCAACATAACCAAAAATAGACTAAAGTAGGCCAACTTCTGTGTCGCTAGTGCTTTTGTCTCTCTGCCTGGTTGTTTTTATATTCACTCATTAAAGGCATAACTAGGTAAGACCTAGACGAAGCTGTTTCAGGTAGTGTTGGCTTAGTGTTGGCTTAAAACAGAGACATATGTGAGGGGAAATATCTGACAAGGTGCCCTGACACGCACAAATAATGGATTAGGCAGAGTCAAAGAACTCTATTATTTTTTTGTATTTGTATTGGATTTGGAACACCTTGCAGGATGATATTCCATTCAGACCAAGGAAACCATATATCCATGCCTTTGTAAGCTGTTTTCATGTTTTTATCTCCACATTTTTTTATACTGCCTTTTGATTTACATTTGTGTTGCTATGCATTAATAAGGATGGCTATCAATCAACTGCTACCATCAATCCCTGTTGTTGTCATGGCGATGTTCACCCGTTCAGTTTTGATTAGATCTATTTGTAGGGTGAACAAAAAATAAACAACCCAACCCACACACATACCAGCCAATCAGAAATAAGTATTTTCTGCAACCTTGGCAGAGTTCATTTCATAACACATAATACAGATGTTCAGCTTACTGTCTCTGGCAAGCCGGCAGTTTAAGGTCAGCCAGAACACAGGTCTGCGTTGCATTTCAAAAAGAGCATTCAACGTTTGTCCTTTTTAGGAGAAAAAAGGCCCATTTCTATGTGTTTCTCATGTGCCGTACGGCTCGCTTTGATTGGCAGCTTTGACCTTCTGCGAGGTTTTCCTGCAACCATGTTGAACTTTTCATTTTCTTTGACTTGGTTTCTTTTAATTCTGTGCTGTCGGACATCCATGCCCTTCGACAGGAAGACTGTGAGCAATGGAAGCGTATTAGATACCCTTTATTACACTGTAGTACAAACGCCTGATAGGTGGAGCAGTGGACGGTCAAAGCAGTGGGTCATGTTTTTTATGGCTCAGTAGACATCATATGCTGCTTACATGATACTGATGTGCTTTTGTTCTTTGGTTTGGAGCCATTTATTAATACCAGTGATTAGATGATGATGATGCCTTGTATCAAGGCTTGTTGTAATCTTCTTTCTGATGGGCAGAATTGTTTTTTTTTCCCCCTGGGATAAAAAGAGATAATAGCAAGCAAATCCTCGAACAGGGAGTTGGTATATAGCGTCAGCTTAGCGACGGCCCATGGAAAGTGCTTTTCATCCACTGTGTATGTAGCCCAGGCTGCTGGACAGAGCCTCTGCTGCGGAGTAGTGTGGCAGTTTTAATTATGTCTGTGTTAGCAGCTCTTTTGAAGGCTCACCAGCATTACATGATATGTTAGTTCAGAAGAGTCGGACTCAAAGTCATGCTTAATTTGACTCTGTGTCGTTCAGTGTTAGGTGAAACTGAGAATTGGATTCTGTGGTTGACTGTTCTCGTTAGCAACAAGAAAACCCATCTCCTTCAGCAGTGGGGGTCAGGTAAAGAAACCGGTTGAACAGTAATGATATCATTAGTATAGCTATATGTAGTAGCAGAAGTGTCCATTCCACCACCCCCAAATAAGACATTACAAAGTCAGTTGACCACTGCAGTGGCCAATGCAACTTGATTATTCATTAACTTAATATTTCAGCCTAAATGGAAACAAAAATGAAAGCTCCAGAGATTGAGGAGGAGGAGGAAGAGGAGGAGGAGGAGGAGGAGGAGGAGGGGAGGCTTTCAGCAAAGAACAGATTTACAACAAAGTGGCAGCAGCATGGCTCATTCACAAGGAAATGGACCACGACGTGACAGCGCTAATGCTCGAAACCTTCCACAGAGCGTTCGGTTTTAATGAGCCCTCATCACCTCTTTGTGCTCGTAAGCCAAAAGTGTTGGACAATTAAAAGCACAACATGGCTTTTCTAAACCACATGTGCATGTTAGCCACTGAACTCTTGGAAGAGGCAAGGTTGGTTGCTTTTAAGGTGGGCTGTTTGGCCGACTTTGGCAAACCTAGGTATATTATTACTTTTTAATAATTTTGTCTGTTCATTGAAGATTAGTACTGCTGTTGTACCACTGCTATTAGTGGCCATTTACGGTAGTATGTATAACTTCCTGTCACTGCTTTTTCATTGACAGAAAATATTACATTGGCTTGCTGCTAGCATGTTGACACCTGTGTATTCCGTGATTTTGGTATTTTGTAATGAACCAGTGCTCAGTTTAATAACCATCTGCCAAGGAGATGCAAAAGAATCAATCCATACGATACTGTAAATGAGTATGTAATGTCAGGATGACATTAATACCATGTTAATGCTCAGAGGAAGTTGCTGATACAGCTGGTTGTGAACTTCACAGGCCCGCACATATCCCCTGACAACCAGCCTGGGAGGGAGGGAGAGAGGCAGGGAGGGAGGGAGGGAGGGAGGGATGCTCTTGGCAGAGTGCTGTTGGTAGGGAGGCTTTGGAAGGACGCAATCTGCCGATGAGGCAGGGTTATCCGCAGGGTGTTTTCATGTCTGTCATAGATGCCATTCACGCCGAAACTGACGTAAAGGGAAAAGGCTCTGGCTTTGCACTCTGCTGTGTCTGTTTCTGAAGACTGGTAGGTAAGAGGTAATAGTAATTCATTTAATATACTATATATTGGAAACTCAGTTCTTAGGTTTGTCAGTCATGGCTTCAGGTTTATTCTTGAAGAATGGCGGCCGACCACTGTGAGACAGAGACTTGAAGATTCACCCTCCCTCACAGAACTTCACCTCAGTATATCTAAATCTTCATCCAAGGACAGTCTAATAAATACACTGAATTTAGGGGTGTTACCGTCTATTCAAATAGGCCCTAGAGACAAGGCTCTTTGTGTTGACCTGGGGGGGAAGGTGAGAGCTATTATCACACCTCACTCCCCAGGTCATCCCAAGGTATATTCACCCAGGAATGCTTACATGCTAGTTAAATCCAAATAAAAGTAACATTTATAACTAGGTATAAGAAACATTGAATTATTGACTATGGCATATTCTTATTAACTATAAAATCTCAAATGCCGGTCCATTCAGAGGTGGTGTTGCAAGAGAGAAAGAGAACAGTTGCACTTCCTGTTAGGAGACCTAAGGGTCCTTGCTATGCAGTTTGTGTTTAATTGATCATGTCCTTTTTATGTGATTGTCACAAGTGCTCTTCTGTGATTCTGTGATATGTGATTGTCACAAGTGCTCTTCTGACAACATTTTCTCATGTTAAAACCATGTAGGGTCAGAGTTAGGGTACACACACACAGTTAGGGGTTAAGATTAATAGTACGCAGTACCCTGTATTAAGGACACTTATTAGAAAGTGGGTCCAAGAAGAGACATTTACGAATGTGCAACACCTCATTATGCCGGTGCCCAGTGAACAGACTTTCTTGGGCCAGATTTGGCAGCCGAGGAGGATCAGATGGGAATGGTCCGTGTCATGTCCATATGGGACAAGCTGTTGTATTGGCCGCTTGGAGTGAAAGAGATATCCTCTGACACAAACACACACACACACAAGCGCGCGCACGCTAACAAAGCATCAGTTACGAGACAGATGAGTAAAACAGTTTTGTTTGTTCCACGCAGGAAGACTCTTTGGAATGACACTTGGCATCTCGCACATCTCTTCCAGCATCCGCACATTTATCCGTCATTTAGCTAATCTGTTTAAACAGAGAGCAGGGGTAATTAGTGGGTTTACGGCAAGCTGAGCCGCGCCCCCACCAAGCCATCCCCAACGCGGCTATTCCCCCAGGGCTAATGCCACAAGTCATGCATAACTTTGCCACTCTATTAGAATTTACATAACAAGTGTTTAATTTTGTACTACGCCGTGTTTTCGGCGTGGCAGCAGCGCGGGGGGTGGCTGGAAGGTCACACACTGAAAGTATTTTTATCCTTAATAATGTCATCGTGGGTATTAGCCACCCCGCCCCTGTCCTCATTGCATGCAGAGGAGCCTGTCCCCCCAAGAGTGTTGTATGGATTGCGTCCGTGTCACCGCAGAGTGGCTCTGTCACTAGGTGCGAAAGTGTTGTCCCCCGGGGGTGCGATGGGCTGCCATCTGTCACGGACGCCCAGGAGGGTGTCACCAATCTTGGCATGTCACTCCTCATTCTGACCAGTGCCAGCTCTCGGCACACACATACCCAACTGGACAGGCAACAGTTTTTTTTTGTGGCGGGGGGGGGGGGGGGGAGAGAGAGAGAGAGAGAGAGCATCATCCTTTAGGATGTCTGGCTTGATTAATTACAGAGGACTCATGCAGAGAGACAAGCCTGGACTGCTCTGTGTGCAGTACAGTGGCCCTTTTGGGTCAAGATGAACTTAATAATATGAATGCAATTTATTTTGAGAGATCTCATCATTCTTAGAGTCATAAGCCTGAATTACCAATACAGTCTGTGTATTAGTGACCATGAAAATATGGGTCAGTAATTATTTGAATTATTCAATCATCATTAACCCACATTATAAGCCATGAAAAAAATGCAGCATCCAAATCAAACGACCCACTTTGGTTGTCTATGATTTTCTTTCTGAAGTATTAAATTGCAAACGCTCCAAAAAGGCATACTTTTTCCTCCATACTTTACACTAAACCTTATAATTAGCCCAGTGCGAACGGCTTAAAGGTTCACTGGCATGAATAATTCTGTTTATGTTTAGATGGAGACGAAGCAGCAGCTGAAGGCATCCTCAGTCCTTAGTCTCCTCTGTCTCAGCCCCAACCCACCCTCTCCGCTCCACTCTCTCCTCTCCCACCCTCCAACTCACCAACCCTTACCCCAGGAATGCACCCTCCCCCACTGTGCTCACATCACCACAGTGAGCTGCGACAAACCTGTGGTTCCACTGACTGCCAGCACTGGACACCAGTGGTGAAGCGCATCAATATTTGTCACTGATCCATCAGCGCATAGGATGGCGTTCATTATTAATGTGCCTGTGATTGATGGCGAAGGCCGCGGGCGTGGCACCGCATTTTCTAAATCAAGCGCAATGGCTATCGGAGACCCTTGCTTTAAGAAAAAAAAAAAATCATTATCCCTCAGATCAGTGCCAGCAGTTCTCAAGCAGAGGACGTTTTCCAGACTTCAGTGTTAATGGTTTGGCTCAAGTGTTGAGCTCCCCTTTGTCCTTTGAGAGCAGGGGTGACTGGATTGGGCTTGGCACCAGGCCTCTGTGCTATGAGTGATAGAGGTGGGCGTCCCATGGCCTCCTTTTTGGTGGGTGAGCGGGGCTGGCTTTTGTACATTGGAAGCCTGGAGGTGTGTGCAATACAAATCACAAAAAGCTCCTCTAAGCTCACCCACTGTTCAACTACTAATGAGGAATGAGCCATCGTGATTAAGACATAGCCGGACCATGGCATGTGGTGTAAAGCATTTTGACGTAAAAGCTTTAAAGTGCATTTGCATTAAATGATCAGGATGAATAACATGTCACAGGAAACTTTCATGTGTGTTAGTTATTTTTGCCTGTGAATCACAGGTGGCAGGTGACAACGACTGTGCCCATGAGAGCAAGCTTTTGAGTTGACTGTGGAGGTGTTGATGTGTCTAAGAACAAGGTGAAGCGTGTTTTTCCCTGCCTTTGCTGGTGCAGATGGCGTTTGTGATTGATGGCTGCATTAGTCTTCATTAATGTGCCACTAATGTAATGTGTTTCAGAAAAGGCTTTGGGATTAATGTGTAACTAAACAAAGAACAACATGCTGTACTTATATTTCCTTATATGCTGTTTATGATTATACAGAGTATTTCATTGAAATTGATTCATAATAACAAATGTTATAATGTAAAATTAGCTGTTTGAATACCGTGTTCTAAAAAAAAACGATTGGACTACACATATCGTGAAGTATCAACAACAACATCAGTGTATTCTTAAACCTGTTTACATATCTTGCTTTGCCATCTCATACATCATATGGAAGACACTATGGGAGATTATTAGACTATTTCAGTATACCTAATTTAGTGTTGACTACAGTTTTTCATTATTCTTCTAAAAATAAGAAAAGTATAACCTGAATATTGAGCAAATGTATTCAAATGTAATATCCACATTCACATTCTCAGAACACAATGTGATGCTGCTAGAAGCGGTATGGAGCTGTATGTTTTGCATATCTTAGCAGAACTAATCTAAGGATTTCAGGGGATACTCTTTGTTTCTTCCACCTCCATGCAGCTCAAGTGTGATTACTGCTGCAGCTGAATATGCATGCGTGAGTATTTCTGTTATTATAAAAGCGAGGGCTTGCTTCACGTTTCTATATCAGTTTATCTTTTCCATACTGCATGCCCAATCTCTCTCTTAAAATGCAAAGCCACAATCACTACATTCATGTGTAATTGTGTTTGGATCCTTTTGCATATGCATTTGCCACTGGATTAAAGACAATTGTAGTAGAGTTGAGAGAAAATCATCCTGTTCAAGGCTTTCCTGGAAGTGCAGAGAAAGGATTGGACTTGTGCTGGCTGTACTAAATAATTTTAATGACTACACACAGACCCTGGTTTTTACCATTGAACAGAAGAATTTGAGTCAAATGCATTATTTGCAAATTCTGTTCAATCGTGCGTGTATGCTCTGAGCTTGAATATTGTTAACACTGCTAACATTTTTTGGTTTTATTAATATTTAGCGTTGTCAGTTATGGAGATTCCATTGCTTTATCGAAAATCAAATCATTTGGTGGAATATCCTGCAGGTCAGTTCAGATCCAAGACAGTCAATTTCCCCTGCTTTTAATGATAAGCAACCTACTACTAATTTGGGTAGTGGAACATGAGGGGTGGAGAGGGAATTGGGGGGTGGGGGGGGGGGTCTTTCTCTGCTCCTTTCTTCTCACCCCCAGTGAAATCCATAACCGTGAATGGCAACCTCCCAACCCCACTGCAAACTTCTGTTTGTGTATGAACTTATACTTATACTAAAACCCTTCCTAAATACTAAATTAATACAAATAATTATAATTATTATTTTTATTATTAGCATTGTTGATATTATTATAGTCATTTGTCATCATTGTTGTTGTTATTTCAATCGAACAAAATTCAGAAAACATTTCCACCCCTTAAATCATAACACTTACTCCTTAACCAGCATCGAAAGGTACCAGCACCTGGGTACTCAAAGAATGGCCTTTTAATCTGGAATGGGCTTTTTAAACAGAGATAAGGCATAGCACCATCAAGAATAGCTCTGAGGTTTAGAGAGGCTTGGCAAAAGATATAGAGGTGTTTTTACTGCTCAATACATAAAGGTACAATAAAGTAGAAACTTGAACCTAAAATGGGATTTTCTGTCTCTGGTGCCTTGAAAGCTTTTTGTCCTTAACAGAGAACTGGCTGCTTTAGTCTCTTGGCAAAAGCACCGTAACAGGAGATAAAATGAGTTTAACGACATTTTTGTAATTCCATGCAATGGGTTTGCACCCACATGCTACACATCGTATTGTTTTTACGATACAATATGTGAGGCCATAAAATGGATGCCATGAAATGTAACCAGCATAAAATTAACAGTTTTGTCTTAATTATTTTTTAACCTAATTATAAAAATCCACCCAGTGTTCTCCATTTTGTTTTCCCAAAGGACCTTATATAAGGTTATCATCCTTGGCAGATAAGTACACAGCGTAAATCTTCAAGTAGCTCCAGCAGGTTTATATAATCTTATTTTTACCATCCCCTCCTCATCATTGGCACATGAAAATGAGCCCAGAGTTTATGTACTGGTAAAATGAACTTCCTATGTTTATTGCTGGCACCAGGATGGCAGATTAGGAGCCGCCCAAAGCAGGAGGTTGAGCGAGTCGAACAGATTCAAGTAGCATCTTGTCATTTGATTGGGTAACGTGACCTGACTCTGAATCTGACCATCTGTAATAGGCAAGGCCACTCACTATCAAAAAGAGCAGGGCAAAGAAGACAAGCTTTCAAAGGCCATGATGAACTGAGCACAGAAATACATTTTCCAATCTATAACAGCCTTGTTGTCTCATTTGCCCCGTATTACCATCCCATCTGTGCTCTAAACATGAATGAATGTAACCCTCAAGCACCTACCACCTGCTTTAAAGTTTGAACCCAGGCTTACAATTTCTTATACAGTATATCTGTTCACTTTTAAATTTGATTCCCCTCAGAATGTCTTTACATGATCAGTGAAGTTTGCTGTAATTCATGTGTGCTGATTCTCATTCTTCATTTAAAAGACATATCCTTGGGGTCGTATACGCATCATCTAAATAAATACATTTAAATACATTTAAATAACTCAGTCAGTTTGAACTGATAAAAGGAATCTACGTTTCATTGGGGACCAGATATGAAGTGGCACATACCCACAGATGGGTGTTTTAGTCTGCAGAGTTTGACTAAGCAGGCAGTTGTGGGAGTTGACTGCTTGTTATAGATGTCCTTCAGCGCAATTCCCTCTAAACAATACAATCTGTTGTTGAATACATTTTTGCCCTGTGTTGCCTTTGTATCTATCCAGGGTCACATCTGACTCCCATTGGCCATTTTGGCATGCAGACTATTTACACCAACAGGTTTCAGAAGGTAGGAAATGAGTCTGGCCACATGGTCAAATTTAATTTCAGCTGTTTTTAGCTAGGCCATCTCCAACAGAAGATGAAAGAGAAAAGTGAAGAAAATCGACCTGAAAACATGGAATGCACTGTAGTATTTGTGCCTCTTTTTCTTGATATTCATGACTGAGCCATGCTGGTGGCTTACTTTGTTTGGTTTCATAGAATGGCTACAACCTCTAATGGTTGCTGCTCTGCAACTTTCTTCTTAGGTTACCTGGACTAACCTTTTTTGTCTCCAACTCTTGCTGGTATAACGTTAAGCTGTTAAAAATAATTAAAATGTCAAGAGCCTTTTATACCAAGATATTCACATTTTCTTCGAGTAGCTGTGACTTTATAATTTAGAATGTATTATTCATTAAAGAAGATAATAGGTTTTAGGCCTGGGTTTAGAGTCTTCAACTCTGTCGTCGTGAAAGGTTGTGACCTTTTCCCCCAGCCAAATTCTGATTATCTCATACAAGTTTACAAGAAATCTCACCAAAACAGTTATCTAAATGTAGCCCATTTTGATTTTACGTTGCATGAATATTTAAGGATGCACAAAATATGAGATTTTGTATTACATTTCATGGATCCACAATAAAAGTTTATTTTTTGAAGAAATAAAAAAGTAGTCACATCAAAAGTCAACAAAAAAAGTACAAATAAGTTGTTGTGAACTATTGCTGCCTGCATACAAATCTCTCTCCACCAGCACCGGTTGTAGTTCAAACACTGAATTATTCACATAGTTTTCCATCCATGTCAAATTAAAAATGCTTTTACACTGCATAATCACCTGCTTGTGCTGTTTGGAAATTTTCTACACAACACAATAACCTTGATGCTTTCACTGACAGTTTTAACGCTGAAATCAGGCTGTCTGTATTCCCTCACTCGATGTTGTTGGCCCCTACAAGGAGGAGGAGTACTACCACACACACAGATCATCATAGGATCAATTTATAGTATGACCTTGGCAGAGGTCACCCTGACGCTTGGCTTGTGAATCACGAAAAGGAGGTGTGGAAGGACATGAAGCTCCACAGAATGTATGAAAGTGGAAGTGCTGTCATATTAATGGAAGTTCTTGCCTTTAGTTTAAGCTCTCTTTGGCGAAAGGACTGGGAGCAACTAATGTGGTCTTCAGCATTGTGGTGCATGCATACAAACTCCATGTAATATCTAGTGCCTTGTGGATGGCAACGTAAATTTAGTAGCACTGTACTTCAGCCCTGTGTAATAAAACTCATTACTCATAAACATGTCACGGCAGATGCCACACACTGTCATTAGGAGTTAAGACAGTCAGTGTCCACCCTCCAGTGATGTAACAGTCGTGTCACCGGGCTTGTTGGCAGATTGTCATAACAGTATGATGCTATGGGAGCTTAACAGCAAGTGTCATATGCTGTAATTGAAACTAAAACTTGTCAATTACTGGTAATGGTAGAATAAACAGATCATTGGATGACTGGATAAAACATCTGCTATAACATGGTTATGTCAGTCTTATAACATAGAGCTCAAGTAAATAGTCTTGCGATAAAATATTATTTTGAAGCCTAGGAATACGCACATTCACCCAGTCATTGAAGTCAGTTCATTTTCAAGTATCGTACAGAGCCGAAAATAACAATGAATCTCTGATCATAACTCATGCTGGTGCAGGCAGTTTTTAGAAAGTAATCAGCAGGAATTCTGCTAAGGACGGTGGCAAAGCACATCAGGGTTTTTCAAGTTTGGTTGACCATGAAAAAAGACGGCTGATTGCTATACTGATTATGGCATTGGACATTGGATTGGATTCAATGTATTGTGATTGCACAGAGTACAGGTACAGAGGCAACGAAATGTAAAGAAATGACATAGAGTTCTTCACAAAGATTTTTCTTTTTAGCCTAAGTACTGTGAACTTTGAGTTCGGAGTCAAGCATTGTGGAAGTAGATCAGTCATGCAGCAGTACATTTGGCTCCAGAATGACCACAGTGCCTTGAACTCTCCCTGTCACGGCCGGTGAGGCTAAAGATGTCAGCTTGGACCCAGAAGCAGACACAATAAAGAAGTTCTTGTAAAACAAGCCATGGCTTTCTAAGACATCAGTCTGAGGCTGTATGGTAGGATTCTTTCTTGGCATTAAGATGGGGCATGACGGCCTGTTGAGATTTGTAGTATAGGGCCCTGGAGGACAGTTCAGTGCCTTTGTTGCCTTTTAAAGACATCCAGCTTTTCCGAACCATTAACTTTGAGAGATGGACACTATTTGTTGTGCAAAGCCTCCATTTGGAGGCCTGCCTTTCTCATCGTCATTGACCGTGGTTACATGGATTCGAATAACTGCCTTAGTCGGACTGAAATCGCATTATCCGTTTCATGTAAGCACCTTAGTCGGATCGTAGTCGGACCGCACATAGTCGGACTAACACCCCTGGATAACTCGATCCGATCCAGTTGATAGTTCGACTATTGCGGCATGTAACGGTGAATTGGATAAGGAACTGGACTTTGCGTCTTTGCGCATGCTTGAGATCCCGCCGCCATCCTCCCTCCCTCCCTGCCAGGTCGTGACCCGGAAGACGAAAGAGACGATACGTTGTCTCAGCTGTTCATACTAATGACACGTTTATTTATGAATATCCTGCAGACTGTCTCACAAGCTTATTCTTGTTGACTATGAACAAACATAACAGAAGAGGTCCGAAGATATGAGTACCTTTACAACCCCTCCTTAAAAACGTATAAGGACGTTCAAATTACGATACTTATGTGGTGCCAGTGTTGACAAAAACGTTGACTGCGACTGTTTGGACAGAGCGCGCTAATTCACCGAACAAATACTTTCATATTAATTTCCCACCACTTGTTAGTCATGTCATCCATTCATATCGATGTGAATCAATCAATACTAATACATCTTTAACTGTGATGTGTTTTTGTTTCATTTCACAACGTATTTACTGTATAATCAACGATAGCAGGTGCCCGCTTGTAAACAGTCCACATTTTATTTGCTTAAAACACACAGCAGTACTGTCAAATCAGAAAGCAAATCAGCTGTTAAAGGGCTGTTACCTGACCAAATACCTTTCAAACTCGGTGATAGTATTCACAACTAATTTGTTCTTCATTCTATCAAATATGATGAAGTGTGGTCCGCGACGGCCACAAGTAAATTATTGCGACATTTCTAACATACAACTCAGAACGAAGAGAACACAGCCAGTAGTAGCCTAATCTAATAAAGAGTTGTCTAATCTATTAACAAGGTCATGGATTGGTGGCTTAAGACAGGAACTATGAAAAGAAAATTAAATGAGAAAGCCTCAAACATAGACAAGGAGAAAGTGATTCAGCCTCATAGGGCATTATCTCGTCGCGGAGTTGCATTCAAAACACTGTGTTTTTCTCCCGCTGAGACAGCAAGATGATAACTAGGCTATATTCTGTGTTGTGTGACGTTGGATAATGACAGCTTTTAATTATGAAAAGTTGACTACTAGGATGGCTGTATTAATGCCAGTGGGCTAGCCTACTGTTGGTAGTGAAATACTGCGGTCAGTATGCGCATCGTTGTGTTTTGTGATGTCTGTCTGAGTGTGTGATGGGAGTATGAGGCTGTGAGCGAACTAGTTTGTAACATAACCAAGTCACGCATGGAGCAGGGTTCCAGATGCTTTGCCTTGCGCATTGTCATATCTATAACTAGCCTACTGGTACGTACAAAAGGAGAGCCCGCGAAAATCATGTGTGCGCTAACAATTGTCTGGCGCCAGGTCTTGGGTAGGAGGCATGTTGTTCCGGGGATATTTAGTTAAATGGTCCGCGAATTTTTATTGGCTAAGTGGTCCTTGGTCTGAAAAAGTTTGAGAAACACTGCTTTATAGACAATAACGATCATACACTCCCATTGCACTCAAACAACCACACTCAAACGAGGAGATATTGTATCAATTAGCCTATTAAGTACTGTATTTATTGATTGCAAAGAGTTCAACGTTACAGCAACATAACTTTGCTCCGGTCGCTAAATCTGATATATCCGTGTGCATCATCGCTCTCCCTCTCTCTCTCTGCCACACCCACCCTGTAACCCACCCTGTAACCCTGTTCACCCTTGTGAAATCAGCTGTCACTCGACTATTACCTGACCAATACCTGTCAAACTCGGTCATAGAAAAATATCATGAATGCATATTTATTACGATGGGGAAACTATAAAATCGGAGTACGGACAACTAATGCCCAGCGTTGACGATGCAGATATAGAGCTGGAAACAGCTAAATGAGCTACAGCCCAAATGCAGTGAGCTTTATCAAGCCCTGGAAAGTTCGGCACATTTGCCCGTTTCCACAGCGTCTGCTGAGCGGTCATTCAGTACAATGGGGCGTCTTAAGACATATCTTACGAAGTACGATGACTGACAAAAGACTGACTGGACTTGCTCTTATGAATATTCACACAGATTTGGAAATCGACAGCGAAGAAGTACTTAAACAATTTGATGCAACTTGCAGAAGGGCAATGCGTTTTGGCTGTAACCCATTATTTGCGCGCGTGTGTGTGTGTGAATGTGCATACGTTTCTCTCGCCTTTTATCTTTCACCTTTGAATAATGTAACTTATAAACACATCGGCCTGGCAGAAACAAACAAACAAACAAACAAACAACCCAAGAGGCAACACGCATTTCTGGACCGATGAACAGACGCAATTCATGCTCAATCAACTGTTGTTGTTATTGGTAGTGGTGAAGAGGTCAAGCGGAAAGGGCTGTATCACCACTAGTTGTAATAAAAACAGCGCCACCTATCGTATCGGATATGACATGCTTTCGGCCAATGATTCGATTTATTCACTGCCATGTACATTGGGATAATAGCACCTACCCTCGAAAGAAAGCATAGTCCGACTAAGCAAAGATTCGAATTATACCATCATGTAAACACACTGATTGACTCTTGCTGAAGGTGCTTGTCTGCGCAAACTGTTCCGTCTGCGTGCTGGAGTGCTAGATTTGTGGAGGGTCTTATTATTCAGGAACATTTGGCTTTCATACCCCCCCTCCCCTCAACCCTCTACCTCCTCTACCACTTTCTTGACACTCCTTAGTATTACATTTCATTATTTATTTTTGTTGCTTATAATGTTTATGTATTCATTTACTTCTTTTGTATAGCTCCAGTTTCATCTCTCCCTCTTTGTTGTTGTTTTCCTTGACACACTTTACGAAAGCCACTTTGTTTTGTATCTGTCTCGTCGTAACTCATAGGAAGCAGGCCTGAGGCAAAGGAAACCATCAAATAAATCTGCATGAAATCTGGAGCAGAGGCAGACGCAGCAGGAAGCCCACTCACCTTTGCCCTTAAATCACATTTTTAAAAACAGAAATAATGAGCTATGTCCCTTTTTAGGTCAGATTTTACATTTTACAGCGGCAACTTTGTTACTGTAAGTGAAGTGTAGGAATCATGATACTTTGTACATACATACAATACATTTTGAATAAGGTGTACCTTATGTTGAACATATTACTAGCAGATCACCCAGATGGGTGTCTGTGTATTTACTGAAAAATATTGATTATATGTTTGATTCCTGCAATGTAATTAGTCTTAGTTTTTTAGCCCTCTCCTCTCTGTAGCCAACCATCTTCAGTCATCAGCTGACAACATTAAGGCTGCTGTTGCTTCAGTCAACATGTTCTATGTTCACATTACCTCGTCATTTCTTTTTTTAACATTGTCGCCGAGACCTTGCACTTTAATTGCTGTTAATTTACCTGTTTGGGCTGAAAGCCAAAAAACAAAGTAGTCGATCGTCCTTCTTTTCATCTTATCTGCTCTGTTCAAAAAGTGAGCTTCAGTGATGGTTTCATTTATTTCTCTCCCGGGGGTAAATTGTGGCGGGAACCGTTGCTGCAAATAGTATCGATGCTGCCTGGATCTAAGGCCTCTGCAATTTAGCAGCGATCTGGTTCCACCTGCTTCCTGTATCCTCTTGCGGTGCCTCCAGGGTGGATGCATTCATATCAAAATGTATGCCTCTCATATCCCATGATGCATTTGGAGTCAGGTTAAATATGCCCTGTTAAAGAGCAGCAGGTAATTGCCAGAGGTAGAGTGGCCTTTTACGTAATGCCTCATATCTCACCCTGTCCTGCCACAATGATATTAGTGAACAATGTTCCCACATGTCACATTCACTACAAAGAACATGTCTGAAAAAGAACATGAGAAACATGAAAAAGCCATTTGGAATGTTTATAAGACTCATCAGCAGCAGCAAATCAGCTCATAAATACCTAGTAATGGCCAGAAAGCCTGTGGCAAATCGAACTGCAACTCACAATCTTTGCCCATTGTCTGAATCACAGCACCAATTTCTCTGCTGATGTCAGTGCGTGCACGCAGCCGTCCGCTCGGCCGCCTGAGGAGAGTGCGTCTGTGGTGAGCTTGCTGCGATAATTCCTGCCTGAATGTGCGAGAGACCGCTTTGAGCACAAAGAACAGGACAAGGGTGGCCAATTTGGCCCTGAGACAGAACAAGCTAGGACGGGATCATTTCCAAGATTACAAGGCCTAATGCGTGTATGTTAACTTGAAATTTGTCACAGTTAGTTTCAGATGTTAAGCCGCTTCAGTTGGTAGTATTTATTATACTTGCTAAGCATCTATTTGTTGTATCCTAGCATCACATTGCTTGGCACTCTTAGTATTTCATGCTTGACTTAATTGTAAGGGACTGATTCATTATCTGGTCATAATATATTTGTGTGTGTGTGTGGCTCCATTATTTTGATTTGAGTCAGATGACTAACTTGCAGGCACATGATGCATCATATTTCTCACCCAAATACACTCTGTTCTGTTCTAATGCAGCTCTCTCTCTGTCTCTGTTTCTCTCTTTCTTTCTTTCTCTTTTTCTCTCTGTCTCTCCCTCTCTCTCTCCCTCTTTGTCTCTGAAATTATGCCATTTTCCTCTCCATTTTCCTTCCCCTGAACCTTTCCCTCTTTTAATCTGCAATGTGCATTTTAACCCACTCAGTGTTTTGGGCATGTTTTCCCGATAAGAGCTCTTTGACAACGTCATGCTAGCATACTGATTTCCGATTCACAGTCGCAGTGCCTCGACGCGGGGAGACAGAGGCCTCGTATATCAGCGTGACTGTCAGTGCGCGCCGCTCCGCCGGTGACTTAGAACGTCTTTATGGCTGCAATCCCATAACAATGCATCCACTCGTAGGCAATCGATAGAATGACCGGGCTGCGCTAAAGGAATCTTAGAATCCCCAGAAAAAGAAATCGTTCTTGACCCACCCCTGAACCTCGGCGGACTGTTAGCACACTGTTGTGTCAGCAGAGCAGGCAGGCACACACCCTGAGAAACACTGCAAAAAATAAATAAATAGAAATGATGGCCAGAAAATGTGCTTGGCCACTGCGGATTGCTTGGTTGTCCTTGTCCCCTTGGCGGTCAAAAAGAAAAGAACAGCAAAAGATCTTCCCCGCTGTGTTTGGTTTAGAGTCGACAATGTATTAATAATACAATAATTAGAGTTATTGGGGGTGGGGGCAGGGTGGTCCTTCTTGTTTAAAAGATGGTATTTTTTTCTAAGTAGTCTGTGGATTTGTGGTTGGGAGAAAATTATCCAGACACGGGCTGGCATTACCTCATCGGACCACACAAGCATCTTGGGTGGTGTTCGATCCTGCCCAGTCTGCCGAGGATCCATTACTGCCTGTGTAGATCAGGGGGAGTGGGCAGGTTTTTAATACTCACCAAAGCCCCATCAAAGGTAGAGTGGCCTGACCTCATGGATATTTCTGCAGGGGAGCCAGCCCCCCCCCCCCCCCCCCCCCCAAAAAAAAACCCACAGAATGTTAAGAGACTATTCATCTCCTCTCTCCTTTCTCCATCTTTCCCCATTAGTATCACTGTTTTTTTCCGTCTTGTTGCCTTGGTGTCTCTCATCCTCCCTCTCCCTCCTTTTCTCCTCCTCTTGCCTTCTCTGTCTGACTCTCATCCTCTCTCTTCCTCCCCCCTCCTCTCCTCTTTGCCTGTTTCTCATCCTTTCTCTCTCACTCTCTCTCTTTTCTCTCTCTCTCTCTCTTTCCATCTAGAATACGGCACGGCAAACACAAACCCCAGGTGTCAGGCTCATTTGCATGCTACTCCAGGCATTGCAGCATGCAGCTTTTGAACTCGTGTCTAAGGAATCGATTTTCCTTAAGTTGTCTTAATGGGCATTGCATCTGTTTTTTTCTTCCTCCTCCTCTACCCATACCTCCTCCTCCTCTTCCTCTCTTGATCTCTCATTAATTTTGCATGACATGGACCTTCTAAGTTAAGATGAAATGACAGCTGCCTTGGATTGTTTTCCTCTGGCTCCTGCATTGGTTTACCTATCCTTCCTTTACCTCTTGGTATGGGAGCTACTCGGGTATGGAGCTCATCGTAAAACTAAAGACACAGGAAGGAGCTCATTTGTAGGTGGCTATACCAGTGTAGACCAGCCACATGCAGCAGAGAGGTTTGTGCGTTTGCATTTCATAAACAGATAAACAAACAGATATTGGAGCGAAACGAACATGTTTGGGATTGGAAGCATGATCATGTTAAGAGCTCATCCATTATCAACCCACTTTTCAATCGCACCACTATATTCAGATATTCTGTAGATGCACTGAAAATAACACAGACAAAGTTCTATTTAAAAAAGAGTTATTACCTGGGGTTCTAAATGTAGCTTTTTCCGCTTAATTTATCACAGAAGTGGTGTGTTATTTTAGTTGCTGTTAATGAAGTGTTAGTTCTCGTTCTCAGTCATGAGCATTTAGCAACAGGAAGTGTGTTTCTCTCACGCAGATGATGATGGTTGATATGCATGAGTGATTCAGGCCTGACAGTGTATTTATTTATTTATCTATTTGTTTACTTACGTATCTACTGGATTGGCAATGATGTAATGTTAAGAGGGTTTATTACTTTTCTCCCTGAACACACCCTTGCGTGCACACACACAGACACACACAGTCATCAATCTAAGATGTTTTTATTTCATCTTGAGGACACATCTTGAAGTATTCTTTGAACGATGTCATGATAACACATGCCAGATCTCCTATAGAAGCCTAGAACTCACATTTTATCTGCACACATTACAATAATGTACACTTCAGCATTTCTGCTCTACCATGAGTGCAAGTTCAGATGGATTAATATGGCCTCATCCCACCACTGAAATTCCAGCTCTCCGTCAGTACTGCTGAGAAGAGCATGGGAGAGATTATGCAGTTCTAATCTACTGGTGTTCAACCAGCCATGACTGAGCAACAAAAGAAGCGCACTCTCACTCTCAGTGTTGTGGCTCAGACAGTGTAGAGGCAGTGTTTGATGGATGCAGGCCTGGTCTTTCTAAGCCACCTTATTGTCATCAACTGAGCAGTGTGATTCTAGCTGACCCGGATGCAATCTTAAGTCTTAGCATTGAGGTCTTCCACTGAGGTCTTTTCCATGAATTTTCCTGCATTGTAATGGGAATGTGGAGATGAGTGAGGGATTAGTGAAGCTAGGAAGGCATGAAATGACCCATTATCGTCCTCAACCCCCACCCCTTCCCCGGAAGGCACGGCTAAGACTAGCCTGTGTGGTTAGAAGCGTCCTGTGGTTTTTAACTCTAGGGAAATGTGTAGGAGGTTCGGTTGGTTGCTTGGTGCGGCCCTGGTCCCTGTGGCCCCTGCTGATCGTCTGCCTGCCTTCTCCTGGCTTTGTCCTGTCAGCTCAGCTTTCACCCGGCCGCTTGAAGCCTTTATTCACGCTCACATCACACCTCAATCTCTCTCTACGCTGATATGGGAGAGAAATAGAGTTCCTCCCTCCGTCATTCCTTTCTTTCATTCTTTCTTTCTCTTTTTTTTTCTGGGTCAAGTGCAAAAATGATATTCAGCAAGCAGGCAGGAATGCAGCAGCACCGGTTCCCATGGCAACCCTTAAGCCTGCGTTTAGAGCAGGTTTTTTCCCCCTTGTGTCTTTTTTATTCTTTTTTTTTTTAGCACCGGGCTTGGCTCTTGTTTGCAGCCTGCAGTACAGGGCCTGGGACCATTCCCAGAGGGTCCCGTTGAAAGTGGGGCAACATTTCCCATCAAGCGTGCATCAAACAAAATCTCCTCGTTCGGAAAGGGATCATTTCATGCTCTTCTCTCTCTCTCTCTCTCTCTCTCTTTCTTTCTGTCTGTTTTTCCTGCTTCTGTACTTAACGAGAATAGAATCAGACAACAGGAGAGATGCATGCAAGCCAGGATGAGAGGTATTATCTCAGACATACCAGCCACTTTGCCTTTGAAAACAGCAGCATAGCAGCAACTGTGTACTGTGCTTCTCTTTGTTTGTGTGTGTGTGTGTGTGTGTGTGTGTGTGTGTGTGTGTGTGCGTGCGTGCATGTGCGTGTGATGGTGTTAACGTTGCATACCTCAGCTGTCCGCTCGAAATGTTGAAAGTGAGACAGCACAGTGTAAAAATAACGTGGTGAGGGAGAGAAGAGGCTTGGATGGTTGTGCTTTTACTTTGCCCTGAACAGGAAGTTCTGTCACGCAGCCTAGCTACAGCTACAGTTCACCCAGTTCCATGACCCTCTGTACCCCTGTACTGCATTGCTATTGCAGTCACATATATTACTGATGACGTGTGTTACTGAACACATGACCTTAAACCTCTACTGTTAAATGAGCTACTCAATACGTTCAGTTTTGTCTTTGTTTGTCAAACAAATGTGTCTGATCAAGGTTAAAATATGTGAAAAAGAAGCTGCAGAGGACAAACTGAAATGTCATAACATGATGATAATTACTAAATTACCAGGCTCAAATATAATTTACATGGAGGCCATTTTCAATACCTGTTACCATATTACAGTATCTACACATGACATGCTGTGTCTAGTGAATTTCTTTTTATTTCAGTTTAGAACTTTTTCTTGTTTTGATTGTTGTTTGTAAAGCAGTGTAAAGTAATAGTATAAATCCCAAAATTTGGTTTTATATGCCTCGTTATCTTTTTGCATTATCAACACTACATTCTCATATTCTTGTGGAAGAAAAAAGACATTATATTGCCCAGAGCTTGAAGCCTTTTGTTCAAACAACAGTAACATACAGAATATTTAACAGTGGAAACTTTCCAAAGTTTAGGAAATATTCACATCAACTTGAAAGAGGCACCATTTCCAAAATGGGACTACATTAAAAATGCAGGAATCAAAGCGCAACTCACTTTGTACTTTGCCAACTCTGTTCAGTTCAGTTTAAAGTAAGTGTTAAAGACTTTGTGGAATGATAATTACCACCAAGAATACTTGAAAGCATGTCTTTTTGTACTTAAATATTATATAAATATTTCATTTCACACATAAATACATAAAATGTGGAATCACATGCTCAATTTAGCATCAATAAATCACAGATAAGGTTGACATACTAATAAATGTAAGGAACTGAAGTAGTGAGAACTGAATTTTAACTGACATTCTGGTCAGTGCAATTGTGGGTATATAACTTCCTAGAGTACGTCATAGAACGTTCTTCGTAATTAACTGTTTCCAGGATCCTTTGTCAGACACTGGCAAATAAACGGCCACCAACTAAATTCTGACCAATAAGGTAGCGGAATGTAATACTCCGTAGACAAATGACGACTTGACACGTCAAAAACGCCACACATTCTATGACGTACTCTAGCAAGTCCTGTACTCTAGCAAGTTGTATACCCACACTATCAGCCACTCTTATGTCATCCATTATGACCTCATTTTGATTCTGATGTTAATCAGAATCAAAACAATGTAATAAACAGATGATCGCTATGCCAACCCTGTACCCACCTTTCCACCGGTTCTCAAATATCTTCATGCACGAATTGAGAATATCTTCAGGCCATTCCTAAAGATGCACTAATTTGAAGACTGTACACATGCGAGAGGCTGAGGGGCCAGTGTGCTTCCTGGCTCGTATTAAATGAGGGGAAGGGTGCACACAGACGTCTGCGAATTAAACCGCCTCCGCTCCGCGCTGCTCAACACGGCTCGTATAAATCAGAGGACACGCTGACAACTCTCTCCCACTCCCTTGCTTGCTCCCACAGGATGCTTGTACTGCTCCTGGATATTTATGTTGACTGTGTGAACGGATGAATATTTTATCATTCCCATGGGAATTTTTTTATTTCTTCACAACCCCCCCCCCCCCCCCCCCTTCCTGCTCCACAAGGTTGTATTAAATGTAGATTTAATGAATATGGAAGCCAACGCTCCGAGCCTTCAGATCACGTCTTCATTGAGGTAACGAAAATACTCACACACACACCAGGCCCTACGCTCAGTTTTCAGTGTTGAGGAATTGACTTTGACTTGAGGCTTTGACGTCCTGTTCCATAAGATATTGCATATATACTTTAGTAAATATGCAGCAGTGGTGGACGAAGTACACTAACTACGTACTTAAGTGAAAGTATAGATACCTGGTGTAAAATATTACTCAAGTAAAAGTGGAAGTATGCACTTTGAATTTCTACTTAAGTAGAAGTATAAAAGTATTTGCCTACATATATACTTAGGTATTAAAAGTAAAAGTACCTTGATGAATTATGGTTCTAATGGCCTTTAATCATTTTCACATCAAAGCTCCGGCTCAATCAACTGATATAAGGTGAAAATACTAATGCCACTCTTTAAATAGTGTCTTACATTTGTCTATTAAAAAGAGTATAAGCACAAAACATTGAAAGCTATATATTGCCATTAGGTAAGACCAAGTGGTTATGAAATAACAGCACTAGAGAACAATTAAGTCATTTTACATTTATTTGTAACTTAGTTGCACATTTAATTGTGGCGCTATTGGGATCAACCCAGTGGGCAGTAACTCCAAGAAAACCCCTTTGCCTTGCACTCCAACAATCTGTTGTCGTAGCAATGAAATCGACTGTGGACATAGCTTCTTTGATGTTCCTCTTCATCTCAATTGCATCCTCATCTATCTTGCGTCACAAGGTGGTCCTTGACATCAGAGAGGCATTGGGCTGAAGATCTTGCAAGAGATCTTGATATGATGGCTGCTCCACCACACTAAAGAGCTGGACGTTAGCCTAGGAAACACTTAAAATGACTAAACATGGATCCTGCCATTCTCAAGAATATTCAACCATGTATGATAATCGGTTAAATAAGATTAACAAGCTATATTTCACTAACATTTAGTGGGCAGCTAACAGATGCCATTGCTCGTGATCTCGGACAATGTCCATAACCATTGTAGTCCACATAGACACTATAATGTGATTGGCTAAAATTGGAAGAGATCTGATAGGCTGCAGAGAATATCTTTTAGAAAAAATGCATTTGTGAATCTTAACGCGTTAGGAAAGTTCCAAAAATCCACACAGACGAATGCAGGGATTTGTAACTCGTGTTCGTCAGGTTGTAAACAAATGTCATGGGGTCATTTATTTGTGAATCACAAAATACATTTGTGAATCATGAAATACATTTGTGAATCGCGTTTCGTTTGTTTGTGAATCACAAATCACATTTGTGAATCGCGTTTCGTTCGTTTGAATCGCGTTTCGTTTGTTTGTGACTCGCGTTTCGTTTGTTTGTGAATCACAAATCACATTTGTGAATCGCGTTTCGTTCGTTTGAATCGCGTTTCGTTCGTTTGAATCGCGTTTCGTTTGTTTGTGACTCGCGTTTCGTTTGTTTGTGAATTATGAAACAAATCTAACTCCATATTAAGTAAGCATGAGCATAAAACATCCTCAAAATGCTGCAGCAGCATTGTAACGAATTCAACGTAGCTCGCGCTCAACGAACAAACGAAACTGACGAAACCGAAAGGACTTCAGAGAAAATCGCGCACTGTGCCCTGGTTGGTGTGATTGTGCACTCGCTTTGACCTCTCATTATTTGATTCGCTTTGGTAAAAAGGAACGAGCGGTTTTACTAAATGTAACGGAGTAAAAAGTACGAATTTTCACTTTGAAATGTAGCGGAGTTAAAGTATAAAGTCTCACCAAATAGAAATACTTGAGTAAAGTACAGATACATCTATATGTTTACTAAGTACAGGAACGAATTACATCTACTTCGTTACTGTTCACCACTGATATGCAGTGATTACACTGAGTAGGCCCTAATACTGGCTCAGGTAGCAATTAACGGACAATGTCATTTGGATCAGCAGTCCAGAATGGAGCTGAGAGGGGAATACAGAATGCCATTATACACCATGGAATGGAATGCAAGGACATGGATGAGCATTGAAAAAAACCCTACTATTGTCTCTCGGTTGTCTGCTGTCAGACATTGTGGTGTCCGTTCCCCTGTTCCTGGTGTCGCTAATTAAAAGCCCGTCGAGACATAATCTCGCCCCAGAGAAAGGTATGTTCAATCGCCCTGAAGGCTGACTTGGATCGGCTTGCTTCTCTCCCTGGCTATGGCCTGCTCTGTGCTGTCTGTGGTGTGTGTGTGTGTGTGTGTGTGTCTGGGACATACAGTACATGGCACCATCCAACTCCCAAGCATTCAAGCTCTTGGTCGGATGCCACTGGCATGGAAAACTAATGTGTTTATGCACGGTTGAGGGACTTTGCGGGTCTAGTCATGGCCTTGTTCATGGGCATTTATTCCATATATGAAATGCTTATCTCTACACAGTACGATACAGGAGCAATGATACACTGCATTAGAAATGCCAACTCATGCGTGGGCTAAGCCATGGTTTTGATGATGCTGGTGGTGGAATTGCCGCAAGAGCAAATTGCAAATGTGTGTTTTTGACTCGTTTACGGTTTGTGTCTGTCTGCGTGTATGTGTGTGTGTGGACCTACTGCAACCTACTGTGCTGTAAGTGTGAGTCTGTGTATGTGCCTGTGAGTGTGTGTGACAGACCATTGACCTTAGTTGTAATCATTAGATCCTGCTCTAGTTAGACCTATTTTGAAGGTTAATTAAGAGCTATGAAGAAAAGGGCATCATGAGTAAAGTTATTATCCAGAACTTTCATCTCTCTCCTTTTTTTTCTCTCCCTGACATGAGCACAATTACAGAGCTGTGAATTCTAAAAATAAAACGAGCACGCAACCATGAATTGCGGAAATTAAATTATTTTAAATGTAATTAGGACATGAATGGTGATGTATGAAGTCTATGAAGTTTTTTTCTTTTTTAATGGTTTTGATTATTTAAATATCACAGCCAGTCTACAGGTTCCCGCAAGAGAGAATATATCCAAGCGCAACTTTGTGGAAGAGATGAGAGCGTGGCGTCACAGCTCTGACTTAATGGGGGCTCCTCTTCGCCACATTGCCTGAGCCAGAGGGGGTGTACGCATTTCAAAACTCAAGCTTCTAAATTCTCGCACAGTTTGAAACGGACTCTGATTATAGAGACGCAAAGGAAGTGAAGGCAGAAAGTCCTGTGTAGTCTTATTTGACACAGATACACACACACACACACACACACACACACACACACACACACACACACACACACACACACACACACACACACACTGTCCTCATTTTTGTATTCTGGTCTGCTGGCTCTGTCTTTATGCAGATACAGCGATGCCCAGGGGTAGATGATAAGGATCGGGGGGTTTTGATTATGAACTGTACGGAAAGTTTTCTTAAATTAGACAGTTAATCTATGAGGTCTTCAAAGACACACTCACCACAATGATATGAAGATTTAGATAAAACTGTACAGGTACAAATGCACACACACACACACACACACACACACACACACACACACACACACACACACACACACACACACACACACACACACACACACACACACACACACACACACACACACACACACACAAACCCCTTGTAGGTAGGAGTAAAATGTGAAGAAGAATTCGGTCTGTAAGGAGCCGCTGTGTTTGAGTGAACTTTGTCGTATTACTCTGTATTATATGAAGTTTATGTGAAGTATCTGTTTTTGCAGACAACCCATAGAAGAACTCATGGCTGCGCAGCCTCTATGTCACTGACCCTGAGGAATCTTTGGCATAATTTAAGACAGTGTAAAACGCTTCTGTGTTGACTGTACCATTTGTCAAATTTACACCCTTGTCAGGACAGGCTTGCCACATCAGAGGTAGAGCCGTTTTTAAGATGGAGTTGACATATTGTGTCATAGAACCTCACGTAATGCCATAAAATGTAGCGCATAGTGTCACGACACAGCGATTGTTGTGCTTCTGAACAGAACAATGCGTGTGGAGTGTCATTACCAGATCATCCACGTACAACAGGATAATGTCAGGTGAGGTCCGCTGGCATTCAGTGCGGTTGTGTCTAAGATTTCCGATGCATGTGGTGGCTAAGTGGTCCAATGTGACAATGCTGAGACTTGCAGCAAATGTTCCTGTTTATGGTCAGTCAGCTAGTATTTTGCCTGATGGCTGGTAATTATATTTCCTGTTGCTTTGTCTGGTTGGCATTTTGTGGCAGCCCTTGTAGTAGGTCTGTGTGATCAAGCTGTGAGAGTCCTCGCTGATGAGAGAAAAAGGGGGGAGGATTGGAGTAACATAGTACAGAGAGGAAAAGAGAGGAAGAGGGAGAGAAAGGGATAGAAAATGAGGAAAATGGGAGAGATGAAAGATGAGAGAAAGGCAGGGGCGAAAGAAGGGGGGGGGGGTAGAGAGAGGTAAAAAATATTAGAATGAAAAAATAGAGAGAGAGATACAGAAAGATGGAGAGGGGGGGTATTAGAGAGAATAAAGAGAGAGTGAGAGATTGACAGACAGAGGGAGAGGAAGATGAGAGAGGAGAGAGAGAGGAATAAAAGGTCATCCTCCTGCTCTGGGAGACGGCTCAGGGACGAGTCTCCCTCCCCCTGTCTTAGACATCAATCTCTGTCTTCTATGCCCAGTAAGCTCCAATGGCTACAGCCATCACCATGACTCTCATCCCACGTGTCAAAGCTGCCATCTCCACTGCCCCCATCTCACCCCCGCCCCTCCCATCTTACCCCCCTCCCTTCACCCCCACCCGTCCTTCCACCCCCATGGGCTTGTAATTCCCCATCACATGTGGATCGGGACCCGTGTTTTATGTTGACACATCCTGTCTGATCCAGTATCCGTCTGCGAGTCGTGGGGCAGGCTGTGAGCTGGAGGTCCCTGCGCTAGCATCGGTTAACCTCAGGCCCCCCAGGGTCGATGGGGTGGAGACAGCGGGAGAGGGGGGGAATGTTTTGCTGCTCTCTGGGGGAAGATGAGCCTAGTCCCTAGGTAGTCCCTGGGAGGTTTATGCAAGGACCCCAGGATCTGGTGGGTGAGAGGCAGGAGGAGGGGAGGGGCTCGGGATAGGCAGGTTTGGTTCTATATGCGTGCTTGTTTTGGTGTGTGTGTGTGTGTGTGTGTCAGAGGGAGACTGTCCGTACATGTGCTGGTGGGGTCGTCGATTGTCGATCACAGGTCTTCTCTTTCCCTCCCTTTCCAGAGGGGGGTCTGGAGGTCTCCCCGCCTCAGTGACAGCGCGAGGCACCACGGCCGAGGTTAAGCACAGACTCCCTCTCTGGCTGGCGCCGGGGTTAATGAGCTTCATGCAGCGTGCTGCTCATTCCATTAGCCTGTTAATTCACCCTGCGCTGCACTGCGTGCTCCCCAGTCTCTGGACTTCCTGCCCGCTCCCAGACAACTCTACCCAGCTCTTTTTCTCTCTGCCCCTGCGTGAACTGAACCATGGCGTCTCTCTGAGGAGGAAGAGGAGGAGGAGGGGGAGGAGGAGAATGTTCCTTGACCTCCGCAGGGCCTTGTGGTCAATCTCATATCGCAGGACCAAGGCTTCACACACACATCAGGGATTATACGTGCTTTGACAATATTTCACTCCACATTGGTCATAGAGTCAAAATAAGGAGAGAGGTAGTTGCTCAGCAGAGGTGTGCCTTTCCACAAATGCGTGTACTTACCACAAGCACACACACACATGCATTTGTACGCATATATGCCCCCCCCCCCCCACACACACACACACACACTCATGCACACACACACATGTAGACACACATACATACACACAAACACACCTGCACAAACATAAAGAAACACACACGCACAGTCAAATAGAACCAACAAACATCCACCCACACATTCACACAGAAAGGAGGCTACCAACTGTACAATAAGATTTGGCAGTTAAGACTTTCAGGCACGAGTCTGTTGCTGCATCACTTCTTTTTCAGCGTGTAATCCGGTTTGTGAAAACAAACAATGCTGTCTGCTGGTCTCAATCTCTTTTGGTAGACTAGGAAATATATGCAAGATGATGCTTACTCCACAAAAAAGAGACGAAGCTGAAGAAATGAAACACAAAAGAATAAATAAGAAAGAAAAAAAAGAAAAAAACAAGATGGCTGCTTATTAGTATCAAGCTGCTCTTGGCTAAATGTTGATCTGGATCAAGAACAGAGTTAGAAATTCCTGATTAAAATGTGTTCTGGCATTATTCAGATGCCTAAGACTTAGCATAAACAAACATACAGTGAAGGCTTAGTCACAGCAAAGCTGCTCATATACAGTCTGTATCGTAAAGTCTACTCATAGATTCATCCACATGATTGACAAAAAAAGACACATGCGGTGACCCGTGAAATTTGACGGCCAAATCTTCAGGCCGGTGCCAAAATGCCTAGGGCTTGTGGGTGAAGATTTACTGGTTCATTTAAGCACTTCATCCCCTGGCATGGCGATAAAACATCATTTATGTTTGAGATTTGATGTTACGTGGATAGATTGTGTTTTCATGACAGAAATCCTTCTTTTAAAACAGTATGCATACGAGCAGGTTACAGATGACAGATGACAGAACAGTTTGAATCATTGTCACGTGACATTAGGAAAAAAAGGTTTGTTTCCCATGGCCTTTATGCCTGTAGTTTTTAGTGGTGCTTGGATGTGCAGTACATCCAGTGAAATCCTAGGCGGCCTCAGAATGGAGGAGGATAGAGTGATCAATAGGTTGAGAGTCATCTGCAAAGAGGATATCAGGTTTCAGCTCTGATGTGGATGAAGAAGAGAGAGAAAAAAAAATGTCAGAGAGAAAGCTTTCAGATGTGATAGAACCAGAGTACAAAGAGGATGGTTCAAAGGAGGAAAGTAGATGTCTGAAACAAAACAAAACAAAAACACAACAAAAAAACAAGAAACAACGAAAACAACACCAAAAAAAAAAACCTGGACTCAAAACCCAGATTTGTCCAATTCATTACACAAGCCTGGATCCAACAAATATGAAATGTTGGATCTTAAAGCCATATTACATGATAATTGGTATTTGTTTGCTACTGAGCTCCCCGTAAAGTTGCGGAGTGTAGCTCACTTTTACACCATTGTCGTAAAAACAAATCACTCTTACGCTACACCCCTAATGGACAGTGTATTTGTGTATTTGTTGTCAAGCTGAAGGATATGGAACTGGAAAAGACAATGGCAGAATCCAAAGAAGCGTCTAGACTGAAAAGGTAGAGTAATTTACACAAATTTAACTCTGCATAGTTTTATTTACTGTGACATTGGAGATAGACATAACCAAACCAAAGGATAACAACATTTGTTTTATTTTATTTAGCTGAAATACTGCTTGTGTTTCAGCCCATATACATTGTTTTCTAAGCATTTGAATGTGGAGTATGTATAATCTAATACAATTATGTTGGCAACATGCTTAATATACATTGGACAGTGCAATTTATTACAAGCCAGCTGAGTTAGGTTTTCAAGGTTGCACGCTTCCAAGGCTTATTGACATGACATTGATAAAGACTGATCAAACTTTTTGATGTGAGATGAATTTATTTGGATGCTAACCTGAGACAGGACAGGTGGATGACTGTATCTGGAAAAACTACAAATCTCTGAGTGACAGGGATGACACCAATAAGGTTACATCAAGTACAACACAAGTCATAGCAAGACAGCTAATAAGTTATTACTGACAAGTACAACAGAAAGGCCAACTCGACATCTGACTTGCATCCTTTTGTAACTTTGAGCTCTCGCCATATAAGTAAAAGCCAGTCTGACTCAGTGACTCTTTTTCAGTCTCTTGCTCGGTTACTCTCTCCTATTCTCTTCCTGTCCTCAGACAACGTCTTCCACTGTTTCCTCGTCGCCTCTGCCATGACGTCCATACAGAGAATACTGCGCTAGCTTCCTCTTATTGCTAGTGCATGGATCTAGTTGTTGTTGCGTGAGATGGTGCCATATAGCATGACATAGTTCTCATGAGAGGTCTCACGCCCTGTACCCCAAAGTTACATACAATGTGCAATAACAGGCACACCGGGCATGCTGTGGCAGTGGCACAGACGCCAATCTGTGTATTACAAATCAGTGTACCACCAAAATTATTTTGAAGCAGTTATTTTTAAGTAAAATTCATCAGAACATCATCTAGAGGAAGGTCATGAAAACACTCAACCTCATGCCAACAGCTCTCCCTTTCATAAAAATCTGATTAATCTATTTTAATAATTTACAGGATGATATATTAAGTTCCCTGCGCTAGCATATAAATTCCCACGAGCCTTAAGAAAAAAACGGAGTATGCCAGTTACATTGTCGTGTTATGCTACAATATATTCATAACCTTGATATATTAATAATGTAGTGAGGGATTTTCTTTGGCGGATTCACTGTGAATTCCTTTGTGGCTAAAGCACATGAATATGGAGGATAATGCTGGAGGTATCACTTTGACAAATGCCTTCCCATTAGGATGGAAAGGTCTCTGGGTCAATTGCTCTGAGCATATCGGACACAAACAGCACAAAACAAGACACATCCAGACTACTTGAGCGCACCTGAATTGAGTGAATATCTGGCTGTCAGAGAAACTCCGGATTAACCAGTCAGTTTGGTCAATGTCAATCAGGACTTCTGGTTCACAGTACACAATAATGAATGAGCGGTAATACTCGCACACTACTCTTCTAGACACTCACCAGGGAGGCTTATCTCACCCGCTCCACCAGTGTGGAGCATCCGCCTGGATGATGCGACGACAGTACATTCACCACACACAGCACATCTGGCTGGGGGGTGAACAGAAATAATGTGCCTGACGCACTGATAATGGCCTCTATATTTATGCAAGCCCCCCTACTGGGAATGAAGGGGAAAATAGTGTTCTTTCTTCATAAACATGGCGACTTTTACTCTTTAAAAGAACTTTGTGAAAAAAAATGTGATTCCACTGTCATGTTTAATCTTCGGAAGTGCTTTTGTTTTGTTAAGTAGTCAACGGCAAAAAACAGCAGAGAATAACGTGCATGAGGGAGGGTACCTGAATTAGTCTACTCAGCACATTAGTCTTCTTTGAATAAGGGTGCTTTAATAATGCACTTAAAAATGACTTGCAGGTAACAAAATATGACTGATGTCTGATAGCTTTGGTAAATATGCATATAAATGCTTTCTTCCCATTGAAGAGTACCACCCAACCTCTCTTGTTTGTTGGCATGTCACATTTGTGTGTTGCTCTGCCCTGACCCCAACCATTCCCAGCTGTTATAGGCCAGAGCCTAAGTGGCTCAGGTAACTGATGCAGTGTTGTATGCCCAGTCATACTGCATGTTAGAGAAGAGTTTGATAGATAGTTGACTCTAGTTTCTTCAAAAGACGTCAGAACCTAAAGAATTGAGACAAACTCTTTTACATTGAGAGTAAGTCTTATCACACAATTGCACTTTCAGTTCCATAAACCTTTCCTTAGATTGATATTTTGGGCCATGTGTTGCAGACCCTACAGAATATTTTGGAAGAAGAGCCTGATCTGTACTGTGTTTCCTGAAGGAGTCGTTGTGACCATGTTAACTATGAGAGACACAGAGAGAGAAACACAGAGAGAGAGAGAGAGAGACAGAGAGAGAGAGAGAGAGAGTTTCCACCTCAGGCATGTCACATCAGACTGCCTCATGCCTGCCTTATTAAAGCCTCCTACCTGTCTTCTAGCCCCGAGCTGCTCCATGTGTTTGATCTATTTATTTGTCTCCTCCTTTACTTTCTGCCTTCCTTTGTTTATTTCGTACCCCCAACTGGTTGCAATGTGTTTTCATCTTCTAAAAACAACATAGTTTTCTTTCGATTTTGACATTTTTTTTGGTATGGTGTTTTGTAGTTAATTAGATTAATTAACATTCAGAGTATGTATTAGTTTGAATCTAAGTACTTTTTTGTGAACTGTGTTTGGTGCACTTCCAGATAGGCTGTGCTCTTCCGGAAGTCATTTTTTTATAACATTGATCATTGATCATGAACTTTTGCATGACATATAATAATAATAATAATACATCACATTTATATAGCGCTTTTCAAAGTTCTCAAAGATGCTTGCAACAGATTCCTCCCCTCACGCCATTTATTTCCCCTACGACACTTCAACGCAATCAGCTTAATGCATTAAAAAATAACATCAAATGTACTTTACATGAAACAAACATTACCATGCAGGATAACTTTTTATCTCCCAGCAGCTGATCCGACTCCACTGCCCTTGAAGTGGCAGCAGTCTGCTGCCTGCCCTGGAATGTTTATACACACTGAATGTAATCAAACTAGAGTTCGCTAGGCTGTGGCCAGACTGCATTGTTGCCTGGGTCCCTCGGTCGGTCCAATTTCAGACAGCACCGTATAATAGAGTCCCTCAGCGATCGCTGGCTCAACCAGACATGACAAAAGCGTCTTTTTCGTTTCAAGTCTTCCCTTTGGGCTCCTATTAGCGGAGAATTAGTTCCTGGATGCTGGAAATGGAAGAGATGGGCAGTCAAGGGGGTTGTAGGCTGGGGTGGGGGGGAGACAGAGGGTCTTTTTTTCTAATTTGTCAAATCAAGAGCAATGTTGAGGTTCTTAGCGATTCAAATAGTTTTTGCGGTTATGGGATTAGTGGTTCAAGAGTAAGTGAAAAATTCAAAAGGAGATCTGTGGCATTTTGAGAGCCATCCCTGGCAAAGAGAAAGCACCCCCCCCCCCCCCACACACACACACACACACACACTTGGGCAGGAAGGCAAGCAGGCAAGCATGTAGCCTTAAATCGTGTAATCCCCGTCCAATATCAGTTAAAAATGTCAACGCCGACATGAGTGAAGGAGGGTGTCTTTGCAGGCTCTCGGCAGGAAATATGTTTCACCTTCACCATCACTCACCATGGTTGGATATTGAATCACGGCCATCCATAGAAGCCATTAATGGGGCACTCCAGTCATGTTTTTAGGATTTTTATGGTTCTAATTCAGTGGCAAGTAAAAAAAAAAAAAAAAAAACACACACTTTTTTTTAAAGTGAGCTCGGACTTAACTCAACATTGCACCTCAAGAGTTTCTTCATATTTCATCATCAGTCGTTCAGTGTGTGTGTGTGTGTGTGTGTGTGTGTGTGTGTGTGTGTGTGTGTGTGTGTGTGTGTGTGTGTATATACATCAGCCGTCCCCTTGGAAACCGAGGCAGAGACGGTCTGTGGCAGTGTCATCTCCTAACTCCAAGGGATAATTGCAGAGCATGAGACAGCTCTGCTCTCCTTGGTTACCACGGATGAGATCGATACCTCCAGCCTCTTCTCTCTCTGTATCTGTCTGTCTTTCTCTCTCCCTCACTCTTTCTCTCTCTCATGTCCTCACTGGCCTGTGGAGTTATTGCCTTGACCATGGCATATAAAAACTAACTGGTTGTTCTGCATTGTCTTTGCAGCTCACCGCCACCCACCCACCCACCCCTTTTCTGATATGACTTAACGCTCAGCCTTCTACATCCATCCCTTGGCAGATACCAGTGTAAGTAATTGGACACTGCATGCTTAGACGTGCAGCCCTCAGGCCTCAGTTAGCTCAACACACATAAACTCACATAACAAATGTGGCCCAGAGCTGGCCTGGACCTGTGACAGGTTCGCAGAGAAATCTCTCTCTCTCTCTCTCTCTCTCTCTCTCTCTTTTGCTCTGTCTCTCTCTTTCATTCCTCCATCCAGGTCTAAAAGGCACAGGTAGCCTGCCCCTTGCAGTCCCTCTCTGTCTCTAACACACAGAGCCAGGCAGTCCTGGAAGCCCCATGCAATATACCGCACTGTCCACAATCTCAAACTAGTGTGTGGAGAGGGAGAGGGAGAGGGAGAGGGAGAGGGAGAGAGAGAGAGAGAGAGAGAGAGAGAGAGAGAGAGAGGAGGAGGAGGAGGATGAAGGCTCAGGGGGAGGTTGTGGTGTGTTGGTGTGTAAATAGACTGTGAGCAGAAGTGTGCTGGAGGCATGAAGTGAAGCAGGGTGTTCAAACGGCAAAACAGCTGGTCCACATGGAGGTTTGCTGTGGCGTGGTGTGGAACATAAAAGAGAGAAAGAGAGAGAGAAGAGGAGAGAGAAATAGGGATTGGGAGAGGCAGAGTGAAATGAAAAGGGGACCAGGGGAAAAACATGAAACTGGGGGAGAGAGAGGAAATAAAAGAGAGGCAAACACAGAATCAGAGGGGAGAGAGAAAAAGACAAGAAGAGAAAAGAGGAGGGAGGAGAGAGCAGGAAACAGGGAACGAGAGAGAGAGAGAGATAAACTAGACAGAGAGAAAGTGTGAGACAAACAGACGGAGAAAGAGAGATACAGTGAAGGGCACATGAAGAAAGGTGATCAGAAGTGCTGCACTAAGACAATTCATCCCTCATAGAGTCTCTTGTCTTCTGATTATTTATGCGCTGCCTGGCAAATGTGCTGAGCAGGACTAAGCGTATAAATAGGACTATGGCCATCATCAAAACCGCTCACGAGGTAGAGAGAGGAAAGGAGGGAGATAGGCTGCATGGGATAGAGGGAGGAGAAGGAGAGGGAGGGTGGAGAGGGAGAGGGAGAGGGAGAGGCTTATTACCAGCACATCACATCAGGAGCAGAAGACCCAGAGTGACTGAGAGTGGCGAGATGAGGAAACTTTGATGTTTTTGGATGGGGATCAGTGCATACAGCATGATTAATAAAAGCTGTATTTACCCCGGTGAAGTGTTTTTGGAGTGTGTGTGTGTGTGTGTGTGTCAAGTGCATCCATATTGAAATGCTGATTTGATGGTGTTCAATATAAGGACAGTGAGAAGTATGCATGGTAATACTCATAATACTCATCTATGGTATGTTGGTATGTCTGAATGTCTACCACTTTACTTTTTTAAGTAGTGTTTAATAGTAGTGTTTTAGTAAGATGTTACGTCCCCTGGCTCTGTTGGCCCTTCGTGCATATGGAGTTTGTGCTTTGGCGACCCCTACTGGTTGTCAGTAACTGTATGTTACACACCTGTCACCCTACCTGAGCTATCAAATAATTGTGGGTCCACTCCTGTGACGGGGCGCACACAGCCAAGGGACTCATTGGAGGAAGCACAGCTGTGTTTAAGGCCTAGGAGTCTTTGTGAACACCTGTCCACCCAGCATTAGAGTTCAGCGTTCCCACCTCATGACTGTCTTTGCTTGCCCTAATTCTTTATTTTTATCTATTTGTTTACTAAACATACCCCTATTGTATTGTAAGAGCCAATCGGTGCAAGTGGGCCATAACATACGCATAGAGAATCCACAGAAGTAATGAAGAACTAATGAGGAGAACTATAATTCATTACAAACGTGAATTGTAAATACATATCAAACATTAAATGTAAAGTCCCAAAATGTGCAGAAATAGTATATTGTATTATAGTAGTATATTTTGGTTTATAACAAATAGAAATGGAGTATTTCATTTTTGTTTCATTTTATGTACACCCTACCGAGTTAGATCTCATCTAAATGCATGGCAACATCTGGTCTAGACGTCCTGCCGTGTGAGGAAGATAAGAGATGGGGTTGTGGTCGTGCTGCAGAAACTGCACGTATTGCGTAATGCAATTACTAACGACGGCACCACTTAAAGCCTACCACTGTTCGCTTAACCCAAATTGCATTGCGATGTTTTGTGTAATATTTTCCGACCCCAACATCGCCCAATGAGCCTTGCCTAACTCCTATCAAACAAAAAAAAAAAACGACCCCCTGGTTTAACATCACTTTGTAATCCTCTTCCACTCAGTGGATCATGCAATATTTACACAGCGTGGTTCATTCTCAGTTTTTTTAACGGTTTGCTGCAGAATGATACTCCAACAAAACGTTGTGCTGCACGGCTGTTTGCGGTGACCTCTGTCCATCAAAACAGCACTTGGGAAAAAGAGAGGTCGCTAATCAATATTTAATCCTTACTGCGCTAATGCTATTCGCAATGCCTCCGTCTGCTATATTTGGACAACACCTGAACGAAGATTCAGCAGTTATGCACGGTTATGCAATTCTTATGAGGATGGAGCACAGTGAATTAAATTATAATCATGATGAAAGGGCTAGAGCACTGTTTGGCTCAGAGAAAAGGGATACTTCAGTAAACATGCTACAGGGGAACACATTTCAGCTCACATAAACAATACACCAAACAAATCATGCAAATACAAACCATTTATTAGAATACAACAGCTTGAGTGATTGGAACACTTATTGGTGCATAAACTGTTAAATGCATTTTCCTGGCAATATTTAACTTTGCTGGGGGGGGGGGGGGATATCTTAACCAAGACTGGCATTAAGCCTCACAAAGCACTTATCACAATTTGTAACAGTACACACACACACACCTAAAGAGAGAGAGAGACAGAGAGAGAGAGATAGAGAGAGAGAGAGAGAGAGAGAGAGACATACATATGCACACACATATGGACGCACACATGGACCCACACACAAAATAATAAATGTGTTCTACTTTAGCAGACAAGCTTCTGTTGCCATAAAACCATTACACCCTGGCCCTTGCCTTGGCATGTGCTTTCACCTTTAACTATTTAACAACTAATGTTGCATCTGGAAGCCAAAGTAAAGGTTAGAGATGCAGGATGCAATATAATGCTGCCTGTGATACTGCCCCTTTTATTATTTCCAAACGTCATGCTATCCAATTTGATCAAGGTAAAACAAAGAATTTGCTGAGACACTAATGGGTTTTGCCTAATGCATTCTGGTTGGAGAGACGAGTCGGAGCACATTAGAAGGGCAAGGCACCATGGGAAACCTCTGTATACCTCAGATATCAGAGCGGGCCTCATGCTCAATTTATTCTGTATGTGTGTGTGTGTCTGTATGTGTGTGTGTGTGTGTGTGTGTGTGTGTGTGTGTCTGTATGTGTGTGTGTGTGTGTGTGGGTGTGTGGGTGTCTGTATGTGTGTGTGAATGTTTAAACCCTGCAAATATGTATTATATTATGCGCACATCGCAAATAAGACTATGATGCTATAGCTCATAAGCGAGAACTTGATTAGCATTTCTCTGGCGCACAGTCTCAGATTATATTAAATGTCTGTAAGGACATTTTGCTTGCTGCAGTTTGCTAATTATAAAAGCAATACGAATTTGCACGTAAGTACATGTAATTTTCAGAAAGGGGTTGGGTAATTATGCTACACATAAGAAATGTGTGAATGTGAAGTCTACAGCCATTAATAAACGTTACCTTCATACGTTTGTGGTGTGAAGGACACTCAGTATTTAGTATGACCTACACTGATCTTGAGTGTGGTTAAGCAAGGCCCTGGCCATTGGCACTTATCACAGCATGGCAGGACGGATGTCTGGTCTTTTTCACAGCACTCTTAGCTGGTCTGTCATCTGTGATGCTCCTGAACCTTTGTTCGCTGCACACTCATCCTCTGACCGAGGGTCTAGGGTCATGTAGACAGATCAGGATTCCTCACCCCCCTCCTTAGGTGGGGTGGAGGGGTGTGTGGCAGGGTTCAGAAGGCCGGCCCCGTGGCTGTGGAGGTGGCCATGGCGATGTCATGCAGGGCAGGCCATATGTCTCCCCGCTCAGACACAGTCAATGAGGGGCCACCACTACCATGGACCTGAAGGCCATAGCTAATTATTGCTTTGTCATGCTTGTCTGCTTTTGTTGCTGAATCACTGGTGTGGACAAAATAGGAAGGGACCCAGGGCGGAGGGGCTGAGAGAGATGTTGAAATGAAGCCCTTTTTGCTTGGATGGTGCATTTCAGTTTTTATACCCAGAAACTCAAGAGGGAGATCCCTTTGCAAAAAAAAAAAAAAAAAAGTGTAATACGCTATTAACAGTTCAGCGAGGCGAGTCACATTTGGAGATTTTTGTTCCCCTCTCGGACAGGTTTTCAGGCAAGTAAATACATTTCTACTCTCACAGTCTATTTATTTTCATACCCAAGGAATTGTGGAGTACGGGAGTATTCAGGGAAAAGTGATAGCATCGTGATGGCAGTAAATGTCTCTAATGTTCTTTCGCATGGAGGAAATGTGTGCTCCGTGGATAGAGAAAGTGCTGCATGGAGAATTACACTAGTGCTCTGCAAGGATGAATGCATTTACCTTGAGACTTACATGGCCATCAATCTTGTGAAGTGCCAGCAAGCAGAATGAAACTGGCTCAATCAGATGCTGCATGATTCATTTGGCTGTAAGGCAATTTGTCATAAATTTCAAAGTTTCTCTTTGTTGTTTACTGATGGGGTTTACTGATGAGTAGCGCTACAACACACCAAGGCAACAAAAAGTTTTCTGTTTCGTTTAGAAATTTGTTTGGCAAGTTGGACTGCAGTATATTTGAAGGATACACATATCACATGGCTTTGAAAACATTCCAGTTAGATTACAACAGATTAGTTAATTATTTGCATTATTAAAGCAGTGGTAAGGATGTTTTGTCGAAGACTAGTGAGTTAAGTAGCTAAATGCTGAGGCTGTAAGCCTTGGCCGCCAGTGGGAACGAAAGGTGTATTTGTATTTCCTTCACATACACCGTCAACATATCACATTGAGGATGTTATAAACGATATTTACCTAAACATACCTCTAAAAATGGTAAAAACGTTTTATGGAGAAAACACATCATACATCTGACATAATCTTTATAGGCCCCTAGAGGAAATTTGACTGTAAGCCAGGCTGGTTTAAAATGGCTTCTTGGCTCAACAAGAGCACAATGATAATGTGAGAATATGGCCTGAAAGACTGAAGTTGGCTTGGTGTCCGATTAGCTTCAAGGTCTGGACTGGTTGTGATCTGGGATACCTCTGAGCCACGGATGGGCATGTTTGCATCAACTCTCCCTAGGGGTAACTGGAGTGCAAAAATGGGTGGTGCTAGGTTGGGAGCAGGGGGAAAAACAACAACAACAACAACAACAAGGCAATAATGGTTTCATTTTTCTGTCAGCTTAAAAAGCTTGTGAACTCTCCTGACCTCTTGGAAGACGGAAGAATAATCTCTTGCTGCTTTCCTCCAGCCTCTCTCTCGCTTTCTCTATTTCTCTCTATCCCTCTTCCTTCATCACTCATTCTCATTCGTCTCCCACTCTCTGCACAAATGATGCAAAGCCCCTCTAAATGTTGAATGGGAGAACTCTCTGAATGGCACCGGAATGAACAGCAGAATACAGAAATCATTAGAAGGGTAACCATGCATTCACAAAGTTCCCTTAAAATTCATTTCCATAACGGTTGCCATTCAAATCCTATGATTCCACAGCAACATTTTCCACGTTCTTCCAGGAATACAAATTATTTAAATGCGTTTTTGTTTCTTGTCAAGGCCTGAGCATATTGTAAAAGCATGTGTTACCAAAACGTCAAATTAAAACAACGCTGGTTTGTTTTTTCTCAGCTAACATCCTCAGTACTCGTTTGCCCACATTTGTTTCTACCTCTGCAATTTTCAGGGGCTCTTCCCTGAGTTTTACAGGCCCTCCTTTGTTTAATCAGATAGCATTGTTGTCAGTTAATGTGGATGTGACTGGATCCGGGCAGATTGGTCACAGCCCCCTTTGTAATATGGCAGGTGCTGATAAGAGCCCGGTGGAGATGCTAATCAAGATGGCCACCCCGGCCATTAAAAGTGACTGAGGAGGATCTGCGCTGGGCTGCGGCAATCACAATCTCACGGTCACAGATAGGAGAGGGAGGATGAAGTCATTTTCAGGGACCTCAACAAAGACACAGTTAATGGTCTGCACTAAAACAAGCAAAGGGACAAGAGATATGTTTGTTTAAATATCCTCATAGTGTGTGTACTTAGTGACCTATGGCCTGTGTGCTTTAATCCGGAGAGATTTAATACTGTTTGCTTTTTAACTAGTGTAAAACCAATAATGGGTGGTTTAATACTGCTATTTTCAATCCACTAAAGCAAAGCAAATGTGGCTCATATGGTTCTAAACACAAAAGCCGCTCACTGTTGTCTTTTTTCTCCATGCAGACACTGTTGGCTTAACACTAGGAAACAGAGTGAAGGAATACACGATCAGCAAGCATAGGTGAGTGAAGAGATTCCTTGTTTGCTTTTCATGCCTTTACTACTAATGACAGCTCATGTTACAGCCACATCCTTGAAGATCACTCCTACACATTTTAATGAATGATACTTAATGACATACGATCCATCACTGCCATACCTTGTGAGCAAAAAACATGAGACATATCGGATCAGATTTCTCATACTTTGTGTATAAATGATATATTGGCAGAATACTGTGTACCTCAGCAATGACTAGCATAGGCTGTTACACCAGCGGTGCCACCAACCTGTAAATTACACACAGAAAAGGACAATACATAGATAAGGCGTGGGGATAAAGCGTGGAGTACATGGGCACACACCAAAAGGTAACCTCTCACCAATTCAGCTGCCCCCCTGTCGCTGTGCTCTGAGAATGAGAGGTTTCCATTGCACCATTTATCTTCAATGGCGAGCATTGTTGCACCATGACGATCACAGCGTGTGTCTGGATCGCACAGCGGGAGGCATGGGCTGTTATCGGAACCTCTTCCGTCGACTCTCCTCTCCACGCCCCATGCCAATCCCAGCGTCCTTTGCTGCTCCCGCGGTGTTAATTTCTTATCGTGGGGGTGGGGTGGGGGTGGGTGGTCGTGATGGATAGGGAATGGGGAAAGACTGTCTCTGTTGACGAACAGTGTGAAGCACATGCAGCAAAGCAGAGACTACATCTCCCAGGCATCCGTACAGCTGATAGATTGATAAACCTCAGAGGCGAACGCTGAGCGTCGTGTGGCACCCCCCTCCAGGAGCTTTGGCAGGGAGGGGAGTGTAATGGGTGTTTGGGGGTTGCTGAGGGGCGGGGGGGGGGGGGGGGGTTGTGGAGGAGGAGGAACAGGAAGCAGGAGGAAAGGAGGGGGAATTTGCCTGAGAAATAATTACCCGGGAGGAAGAGGGGCTTGCTCGTGCATTAATCCACTTCTCCGACGTGCGTAGAGAGAGAAGATAGAGGGAAGAGAAGCGAAGAGAGGAGAGAGAGATGAGCCATGCTTCACGAGGGTCTGTCATGGATGACACACTGAACCCATAAATAGGAAAGCCGGGCAGATGAGTATCAGTAATGTGCCGCTCTTGTGTACACTCAGCTCCCAAACAAGCTGGCGAAGCGCTCCTCCATCGATCGTAGCCGCCGCTCAAGGCCCAGACAGATGATCATTTTCCAAAAGGAGGGATTAGTGCACTCCTCCTCCTCCTCCGACACTTCTCTCGCTCTCTCCCGGGGCGTCTCTCCTCTTTGCCGTCAGTGTATCCGTAGGTAATCATCCTAAAAATTGACAAGCCTGTAGCTTTTTAATTTGGTCCACTCCTGTCCAAGCCGTGTAACCTATTTTGCTGCAACGGTGCCGCTGTTGGACAACTGGTGTCACTGCTTGCGACACTGCCGTGACGCCGGGGAATCTATATCCAAAAAAGCGCTGCTTCACACCCACTGCATCTGGCGTTTCCTTACTGCTTACTGTTTCTATTATGCAATGAAGGCAGCTTGTAATTGATTTAATTAGAGGAGAAATGCAAACTTTATTCCTTTATCACGTTCTTTTGTTGCATGGCTGACTGGATGTTTAAAACTAATGACTGTCTGTCTGGCTGGTCTAACTGTTATGCTTTAAACTTCCCAGACATCATTTTAATTATTCATCTATCTCCATAACTCTCTCTCGATGTCTTCTTAATCAACGTCTATCTCTCTTTTTCAAAGTGACTGCTGAAGTAGATCCTGCCAAAACAGTGAAATGTTTTCTCATCTAGATGCTGGAAAGACATCACATTATCTGTTTGACTAGTTGGTCAATTCTGTTGGCTCAGTGGTTACATTTACATTTTACATTTAGTCATTTAGCAGATGCTTTTGTCCAAAGCGACGTACAAGGGAGAGAGCAGTCAAGCTAAGAGCAATAAAAAGCATGGTGTGGTTAATACCACAGACGATTTTAAGTTATCTTATAAACCCCGGAAGAGACAGAATAACGGTTTCGAACAGTCCTTCTATACTAGTCCTTACTATAAGAGAAGAGACCTCGTTAGACAGCATTTTAAGGGTTTTCGAACAGCCCGTCAGCAGTGCAGTGGTGTGTCCCTGAGGTGTTTAAGTAGCAGTAGTGATTGTTGTTTTGGTTTGACACGGTTATACAGCTAAGCCAGTGAACAACTCAAACACGTTTCAGATAGACACTTCAAGTGGTGCCAAGGCCCGACAGCAGCATTTCCTCACCAGTGCTGATTGAGCTCAGAGGATTTAGACCATGGAGGTTTGGGCTTGCCACAAATGATAATTAATTAACTTGGCTACCATGGGGAAGTAGGCCTGTATGTGAGACCTTAATGAGTTTTTGAATACTCAAATGATGACTGTTGTGAAATGTTTAGTACAGTAGATTAAAAATGACTGTCTACATGATTCTGGTCAAACAGCAAATTTGCCCTCAGTGACAAAACGTTTCTGGTGTAATAATTGATTATCCCTACCATGTCCAAAGACTATTCCCTCTCTCTGTCTGTCTTCCATCACCCCTTACCTCTGTCTCTTTCTCTCTGTCTCTCTGTTCCTGTGTGTCTATCTGTCACTCCTGAAACTGTGCTTCATCTGTATGTATGGCAGCACTTTCGGCTCATAAGCAGTTTTGTCATGGCTGCTCGCGGTTCCATTAAGTGGGCATTAAGTCACTTTGCCCTTATTTACCTGGCAGTAATGAGATCCCGCTCAAAAAACGTGGCTTCAGACCTGTCAGGAGTTCTCGTTAGAGCCAAATCCAGCCTACGGCAGCGCAGCATAACGCCCAAGTCAGCAACGCTCACCTCAGCTCGCTTTTCAAACTCCTCCTGCACATGCCAGTAGTCCTGAGAGGGCAAAGGTCATCAGCAAAAGTTTTTGTTTGTTTGTTTGTTTGTTGTAGTTGTAGTTGTTGTTGATGTTGTTTTTAGATGGATTGTTTACAAAATTACAGATAAACACAGTTGCAGTGGAGCAGGGAAAGCGGTGATGTTTCCATTCATTAGTGTAGACCCTGATTTCCACTGCCCCAGTCACCCAGGGAAACAGATGAAAAAGGCAGTGGATGAGGTTTGTTTCAGTCGGAAGCACAGAGGTTAAAAACAATTATCTTTAACGGAACTGCCTCCATTCAGTTATTGAGTGGTGTTTTGGTCATGTTGTATGCATCTCACAGGCTACTTGTTCGTGCTCTAATACTAGCCATTTTATCTGGGTGCACAAAGCACATGAAAAAGTGTCAGGACAGCATTTCTCAGAGGCTTATGCAAGCACTAACACATACAATCGACGTTAAACAAGGACATGGACTGATGCGTTTCTAAAGCTCTTTAACATTCTCTACAGGTCTTTTGTTTGTATTCCTCAAAGTTAAATGCCTGCAAGTGCAATGGCCCCCAAACAGGTGCTATGTCAGTGGGAAAGTCAGAAACTCACCAGCAAGTGCCACCTTTGGATGCTGTTTATTAACTGCCACTGATAGATATGACAGGAAGTGAGTTGAGAGGAGTGCGCGTCGAGCATTTCGGAGCAGATAGACTTTTTTCGTACCGGATTCTAAATAGATATTAACACCCTCAATCGGCCTCTCATTCAGAGACAAAGGGCTACTCGGCAGGAGTGCTAACACAAAAGCTGTCATTTTGAATCAAACATTTACAGGCCCATTGTGCATTATCGCAACAAGATGAGCAGCAAATTGTCGAATAAATGGCGTGAGAGAATGGGGCTATTTGTATGAGGCAGGTAAAAAGGCTTTCTCTCTCCCTCTATTTCTCTTCCTCTCTGACTTTCTCTCTGTCTCTCTCTCTTTCTCTCACTCCACCCCTGATTGAAACCGCTGGGAAGCAGTGACAAGCTCTCACATCCTCAGTGTGATTTTTTATTAAGATAAACCCTGGAGTGGCTAAGCCGGTCATTTAAAAGGGTATCACCACATTTGACCTTTCTGGTGGAGGAAGTGATTTCGCTCCGGTGATGAATGGTGTGTATTAAATGAGTCTGTCTGACGCCCCGCCTGACATCCTGCTTAAGCTTCAAGAAGATCACGCACACACACACACAAACATAAACACATACAGACACACACCACTTTTTATTCATTTGCTGTCCACCTAACGACAATCTCATTTAAGCACCAACAAGACATGCCTGAATCCCCTTGGGGAAGACTAATGGAATTTGCTTGTTGATTTTTCTCTGCATATCCGCTCCCCCCTTACCCCTTACCCCTTAGCCACCCGCTCCCACCCCACCAACCCCTTTCAAATCCATGTGTATGCGAGGCTGCTGTGACAGGTGTTAAACAGAGACACGGATCATTTATTAATAGTTTTTATTTTCAGGCCTGGAAACCTTTAAGTGCAGATTGGACTCCAAACAAAAGCCTCCCGGTATCTCAGGGTGAGCAGACAGCTTGTGCTCCAGCCTAGCCTCCGTCCCAACACACACTGATAAGGCCACAAATAAGAACCACACACATGATGCAGGAAGAAGGCAATCAGCACGAGTTGTGTCACTCGCTGTGCAATTTGTTTAGGACTTTACAGAGTAGTAAATAATTGGATTGAATCATTAAAATGCTTAAAGCTGTCAATCAGAGAACGCCTGTCATGTGGGTAAAAAAGGTCTGTCTGTTGCTCAACTGGTAGAGCAGAGCGCTATCGACATTATGAGCGTGGGTTTGATTCCTGGGGGGCAGAAATACTAATTTAAAAATATATTTGCCTGTGCTGTACATCACTTTCCATAGAAGCATCTGTTAATTAATACATGTGAATGTGAAATACAAGCAAACTAATTAACCAAGTAAACCTTGTGATGTGTTAAGAACACAGGATTTACATGTGAGCTGTAAATTATATGAGACCCTATGGAAAACCGGGTTGGTCACTCATTCATGCTTGTGTGGAATATAGGACTTTGTCTAATGTCTAATGACGTGTGCGTGTGTGGAATATAGGACTTTGTCTAATGTCTAATGACGTGTGTGTGTGTGGCCTATTGTCTCGTGCCCAATGTAGTGACGCTAACTGCGTTTATATGGCATATAAGCCTGTGCCTAAAGATGAGAATCCAAAGCAGGATTTAGCTATGACTGAGCCTAATCGAATCTCCTATATCACGTGCTGATAATGAGGGAAGAGGACATTTATGTGGTATATATAACACTAGGAGCATGATAAGCCAGATTTATTAGCATAAAAAGGTAATTCTTGTCAGGTATCTGCTGTGTTTTGTGCAGTAAGCCTTTAATGCCATGCTAGGTATAATTATGTGTTATAGTTCACTGGCACATCAGTGGTATTTTCTTGTAATTGCTTGATATCTGTCTTTGTAAATTCACTAAAAGATACACTAATTTACACTAATCCCACAAGTTTTTGGTGTCCTTCAGGCTGTTTGTTAAAAGTATGACTGCAAAGGTCAGAGTTCTATTTACAGACAAGTGGCCATTGCTTGGAGGTCTCATAATCGAAAAACAAAAGAAGTGTTGACAGGCCGTCATCATGTTTTTGTTGTGTCTACCTGGGGCTGATGAGGAAGACTGCTTGTTATTTCTTTGCATTCACCCTTTCTCTAAAAATACCTGGGGATATGAAAAGTGTTGTGGCATCGTTTGAAGCTGCATAGTGACTCCTTTTTATAGCCCGGCAACACACTTCAACATATTCAACACTCAGAATCATGGTTTAAACATCGCCGTGGTGTAAAAATGTATAGAAATGTATTTTTCCACAAACTGCAACAGAAAGAAAGCAGCAACATAGATATTGATCTTCACCATGGATTTTAGACTGCATAAACTACATCAACCAACATCTTAAAAAAAACATCAGTAAGAGCTATAAAAACAACCATATTATTGCTTAGGCTCAGTCTGACGGTAGTGCTTATATTGCTAGAGAAGACCCAAATATAACTGCACTGCCGCAGTAGGCTTACAGGAAGGAGGCATGACTCTGTGGCTGGCAAATGCTGTCTGCCCCTCTAGAGATGGGCCCCCCTGCTGAGGCGCCCACTCAACTGGGAGTCCTAATTTAGAAGAAAAAAGATAGAAGACATTAATTATGCTGATATGCTGCCACGCAATGATTAATCTCGTCTAATATTCATCTTCTAAAAGAGAGTCATTAAGTATGGAAAAACACAGAATCCATATAGTACCGCCAAGGGGTTTGCCTCAAGGAGGAGATGACGAAGCTGGAACAGCTGCGTCAGAATGTGTCATTGAGTTTCTTAACGGAGGCTCTCTGTAATATATGTGTAGTGCGTCAAGTTTACTCAGAATCGCTAAATGCTTTACCGGCATCACTATCGCTACCACTATTGTTCCAAAGTATATTGTTTTATCCAGTCATAATCCATCTCGTTGGCTGATGAAATATCGTCTCACACAAAGCTGTCGTGTTAAGCTTATCAAACTGAAATGATGCAT
>NC_045160.1:15791620-15901620 GCF_900700415.2 Clupea harengus
GAGATTGATCAATAATGTAGAGGGCCAAAGGTGTGTGGAGCCATGCACGTTGGGAAAATGCCAACACTCACATTCACCAGCCACTCCCCTGCCTTTTACACTGGATATATTTTTTAAAGATAATATGAATAAAACAGTTCCCCTTTTGATCGCTTTATAGGTTTAAGTGCACTCATGGATAATAGGTGTGTCTAGTGAGTTGTTTTTTCCCCTCAAAGTTCAAAAGGTTCCTCGTGGGACCAGGGATCCTCCCCATGAATTGTAGTTTAACTGGTAGAGCATGGTGCTAACAACATTTAAGGTTGTGAGTTCAGTTACCAGAGAGTAGTGCCCTACCTTTAGTCTGCTAACTGCATAACAGCAAATGCAATAAGAAAGATTTCACCCAGACACTTATCATGTATAGAGAAAAAAGAATGCTGAGAAAGAAAATACAGAGAGAGATAAAGTACTCTCGGTTCTTGCTCTAGAATGTCTGTTATTGGATCATTTCACATAGAGAAGAGTTCACGGGTCTGACTTGGTGAACAGGCGCCTACCCCCTTGGCCTGTTCTTGTGGATCTTTGAGGGAAGGTAGAGACTCAAACACCGAAGAGCCCTTACAGCCTATATAATTAGTCTGTGGAGATGCAAACCAGTTATCAACGTCAGGAAGAATAGAGCTCGGTGTCACCCCCCTATCCCTTCTCTGCCCCCCATTCTGCATCCCTCTCTCCCTCTCTCCCCTCTCGTTCCGTCTTTTCTCTACATGACTCCCGGCCATCTGATGTAAGAGAAATAATTACCGGTTCATGTTGATAAGCTAGTTTTAATTTCACTGAGAGCTCCTGTTGTGGTCGTTCTTCTCCATGATTGGTATATACAAAAATAAAATTATAATCCTTAGTTCCTGGAGTCAGGTTTTGTGAAGTCAGATACCAAACACAGCATACCTGAGAAGGTCTATACAGCCTAAAAGGAGACATGGCTCTATGGTGTTTGTTCATATGTGAAAAACAGAGAGATGGCAGGGGTGGAGAGCTCAATGAAAGTCCATTTCACTGATGAGTGGATTAGCGGAGGAGGTGTGTGTTGAACTGTGTTGAAGCACTCGCTCAGAAAGTCTCCACAGTAGTTTTTCTTTTGAGAGGCTATTTTCTTTTTTAAATCAAGGAAGCGTCAATGAGAATGAGTATAATGAAACAAAAGCGAATAACGGATAATGGTGTGGAATTTGATGGAGGTAGAAAAGAAACCTCTATTGATCCTCACAATGACTGAGTGTGTCTCTGCCGTTATGGGATCCATTCCAATTCACTGGGGTTCATGAACGGGGATTGGTCGACAGCTTGGCAAATCTCATTGTGTGCGCCACTTTAATATTCCCCATTCTTTTCTCTCCTTGGATCCCGGGCAAATAATCTGATTATGGAACATCCCCTCGTCTCTCCACTTGCTCTTTTCCCCTTCCAGGCACCACGCATCACGAACAGACTGGGACTGCTCAAATGACAGACAGGCAGCCTTCAATCTCCCCCCTCAAAGGAGCATGTTTCTGAATAGCAGAAGCCAAACAAATTGCACAATGCTGCAATATCGCCCTCCTCGCGTCTTATGCAGTGGCAGTCTGAAGCTATTCTTTGACATTTCTCTCCGCTTTGTGGTGTCTTTATTTATTTATTTATTTGTTTATTATTTATTTATTCCCCACCACCACCCCTTCCCACACACACACACACACTGGCTGTTTTGGTTTGGTTTGCAGTGGCATGGTGCTATTCCTCCCCTTCCGCAATGTCTGTGTGTGTGTGTGTATGTGTTGGCATCAGCCTGTCTTCATCAGCCAAGCAACTTTCGACAGGAGTGACAAAGCGTAGACAGAGGCTGCCATCTTTCACCGTGCACACCAGAGAGAGATGGGAAAAATATTGAACTCGATTGGTAAGCTGGGGGTTGGGGGAGGGGGAAATGTTGTCAATAGTCAGCCCTATCCTTGTTGTTTACAGACAGGTTGTCACATTTGCTTGGCAAACGGCAGCCAGGCTGAAGGCGCAAGGCGCTCAAGACAGAAAGAGGGAAGCTACAGTAAGGGGCCAATGAGAAGGGGCGTGAAAGATATGTTGGGGACGTCTAAAGATAGCGCACCCTTGCTTAGATGTATGAGCGAGAGCGGGACCCGCCGCGTATACACGGTGGCGCTTCCACGGTGGTGTTCTTCTAGATGATGTCCAAGCCTCCGCTTGTTTGTTTCTGTCTCTCTCTCTCTCTCTCTCTGTGTGTGTGTGTGTGTGTGTGTTTGTGTGGACAGGAATGGGTGTTCATGCACATTATAGAATGTTTAAAAAATGCATTAAATGCTAAAAATTATTACTACAGACATCATTGGTTAACTAAGGGCCATTTTGCATGGTACAGTGTCGACAAAAGGTTTTCAGTATTCATTCAATTGCATGTGTTATCATTAGCAACAATTATCCTGGGCGGTGCTGTTGGTTCATTCCTTTAAGTAAATAACTGCCCATGCCTATACCCACAGTCAGTCCTTATTCCCAAAGGTTGTACCAAAGAAAAGGCCGCTACTCTAATAGACACATTTGTTTTCCTTGTGTAGTTAACAGAGCAAAAGCAATACATCTCGACTGGTGGGTAATTAGGAAGAGGCGCGCGCCTTTGCACAGCTAACCCACACATCAATGCTACTGACACTGTGTGCTGTTGAAAAGAGCGTTGGTCAACAATCTTAATGGAGTAACTATAGGTTAAGAGGTAAATCAAATCCAAATCAAAGATCAAATCAAATCAAACTTTATTTGTACGGCACATTTCATACCAGGAGGTAACACAATGCGCCTCACAGAAGGCGCGGGGGGGGGGGGGGGGGGGGGGTGGGTTGTTACAAACACTTGTAAAGAGACACAGATTTTCCAGAGATAAATAAACAGGAAATGATGTACTAACCACACAGATGAAGTAGATAACATGGAGAATGATTTCTAAAGGGCCTCATGGCTCCAAAGGATGCATTCACATGAAACAAAATTGTTAGCTGCTAGAAAAGAGAGACAGCATTGTCACATAGAATGAGCGTGGTGAGTTTTGGATTTATATTGTTAGGACCATCATACCCATCAACCACCCAAACACTGTCACTAAGTATCTAATTGTCTTGGTCATTAAAAGTTGCTGAAAAGCAGTCGTAGATGTCTGAATGCATAATAAGCAATGTGGGGGATTTGTACGAAGTGCTTTGCTACGGCTTTGTCATCCCAGTGGTAAATTAATGTAGCCTCTCATTAAAACTCGTCAGACGGCACACTGTGTTGTGAGGGCAACATTATCTCCAGTTGTCACCAGTGAGTTAAGTGCTTTTTTCCCAAAAAATTGCATTAATTTCCAATGAAGCAAATAAGATCAACTTGGAATATCACTCGAGGCACCTTACGGTAGCGGGGCGATCATCGGTTCCAGTTATTCTGATGCCTGTCGCTCGATAAATAAATTGAGACTTCTCTCTCTCAAACACAAAGGCAACAAGCAATAGAACCATTTGACCATATGTAAATCAGAAAAGAAAAAGACTTTTGGGAAAGTCTTATGTATCACAAGTGAGGTTTGCTATGCTGACAGTATTGGTTATAGATTACAGTGTTCCATGTTGTTTCCTTTTACATTTCCCTCCTGCACGGAGAAAGAGTGGGGGGTCTGCACTGCATACATAACATGGCTGCTATTGAGATGGGGGTAGGGGCTGTCATTTTGTACAACGCTGTACACATTACACATTACATTACATAAGTCAAGTCAAGAGGTGCCACTTACTGCTAGTTGTACACAGCATGTTTCCATCATGATGAGCAGAACTATTATGTGTATATGACATACAGTACCTGCTGTTGGACTTTAAAAGTGCTTTTTTGTATACGTATGTGCAATGTCTCATTAATGTGGAAATAATGATGTGGTTGGTATTTCTTAGTTATGCCAGAGAAGTAATTGTGTGAGTGCACTGGAGTCAAATGCTGTCAGGTCAAAAGTAAATTCCAGATTATATGGCTCCTCAGAATGTTGCAGAAAGGTCCATTGAATTGAATGGGCCATCCCAACGATCAGAGGTCTAATATTTCTTTATTATGGACACTGTGAAAAAATAATGGCTGCTGCCATAGGCCACGGGTTTTGTATAATTCATATAATTCTGTTCACTTAACATAATGGGAATTAATTGTGACTCGGAGTCAGCAAGTACCTCAGCTCCGCTCCAGGTCAGGGTCCTGTTCGTCCTGTCAGGATTTATTTTCCCATACTGACTATACATTAACCCTTACATATATACACTGTAAATATAGGTGATTTCCCACAAAAACAAGGGGTATAGGGCAGTATATTAACAAATCAGTTACTACAGGAGGTTCAGAGTGGAAACACCAACGGAAAGTGTGACAGGTTCCGGCAGATTTCATGTGAAAACACCACTATTATACTATATTATAACAGACCTCTATTTTAGCCTTGAACTTAGGTGCGGTTGCATGATTTAGCAAAGGGAATGATGGAATGCAGGTCTGATGGGTAGGGTGTCGGTTTATTCTGCGTATTCTATGCAACAGACCAGAAGCACACACAACATGCTACGATCGAGAGAGAGAAAGAGGGATGGTTAGGAGATATTGTCCTTAGTGTAGTGTTTCTTCTGTGTTGGCCTTGTTTTGAAAGATGAAAGATGTTTCCTCAATGTTCCAGCATCACTCCTTGCTCCGTTCTCTCACCACACGTAGGGGTCGGTGTCTCTACACGGCAAACCAACAGCCACCCTCTGTATCATGTACTGTATGATGTTCTTTTCTACTCTTGACACAGGTTACATTTCAGTTATGGGAAGGTAGCATACACAACTTAACATGATGGGTGTGTCTGGGGATCTGGATCAAGGTGTAAGGTGGGGCGTGTTAGGAAGGGGAACAATATGGGGTCTAGATATTTAAGGTGTGAAGGTCTGTAGACAGGAAATGTCTGGCTGACCATTTGAATGTTAATGAACATGGCGTGAATGTGATACATTCTTGTAGGGGAGGAATTCACAGGATAGTACTTAGAAAGTATGTGAAAAACACAAATATTCTTCAATAGAGACCATCTGTTGACAGGTATAGGCCAAGTCAATAAACTAATAAGAGAGAAGGCAAATACTGCCGCCGATGAAACCCAGATAATGTTGTCCGAATCCCTTGAAAGCATAAGGAGCGTGTGATTGCAAATTGACTTATCAGTCTGATTCTTTCAATTCTACTTTGCAGCTTAAAGGTGAATATAAAACCTACATCTGTGGATCTTCTTTATAGGTGTGCTCTTAATGCAAATCATCATGCCTGTATTCCTAAATTATCTAAACATATTAATCTCCTCAACAACACTGAAATTACTGCAATAGACATGCAGTATTAGGCCTGATGCAGCTTGCCTTTTCATTTCATGATAGTGACTTAGTTGCGAGTGCCAATGCTTGTAAATAAAAAGACAAAACTGCTTCAGTGTTGAAGATATCATTGTGTTATTTCTTTTTTAAGAAGTAGGGGATGGAGATTGTTATAAGTATCCAGAAACAAAATCCCCAAAATGGTTCTTCCTTTGAGACAGACAGCTTGGAATACTCATTGTTTTTTCACACTTAATTCCCAGTGTGGCACAACAATGTGGTACTTTGTTTTGGGTATTTATCACTTCCTATTGTCTAAATATTGGAAGGCATGCTCTTAATCGGGCCTTTGAAGGAGACTGGTGTAAAGGTAACCTGCTGAGGAGACTGAGACCTGAGTTTGTTATGCTGTAAAATGAAAACCTTTGTTCGCACACTAACACAATCTATTCAGTTCCTTAGGAGGTCTTAGGTAGGACTTCTTGGGAGTGCATTTTGGATTAAATATTTTTTGTCTCTGTGTGATTTTATCGGATGTGCATTGTGTTGATTCCAGTGGTGCATAAAAAGGAGAAATGCACAATAAATCTAATTTCATGCTGGGATGCCTTCCCCTGCCAGTCTCTCTCTCTCTCTCTCTCTCTCTCTCTCTGTCTCTGTATTTGGTAGTTGGTGATTTTGCTGAGTTAGTGAAATATGACAAGGAAGGAAAACCAAGCGAACACATAGCATATGTAATTTAGAAAATAGTTAAATTATTATAATAATAAGTAATTTATACTTGATTTAGTTTGATACTCTAGTTATGACATAAGAACATGACATAAGAATATATAATATTATATAATATAAGGTTTGGTCATCAATTGGGTATGATGTTTGTAAAGATTCCCATGGAAACAGCTCAATATCATTTCCAATTTGAAATGATACGTAACATTGCAAAATGATGGGCTTTTGATAAGGATCCATCATTACTTAACTTTTGGCCTATGACTCAATTTGGGGCACATTAGCATCTCTCTGTAAACTCGCTTAGTCTGCCAAGCACGGAACACTATGCCAAAGACTATATATTACCAAATCCACATTAACACAGCCACTTACAGTTTCAGATTTGCCCGTGGGAAGATTACAAACATAATCTGGAGAAAATTACAAAGACATCTTTCAGGAATTAGGCAAATGGGCATGCTAATCCTTCTTTGCAATTTCTCCCAACAAGAAAAACGAAGCTTGATTTTAATTTGGAAGGATGAGTGTGTGTGTCGTCCAAATGGGATGCCTCAGAATCTGGAACCCGGCCAGGGGATAACTTCTGTTAACGGAAGAACGTTATGTAGTCCATCAATCTGTGTCAATCGTATGTCGATGGATTATCAATCAACAGATTAATACTGTAAGTGATGAGGTCGGTATGTATTTATCAATGAATCAATAATTATCAATTAATCAATCAATCAGTGAATGTACTTCTTCTAACGATTTTACTTGGTCTACACATACTATGTATATATAATACTATGTAACCCCCATCTTATGAGTGTCCACAGTACTCTGAGCATAGACTGTGCTTTATGGCTGCATTTCGTTGCTCGAGCATTCACAGTGCAGCTGGCCTCTAATCTACTAATGGCTTTGACATGCATTACACTGCAAGTGAAGTCTCTGGAGGAAATTAGTCTGTGATTGCATGCTACAAACTCTTGTTCAAGTGACATTCCATTAAAGTCAGAAATTGATAGCATTAATTTTTACATGGCCTTTATTTGCAAATTGCACCATGGTCTTTGTGGAGGTCACCACATTACCACAGAAAATGGGAACCCGTCAACCTGGAGACGTCATTCAGGGGAATTTTTGTAATAGAGTTTTACGTGCTTGGCCATTTAGTTTAATACACAGCCCACAAAGAAGACGGAACATGGAATAGAATATAGGAGCTGTACTCAGAGCATAAAAGTATTTTTGTGGAATGGATGAGCCTCCCCATCCACTGCTGGGTGTTCAAGCTTGAGTCTGTCTGGAGGTGTCATTGTTCCCTGACCAAATGCCCCATTCGTTTGTGCTGCTGAGTCATAATGACTTTGAGAGTGTCCTTTCACAAGCTTATTACAGCCACAGACAGTTTATGGCTCATCTCTATATTACCCTCTCTCTTTCTCGCCCTCACCAGCACTGAGCACAAGGGGATAGGGGTGGGAGGGGGGGGTCACAGCAGACACCTGCTAAAATATGACATCTCTACCAGGACCTCTACCCTGTGCGGTACTGAGGAAATAATTAAATCTGGTGATTAATATACATTACAGCTCACTTGAGTATTGATTTCCCATTTTGTCCTCGAGCCTTATTAGACTTGGGGCTGAGTCTATTCGATAGCAAGCTTAAGGACTTGTCTCGCTAATACAGATGGGACACTTCCTCCTCCTCCTCCTCCTCCTCCTCCTTCTTCTCCTCCTCCTCCTTGTCCTACCTTCAGGGCTTTGTGCTTATTAATCAAAAGTCTATTTGTCGAAGGCTTTATCTGCGAACAAATGTTTTCTGTGCGGAATGAGTTGCACAAGCCAGGCAGATTGCTTCTCGATGCTGAGGATCGTTATCTCCATAAAAGGATCCGCAGAAGGCACCAAAGACACCCTGACCGACTCGAGTTCCCCGAATAACAAAGGCAGAAATCATCAAAGAATAAGAAAAGGGGTGCATGCGTCCATCCGCATGGTCAGTGTGCAAACACCGTCTTCTGTGTGTACCTCTCATCTCAGTTGGGTAGCTGCGTAGACATTCAACAAAGCCACATCTGTGCAAAGCTAGGAATGCCAACATGCTTCTACAGCATTAATCATGAAAGCAGTGACTGAGTTAAAATCTGTCTGCTTTCCTAAATGTCCCGCGAGATGACAGATGCAAGACATTTAATTAGCATGCATAGTTATTTTAATCCGTCCAATGTCTTTTTAAAAAGCACAACTGTGAAACGCCGACGCACCGCATGGAGGACGGTACGGCTGCCCATCTCTGGAAGAGGAGCTGGGAAACATTCTGCCTTTCTTTTCTTTTCCCGCAGCCATGAGAGAGACGCAGCAGTTACTCTGACCCGGACTGTGTGGGAGGATATTAAGAAGGACGAGGAGGACGAGTCCTGTGTCTGTGTGTAAGCTTTTCCCCTTCATCCCCACCCGCACCACTACCCCTGCCCCAAACGCCTCAGTCTAGAGCAAAAAAGAATCACCATAATGACTGAAGTCTACACTGCTGGGGTCAGGGAGTGGCATGGATTCTGGCACGATGCTGTTTCTCTCTTTGAAGTGGAGGCCCAGATGAAGGCTTGTGAGAGGATATGAAAAGAGGACTAGTGACAGCTGAGGGTCTGATAAGCAGGGACTTGCGGGAGATGGAGTCGGAGGATTCACTTGTACAAAAACCCACAGTGACTCTTTCTTTGCTGTTTTGCATTAGGCAATAAAAAGCAGAGATCGGACACAAGTGGACGAATTTGTCAGTACAATGTTTTCACTTGAAATTTGATTATATCAACGCAATATTCAGGGATTAGCATAATAATATTCTATTGATGTTCTAAAATGTATGTAATTTAATAACTGGCCAAGGGGATGGGTGCTGTGACATAATTTCATCAAATGCAACAAATCCGACGTCAAATGGTCTCATCTGGGTTGCAGTATCACCATATGCTTATTGCATTGTGCTGCGGTATCGGATATCTTTATATATCTTTTATACCTCGTTACTGTGGCTCTCTCTACACATTCATTTGGAATAAGAATCAGTTGAAGAATGACGGCTCCTGTTCACAAGGTTAATTGAACATAAGCCGATATGACAAATTATCTTTTTCTTTCAAGGTGTGACTATTGGTAAACAACTCACCTGCTTTGACCACGGTCACAAAATATGTCACATTCTGTGACAGCTGTGTCAAAAGGGTTAGATAAAATTATTTCCCAGCAAACAACACATTATGGAATGTTGTCCATGGCCGACATGATTGCTGACATTTACGTGGCACCTCTTGAGAAGGTTGTCACCTTAACACAAAAAAACCCAGAGACAGGGATGTGTAATCTGAAACGAAAGGTGGAACAGATAGAAGCATTCGCTTGTTATTCTTATTACTGAGCATTATACTGTCGGTGACGGGTTGTTTCACAGATGGCTGCATCAAGAGGAAAATGCTCCAGCGTGTCAGGTCTAACCAAGTGAAATGGAATGTTTGAATGGACTATCATTTGAAGTTTCAGTAACGGTGAATGATAGATGAGTGTGCGCATGCTTCCAATTTAATACGTCAGGAAGAAAGCAAAAATAATAACGGCAAATCAAATGAAGGGATCTATTTGTATCCTGATTGGCTGTTGGAGCTGTCAGTGTCACTAATTCCTCTGAGAAGAGAGGATGAGAGTAGTCTTTAAAGACCCATCAGGCTTAGGTCTCATATGGAAAAAGTCTGTCAAATGTATATGCTCATTTTTATAAAGTAATTCTGAGAACAAAAATAATGATGGCCCCTTACATATACAGTAACATGTAAAATATATACAGTATGTTTTATATATTATCTACCTTGCATGTTGAAGGGCTTTATGCCATTTCATTATGAAATGTAGATGCAATGTCTTTAACACAGATTTATCTATAAGTATTGTATATGATAGACCTTTTCTGAATGGATATGTTCTCCTCTATGATGACATCATCCTTTCATGTTGTGATTTTTTGAAAATGTAACCTATATTCAGTGGATCCTATTCATAGATTGTTTCAGCATGTCGGCATCACAATTGGTCTGCAGTAATTTCCCCACAAGCTGTCCAGCAGTTAAATTTTTTCTTACTCTGTCCTTACATGGAAAGGAAATCCCAGAGCCCTATTATTGTGGTGGACACGTCCTATTCCGGCCGGGCAGATTGTCTTAAACTCCGGCGATAAATAAAAAATTCCGCCAAGGCGTAGATTTTAGTTATAGGCGTGGCAACATATTCTTCTCTGATAGGGAACATTTGCACGTGATAATCGCGAACCATAACTGCCCAATTCTGAATGATCTATCCGGGAAAAAATATCACGTTCCCTTTTTTGAAAGAGTGGCGCATTATGCCTACATATTTCTGTACTAGCCTGGAAGCAGCAGCAAACCTGTATTGTGTGTAATTAATCTATCTTGGATGTCCTCGAAATAAACATTTATCTTGGCAGGCTTTAAAAAAAGAATACAATTGTTGTTTTAAAAGGTTAAACCCCTTTAAAGAGGGGTTATGCATGCGTCAGCAGCACCAAATGACCTACAGTTTGTTCCCAGAATAATTTCAAGTGGAAAAGCCATATAAAGGATGCATTTTGATGATGAATACCATAGTTAGCTGAAACGAATCTAATATGCTATTGCAGTAAACCCTTAAGACCATTCTTTCACATCACCACACTGTACGGACCCAGTTGGGGAAACAGTTAAAGTACAAAGAAAACCTGTGCTTCCATCTCAAAACTGTTACTTCCATTGAAAATAGAGCTGACCTCTCCTACTTCCCCAAGTCACTCCACAGAGGTTGCCAGAATGGCTGCTGAAAAATGTAAGCAAAGCTCCAAAGTTGCAAATGTGTTCCGTTAGACACATTTAGATGATTAAAGTGAATGTATATCACATGTTTTGAATGTTATACATTTTACATGCTAGGTCTAAATATATCCTCCAGAATGGGTGTGTTTATGGGGACAGGCTACATTGATCTTGACAAAAATAGCTTGTCATAGAATTTAGGTGAGGAAAACTGTGACACTTTTCATAGGTTCATAATCACACCCTGACTAACAATGTAGCAATCAATTCAAAGGGATTTGGCGTGGGCATTTTAAAACATGTCTGACAAGCTACAATTATGTGTCAACAAGTGTAGTAGTTCTGAACAACAGAAGAAGCACTACGGTTCATTCCTTGTAAAAGCACTCCTGGCGAACTCTGTCCTGAACCCGCTGAGATATTGCCATGTCCGCACTGTAATCATGTCTGACGCATTCAGTTTAAAGGCATCGCTTGGTACTGCTAATCTTCGGCTTTAACCAAACCTTTCATTAATTAACTTTGGCCTGGCTTTGCCAACTTAAAGCCTTTGACCACACTTTCACCTCTCTCTCTCTCTCTATTTTGTGCAATAGCGCACATGCGCTTCCCTTTCTGCCAGCCGTTTTCGCCCTCAAACTGAAGCCCATAGTCTGGTTTATAAAGACGTGAGCCCATGGGAATTAAGTCGGTCCATGTCCTTAAAAGTCATCGGGCAAATCGGAGTATTTGAGCGAGGCCCTCAGCCCACATGAAGTCAGGTGCCTTTTCTGTACCGCGCGCATGAGAGAGAGCGAGAGAGAGAGATAGAGAGCGAGAGAGAGAGGGGGAAAAAAGCAATCCTTCCTTAGAAAAACTGCAGGCGATGTACAGGGTCAGGATTGTAGCGGAGTGACTCTCCTTTGAATCGATAGCACTACAGATCAGTAAAGAGTGGGTAGTGTAATGAGTGGGTAAAATCTTGGTACCAACTCATAACAACCTACAAATTACTCAAGTTTCCAAGTTGTTTCTTAACAATCCACCATTTATTGTAGTAACAAGTGTGTAACAAAATGGTAATATTTTGTAGTTCATATGAAATTACTTTTTTAATGTAGTATCCAATCGTTCAAGGTTAGCCATTATAGTCATTGCAGAGAAACACACAATTCAGTATTTTACAGCCCTGACATGTAATTGCAATGAAAGTAAGTAATTAGTTTCTGTGTAATTTCCGGAACAAATACTGTATCTTACCAATTCATTACTACATTTAAAACCTCACCATTAAATCTCACCATTATTTCTAAGTAATTCCATGTGGACTCCAAGATATGACCATTTTGTTTTATTATCACTGTAGATGGTTGATTATTGTTTCAAAACAATTTGGAGACTATTAAGTACTTTGTGGGTTGTTATCATGATTTTATCAGCTCATTACCATGATACCACTAATTTATTACCCATCTGTAACGTAAAGTGCCACCCTTGAATCCCTCTCTGGATTATAAATTGATGTTCAGTTCAGGCGTGAAGCTTCCTCTGGTATTTGCCAGCTACAATGAAGCCATAAAACATTTACAGCGGTAGACAGGAGTTGTAACAGTATGCAGAGGGATCAGTCTCGTAGGTTGTTTTTGTCAGCTGTATTTAAGATTTGTAAGGTTATATAACTGACATCGTATTGTGTTCACAACTCACAGAAAGACCAGCTGCCAAATGTGTGCACCCAGTGGACACCTGTACTTAGATAACTAAGAAGCACTCCCACAAAACTCCAAAGAAGAGTGGGAACTGCTTAGAAACTGTGTTTAAAGATTTTTTTCTTTGTCCTCAGAACATTTTGTTTTCTGCTCACTTCAAATTCCTCCTGTTTTCATGTGCATAATCTACACTCAGAGGGACTAAAACAATAGCGGACAAACAGACTGCTCTGTCTTCACTTTCACATTCACAGCCTTGGTAGGAAAGTGATGTGGGGATGCAAGGCAAAAATCACTCTCATGATGATTATATCTGGAAACTTCACTCTGAGAATGATTATATCTAGAAACTTGATGATTTGAATGATTTAGTCCAGAAAAAGGACTATCTCTGTGTTTGGCCAGGCAGTAAAAGGTTGGCAACCATTGATGTGATGTGTTCAGCTTCTCAACCTGGAGTGTTTGCATTCACAGCATCCCCATGCATTGGGTGCTGTCAGGCACACCATGACCTGTCCACAGCGGAATTAATTACCACATCCTGCATCCCTTTAGTACCTAGTATTTAGTATTTTGAGTTTTACATTACATTCTTGAAACATTTAAGTTTACCATTTATTGTCTTAATTAACTATTTATTCATTAATCATTCATATAACTCCTCCTGTGCCATTTTATTACATCTAACAATTGGCTTAATACTGCTTGGTAATATTGTTGGTCATTTAATTTAATAATTCAACGGAATCAGATTAATTATATTTATCTGCACTTTTTACCACTCTAATGCATTCTACTGTCCCACAATGTTCCGACACATGTAAACCTTCCAACCTGGTCTTTTCTATCATTCTATTTTGGCTGCCCTTATAGGGGGAAACAAAAAAAAACATCACTTGCTGGAGTAACGCATGAGCTTGGCTTGAGTAAAAGACGAGTTTGGCTTGAGCAAAAGATGAGTTTGGCTTGAGTAACACATGAGCTGTGTTTGTTGGTCTGCTTTCAGGTGACGTCGCCTCCATATTAGCGGGTGACAGTGTGAGCGGGGATGCACGAGTGAGATGAGAGACGCCAGCCTGAGTTTGCTCTCTGGTGAGTGACTGTTTAGCGTCCCCCTACTCACCCTCTCCCGCCGTCTCTTTCCTCTCCACACTACCTATCTCTCTCCCTCTAACTGTCACCCTCTGTCTTTTACCCTTCCTCCCATTCTCTCTCTTCTCTCCCTATCTCTCTCATTTGAACTGGCTCTCCATAGTTTCTCTTTCTACTTTCCTTTAACCCTCCCTCAATATTCTCTCTCTCACTCTCTCTCCCTCTCTAACCCTCTCTCCTTATTCTCTCTCTCTCTCTCCCTCTCTAACCCTCACTCCGTATTCTCTCTTTCTATCGACCCATCTCTCTCCCTCACTTCAGCTGCCTCTCCATAGTCTCCTGCTCCCTCTCTTTAACCCTCACAGTCCCTCGTGTCTCTCTCTAACCCTTCATTCTGGTTCCCTATATCCCCCGCCAACCCTTCCTATTCTCTCAGCTCTCCTCTCCACCCATCTCTCTCTCTGTCTCTCTAATTCCCTCACTATTCTCTCCATCTCTCTCATCTTCTACCTGTCCTTCCCTCTTTAGCTCCCTGTCATTCTCCTTTCCGTTCCTTTCTTGCTCCCTCTCCTTTTTCTTTGATTCCATCTCCCTACTCTCTTTCTCTCCACTCTCCTCGTTGCGTCTCTCTCTCTACTTGTCTCTCCCAATCTTTCACTCCCTCTCCCTGTCTTCTTTTCTCCTCTTCTCCCACTGCTTCTCCTTTTTCTCTGATTGTCTCTCCCCCTCACTCTCTCCATCTTTCTCTGACTCTCTCAGAAAATCTCTCTCTCTTCATGTAACTGACAGTCTCCTTTCCTCACTCCTCTATCTATCCCTTTTTCCACATCTCTGCATATTCTCTAAGCAAGCGCAAATCAGACGTGAGCATTAGCGTCTGCTGCTCTGGCGTCCTGAGGGTGGCCTTCTGATGGAGGTGGAGCATGGCTGCGTGGCTTGGGCCGCAAGCTGCTACACACAGCTACAGCATCGCTGCTAGCAGGTAGACAGCTGCCATGACTGTACGGCATCAGAGCCTTGGCCTGAGGAGAGAGAGCCTGTGAAACACTCTGACGGCTAACCTCGCCCAATCGTCAGGCCTGTGGACTAATACCAGACCGGGGCCAGGTCTGTTCCAGTGTGGGCTGGTACTTGGGAAGAGGCGCTACTTTAAAATATTATAATCAACAAAATAATCACTACACAATCTAATTTGTCCACAGAAGACTAGTCAAACTTGGCAGTGTTAGTGGGGAAAATCAGTAAAGCGCTAATCACTGCCTCTTCAAATTTTTATGTGAAAGAGTTAGCCTCTGCATTCGTGTGGTGGTTTCTGTTGATTGGCTGTGGCGGCAAACGATGCCTGGTGCCTCCCTCTCCCTCTCGGTCTCCTGGATCCTGCCCATCTCTCTACAAGGACGACGGAGCAATACTAATTAGTCACCCTGTGTCAGTTTGCTAGCTGCTCGGCCCTCCTCCTCCTCCTCCTCCTCCTCCTCTCCCTCTAACTACCCCTTCCCTGTCTCTTCTCTTTCCCCTGCATTTCATGCCACCCTGTGTGATTTCACTGCCACTGTGTCCCTCACGTTATCACATTACGGTGCATGGGTCATGAAAACAGTCCTCCATGTCTCTGGAAATAGGGAACTCTTCATCTTTGTTTGTGCCCCCCAAAACACACACATATTTCAGGCAAACAGGAATTAAAACCAAAAAAGAATGAAAAGTGGCCGCGACGAGTCCATGCATCTAAGGATGCAGTGTTTGTCTTGTCTTTGCGCCGACTTGTTTTGAATGGATTTCTGCTTAAATGGTCACCAAACAAGTCAAAACGTGTCGTTAGCGGTGCCTGCTCAACCGCTCCGGAACGCGCTGAAAAGGTATACTTTCAAGCCTGCACATTTGTCATCTCGAGGTCTTTTCATTCTCCCTGGCTCCATATCCACCCTTCTCCTTGGTTAGGCAGCGAGATAGCCAGTGTTGCTAGGCAAAGCCCTTTAGTATGCAAGAGACTGTGAATGCAGAAAGAGCTTGATTGATGTGATGCTTAAAAGCTTTCTTGTTTCATTGCCAAGCCTGCCTGAAACAGCTACCCTGTTAAGCCATATCACTCTGTAACATGCTGTCTTAATTGATCAAAATAGTTTTTTCTTTCAGTTCCTCAGAAGAGTTTTTTTTTTTAATTATACCAATCAGAGACTGTGGTGTTCCACTCTGGGTGTCAGGTCTGGCAATAGACAGACAGGTGACAGATTAAACCTACAATGTCAACAATACTAAATTAGGTCTCAGTGATGTGGGATGTACATTATGGTGCAGTGTACTCCAACCCAGGGCTGGGTTTTTGTTTTGATCTCAGATTCCCTGGTTAGTAAAGATGTTCATTGTAGCTGAATGAAACTGCACTCTAACCTGCATGACTGAATTATGAAAGGTTTTGAATGATTATCATCAAATTATTAGCTCATTTTTAAACATGTGATGTGTGATCTCTGTTCAAATCATTGAAATTACTTTGTTTTGAAGGGAAATGATTTTGACTCAGAGCTGCAATCATGAGAACTGTAACAGCATATCAACGCCTAATCAACCACTCGATACACCACTTCATGTACAATTACCACTACCGAGTCAATGACTCACATATGTGAACCCCTCAACATTGTCCGTCATCAAAGGCACACTGTCCAAAACTGACCTCTCCAGCTACAAACACCTTGCCACAGACCTCTTTAATCTCCCGAAAAATGGATCAATTTGATTTAGAACAGTCAGGCTGAGTGATTTTAGTCCCACGGATGGTTCAGCAGTTTATCGGCTGCTTCAGGTGACTAAAGGGCACCGCTTACCTGCTTATCTACACAGCAACAGCAGGTCAGGATGCCAAGGACGATTTGTGTGCTTCGAGGCCTCCCAAGTTTCATCTCAGTCCAGTCAACACCCCTTCAGATGTTACCCTGTGGTCCTCAAAAGAGAAAAATAGCTCAGAAAAAAATGAAATAAATAAATGTAAGCTGCAGGGCTGTACATGGCATCATCCTCTTGCTCCTCCTCTGCACACACACACACACACACACACACACACACACACACACACAAACACACACACACACACACACACGCTCGCACACACACACACACACACACACACACACACACACATGTAAACCCTACTTGAAAACATGAGAGTGTCTTCACAGAGTATGTTTGTACACTAAGAATCAATGTTGTATTTACTTGTGTTTATAGTTGTTTACATGTAGTAATACATGTACTAAACAACATAAATATTTCTATCTTGTGTTGAATTCGAACAAAGGGAATAAACAGCATATAGTGGAGTGTAAATTCCATTATTCCAGATATGTGCCTAGCTAAGACATTTTTACTGAGAGACGGTTTGCTTTGAAAGCTCTAAGAATATCAGTTAGCTAACAAGCTATTGTAAATGTCCACTGTTGCTGTAATTATGTCATCCTGTGCGTTTAAGGTGTGTAAGTGCGTCTGAGCCAGTGAGGTGTTGAAAAAAGGAAAAACTGTGTTGAATGAGGACCTGCTGATTTAAATAAGGTACAAGAAGAGAAAAAAGTAAGTAAAGGAATAAAGGAAGTACCATTATTCCACACCATCACTGCTCCGCAGCTGAGATATTTGTTATTGAGTCAGTTTGCTTTGGATGCTTTGAATACTGCTTAGCTAACAAGCTGTGTTCAATGTCCATTGCTGTCATTTTGTCCTCTTGTGTGTCCTAGGGTTCGTGTTTCTCATGTTTGTCGCTGTGTGGTCTTCATGTGTTTTCTGTGACCCAGTATAATGAGTATGGGATGAATCAGCCTAGTTTCACCATCAGGTGAAGGAGTGAAAAGAATTCCCTTCATTGCACCACATGCTGGGAGGCATCTGATGCAAAGTAGCCCCACAAGTCGAGGTTGTTAGGAACCCGTTTCCATAGTTACAGGACCCTGATGAGAGGGATGCTCATTATTTCCTGTGAGTGTGTGTTGATAGGCAAAGGAAAGCGAGTATGACTCGTGTTGTGGTGGCTTGTCGCAGCCAGTAATGTGCAGGGTGGTGCATGAGCTCAGATGTGTTGTACTGGAGGTTAGCTAGCCACAGATGTTTACAGTGATGCGGCCATGTGAGAATGTGGGTAAACTTAGCGGTGATGATCGGGTTGGAAGTGTATGTGTTGTGATGTGTCGTGTGTGTCTCGAAGCGTACGCTAGTCAATCTTGGCAGTAGGTGTTGCATAGCATTGGCACTCAGGCAGAAGAGTTAGCAGGAGCAGGGGTGGGTGAGACAATGGTTTGTGGGAGGTGATTTGCCATTAGCTTAGTGATGTGAAATGTAGGCTTAACTTTATTGGCTGCGCTTCCTATGAAGGATCCCTGAATTAACAGTTAACAACAACAAAGCAATAACTCCTCAATGAACTATATTACTTTGATAAATTGACGCTGATCTTCCTGGCTTGTTCACAGAAGCAAATACTATGAAGAAAGTGAATTAATAGACAATAAGTGTTAAGTGTTAATTCATTCATCAGTTAACAAACTGTGGACTTATCTTTGCATGTGGTTTATTAATGATAATGTTCCTGTTTTGTTCATGTCAACTGTAACAGTGTCATGCTATAAGGTGTGTGTGACTACTGCATCGTAAAGGCATACCATGACATACCACATACCATACACTGTTTAGGTTTGTCTTGATCATTTTTATGCCTTGACGTGTAGCTGTTGGAATAACTTTTCTTGCTTGAATCGTTTAGAATGTGTTCCTGCTGTTTTGGGGATTTCAGAAGAAGAGATTTGTTGACGCATACAGATGCAGCAGAGCAGACACCACTCAGCAACACTATCGGAGAAAGTTGTGCATCAATAGAAATATGGCAAGGTGGCCTTTTCATTTTACAGGATGCAATTCTACGGGTGGTTTCAAAATTATAAACACACGCAAATAAAAATAAAAATGATTGCATAATGCACCTTAAAGTCTCTTTGGGCCAGCAGGTGTTCTTCACCTAATAGTAGGGGATCGCAACCGATGCAAATTTGTGCGCTACTGTTGTTTGCCAGTGCCCTGCAGATTTGTTGATTTCCAACACAAATTAATGAAGAGAAAGTGAAATTAATTGAACCTTCATTTGCAAGCATGAGTATTTGTCTGGAACTGGTGCTAACTAATAAACATCAAAACATGAAGGTGAAAAACAAAAACAAAATGTTGGCTTCTACAGTCACATTACAGAAATGAAGCTTTTTGTTTGTTAAACCAGCATGGCACCAATCACTCTAATCACCCCTAATCACCCCAATCAAACGGACCTTTAGTTCGTTTGTTTTTCAATCAAATCTCATGTACCTGCTCAAACATGTCACGCAGGCATTCACTACAGATGGTCTGTTTGCATGCGTCTCCAGCCTACTGATGGTTTTATCTGATTTATGGGGTACCGCCGTCTTGTTGGCAACCTTGTTTGATACATATGCTTTCTATCATGGACTGAAGCATTCCTAAGGTACCAGTCATTCTTTAATGAGACAATCCACTGGGACTGTTTCTTAAAAGGAAGGAAACCCTTTATAACAGTGACATACTCGTATTATATATATGTCATGGTAGATGACACATCCTGGCAGTGCTTATGATGAGAGTTGATGCTTAAGTTGATTCTCACTTAAAGGTAGTTTCCGTAACAATGGTATGGTTGGTCACATTATACTGTCTGGAGACGGAATGTCTCTTATGAGACGATATGTCATCTGCAGTGAAACGTGTATCACATCGTTATATCAGTCTTCTGATTTAAGGCTCAGATAAACTACTACTGCAAAACAAATACAAATAAGCAGAGACAAGGTCTGAAACTAAATCATGTGTTGCACACAAATAGAAGAGTAAAAAGGGCTCCAGACACAATGGTCCTGACTCACAGAGGTTTAGCTGGTGCAGATAGTGACTCATCGGAACACCCTAAGGCGTTTCCTTGTTTTGTTGTGGACGCTATTTATTTTTATTTTTTATTTTTATCATTTTTTTAAAGAAAACTGTCAATAAAAAACAACCTCTGCATTACATACTCTTTCTCACACTGTCCAGGCATTTATCAAATACGTTTGTCTAAAAGGACCTCAAACAATATATTTGCACCTAGGATCAACTTCTGCCCATGGTATTAAATATATCAGCTCTCACAGTTGAAAATAATCGAAAGGTTAGATCCAGTGAAGTTCATGAACTCAAAAACAGGCTGCATGCGAGTCAGAGCTGAATGAAAGCCACGTGGGTTAGTCCTCAACACATCAGCAGTGTTGGGAGGGTTACTTTTGAAATGTAACAGGTTACAATCAGACTACTAATACCCTTTGAAAAATGTAACAGGGTAAGGGATGTAGCTGTTTTAATTACTTCATCAAAGTATTGTAGTTTATTACATTTTATTTGTTTTGATTACTTTTTGATTGGCGGATGAGAGGCGGTACAAATTCAAACGTAAGAACCACACAAAAACAAGGCTCAAATTTGAGCTCATACTGCCAAATGAATGGAGTCTGTCTAGATGTCGAAAAGATGCAATGCAACAGGATGAATGTCATATTCTACATATAAGCGTAAACGTTTTTTACATAAAATAATGTATTCGGATATAACTCCTTTGTACTCACCAACATTTTGATTGGTAACTGTAATTTAATTACATATTTTGACTCAGTAACTGTAACGGATTACAATTGCATTTATTTAGTAATTTAATTACATAACTCCGTGGAATGAGTCTGAAAGGGAAGTAGAGGAATGTATTGATTGTATAAAGGGAACCCATTCAGTTTGAAGTCCTATGTGTGTACATGAAGATGGATGGTGGTAGTTTGCGGATGGGCAAACTACCATCTGCTTTCAAACTGCTGCTTTTAAACTTATGCCGACATATCATCTATGATAATTTAAGCAAGCCATACTGTCCCACTTCGTTAAAAATAGGACAAATGTAATACATATAGCAAATATAACCCTATTCCAAGTTGGACTAATGATTTCCATTTTATTTAAATAAGAAGAAAAGATGTGCCACGTGCAATTTGAATGCACGGTTTAGTCCATCTCTACAACATGCATGCTTTTTTACTGGCCTTTTTGTTCTTTCCTTTTAAGTAATGTTCACAGTAGATTAGCAGTGCAGACAAACTTAATGGAAATCTTTCACAGAAATGCAAGGGCTGATAGGATTCTATAAATGTCATCATAAAACTTTAAGCACCATGTAACTGTTCTTGCTGATTCTTCAGATTTGCGCTATCTGGGCCATGGGATACATTTTCTGGAAGAACAGAATTGTCTATCCATCAATTCATCACCCATCACTGCATCCACCAGCATCCATCCATTCATTCATTCATTCATTCATTCATTCATTCATTCATTCATTCATTCATTCATTCCATTTAAACTATACTTTAAATATACTTCATATGAGGATCAGAGAAACTCTCTCCCTATTCACCGGTGCAATGCACCATTCATAGGCTGACTTTGTATCTACACCCATATACTGTATATTCGTGTGCCCCCCCCCCCCCACCCCCCACCCCCCCTTCTCTGTGTACTCACACACACAGCATCCTGCCAACCTCCACCAATTATTTCTCTTAGAGTTGTCCACATCTAGCCTGGGAGGGAGGGGAGGGGGAGTGGGGGTCGGGGGAGGCAAGGAAAAGACGTCCAGGGAAAGTGTTATGTATTGTCAGTGAGTCCTGTCAGACACGGCTGTTTGCTGAGGTGGTTGTTCACATCTTAAGTGGGACAGGAGGTATCCAGGCTGTCAGAGACAAATTTATACAGAGAGTCAGCGGTGGCAGCACTGGAGCCGAGCGCCTTTGTGTTGCAGATTGTCTTATATTTTCCAAAGGGGGTGGGGTGGGGGGGTTTATAATCATCTGGATCAGGTCATGAAAAACAGTTTTAACATTAAGCTTCCATTGCATCATCCATCAAAAGAGTGCTGTTTGGCGGCAGTGGGACAGGGAAGTCTCAGCTGTTTGGAGGGTATTACTGAGGGTATTATTTTTATAGCAGACGTACGGGTGACAATGAGCTCAGATTGGAGCGGGACTGAGGGGCGGATCAGGCCTGGAGCTGGCACGGAGCCCTGCAGAACTGGGCCAGAACTGGGCCAGACACTGGCTGGATCCGCTCCCGATGCGCCCTCGCTCAGGGACTCGTTACTTTTTGTGTTGTTTAAAAAATAAAAAACAATTCCCAGGCATCATTTGAGGCAGAGTGAAAGGTTCACAACAGAGAGAATAGAAGAGTGACGGAGACAGTGAGAGAAAAAAGAGAGCGATAAAGAGAGAGAGAGAGAGACAGAGACAGAGGGGGAGAAGGAGAGAGAGGGATGGAATTGCTCATCACACACTTGTTTACTTACGTTTTGGATTACAGCGATAACCCTCTCCCCTCTATCCCCATGGTAATAGGCTTTGTGGAGATGCATGAGGATAGGCCTGAAATGTAATGACATCCCAAAGGAGGACAAACAAGTCTCTGTCAAACGTTCACCACAGCTGCAGAAACGCACTCCATGACGTGTTATATAAGATCCTTCTCTACACCAGCTTGATCTGACCCCGTTATAATCGACTGCAACTTTTGTGTCTGACAGTTTAATAAACAAACCCAATTAGGGCTTGGCGGTATATCTAAAATATTAATATATATATATATAGGGTATTTATACAAAATATAAGAAATGACCATATTCTATATTGATAATAATAATTGGTAAGGCTAGCAGGTTACATGTGTTTTAGACTGACCGCAGGGAAGACCGGTGCATCTCTCTCTCTCGCACACACACACACACACACACACACACACACACACACACACACACACACACACACACACACACACACACACACACACACACACACACACCCCTCTGTAACCACCAGGGGAAATGGACACATCATGGTGACCAGCCAATCAAATTTTTCTATTTCTACGACGCAGATGTAATATATCGGACACATCTGTGACATAGTCCTCTCTGGGTTTGTTTGATATAAGTAAATGTTCGCAACCTGTAAAATGATAATAGTAATTCACTTAGCTTTGGCAGGTCTGTGCTCCCAAACCACATTTAACATATACAATAAACAATAAGAGGTTTATGGGATCTGATTGCCTCATAGTGCCAGGGATTATTCTCCCATAAGATTGTCCTGCTACAGAAAACAGAATCCTAATAAATAAAAACACGACCTTACACTGCTTTCATGGTTGCAAGTTGACAAGATTTCTTTTCTGAAATCATGTTGATCAAAACCAGGCGTTTGTGTCGCCTACACTATGACAGATGGGTAGGTCTTGGATATTATCCATGTTGGATTTAGATGCCCACCCTACAAATCCAAATGCCCACCCAAGGAGGACATCATGATAACGCCACTGCTTATAAATCTTTTGAAGTAACGTGATCAAGTAAGGCAACACTGGATCTTTAAACTAAACTGAATGCATAATGAGTTGTGGATGTTGTTGTCTGAATGAAACACTGCTTCTCTTGGAGTGGGAGTAAGTTTGCCAGAAATGGCGTGGCATGGCTCCTAAGCTGGGATATTACGAATATCCTAACACCACCCAACCTACTCGAGCAGCTGAGTGACTGATTCATCAGCCGTCACCACATGATGCCGTGTGGCTGTGATGCTGAACCACTTCCTTGTTATTATCAGAGAGGTCATACCTGGCTCTGAGACAGAAAAAAAGGGGGGGTTGACAGACTAAAAATATGCTCTTTCATCCCTAGAAATGCTTCTTGATGAAGTGCATGATTTGTGTACTGTGGATAAATATGCACTTTTATCCCTAGAAATGCTTCTTGATGAAGTGCATGATTTGTGTACTGTGAATCTTCAGGGGCAGAACTGAAACAATAGCGTATACCTCAGAAGTACTCATTGAATCCCTATTAGCAGCACCATATTTTCATACTTTGTTTTAGTCACAGCAGCAATTACGTTTGTGAAAAAGAAGGGAATACCTACAGGAACTTCTCAGTCTCTTGTAGACAATCCTCTTGAGGGATTCTGTGTGACACCGGCATTGTGAAATTGGAATGTATTCCTCCATCGAGAGAAAATATTTGTGACAGAAAAAAGGCTTGTGATCAGTGAGTTATTTTGCTTCATCTGTGCAGCTGAACCCGAAGAAGTGACACACAGTTTGAGGAAGTAATTTGCTTTCTCCTGAAGTTGATGTTAATTTGAATGCTGGAAGATCTGCACGGAGACAAGCAGAAGGCATCACTCCAACACTGGGACTCAGTGAGCCAAAAACAAGTCATTGCCCGCCCAAAGCCTGTCTTTTGCTGAGGAGTGATCAATTTTAATGAGTTGGAACCAATTACAACAATTGTTAGCATTGCTTGAAAACCTGCACCTGGACTCTGTAATATGCAAATACATGGAATAAAAGATGAAATTCTAAGGTCCTCATGTTGTCCCTTAGACAGAACTCTGAAAATGCGAAATTCCAGTTACTGAGAATCTCTTATGATTTTAAATTGGGCTATCCTGACTCTGACATCCAAAGCATGGACTTTCACTGACAAAGAGAATATCACGTCATCTTATTTTTTAAAGTGTACTGGCTGGACACAAACCATTCCTTCAGATGCATACATCGAGATGAATGACATTTCTCGGCAAATCAACGGGATCAAAGACGAGACCAACCAATGAGCCATAAGCCATCCCTCAATCCCCACGTCCCCCAGTAAATTCCACCATCGGTCTCCAGGGTGTCATTACAATGGCTCATCCCTCGTGTGGGCCACACTGTTATTCCCTCGTTCAGAGGAAACTGTTATCTTGCCTACCGCACTGTAATTCTCCTGAGAGCCACTGTGGCCTCAAATCAGCTGTTGTGTATGTGTGTGTGTGTTTGTGTGTTTGTGTGTTTGTGTGTGTGTAGTTCCTCGGCTTAAGCAATGGTCTTCATTCACATCCTAGCCCCTGCACCTCTCTTGAGGCATACAGTTCTGTGGTATGTCTTTCTGTACCTCCCACACACACACACACACACACACACACACACACACACACACACACACACACACACACACACACACACACACACACACACACACACACACACACACACACACACACACACACACACACACAAATCCGGGGATAACGGCTTAAACACTACTTTGGTATGTGTTTCCCCCCTGTTTCTCTAAGAGGCCTGAAGACCATTCTCTAAACCGCTGGGTAAAAAGGCCTGTGGGATGTTTGAAGGATGTGCTAAATGCTTCTGAATAGTCTCTCTGTTGACGTGGATTCAATCCTGCAAGAGCTAAGGGACTCCAGCGTTGATGAATAGCCCTGTAGAGGATAATTTCTCCCACTCAGCCCCCAACAGTAAAAAACCCAAGCCAGTGCTCAAGCCCACTAATGACTAGCGTCTTCTACTTTGGAACTTCACCCAACTCAGGTTGTGTAACCTTGGTCAGAAACGTGTCCGAAAGTATCACTAACGCTTAGGTAAGTTCTGACTTGAGGGAAAAACAGGTTTCATTCACCTCACACAGATAAAGCCACCAAAGTGAAGTAAAACGCAGAACTCAACATTGCCATTGATTACACACACACCTCTTACGTGATGGCAGTGCTAAAGCAGGTAGCATAATCCCAAAGACTCTCAGGGGGGTGAGTCACCTTAATAATCAGTGTGGTAAAAACAGCAGGTGTAGCAGTGCATCTGACCAGCGAGTCTGAACCAACAGAAACTACTAAACATGCCAGCTCAATTGGCATACTGGTTTACACACTAGGTTCTAAACTTTGACATTATAGGACTGAATATTAGTAAATTGTAATAGTTGTAATGGTAAATTGTTAATTGTAATAGTTGTTATGTCCACTTAAAATTATGTTTTTAGGAGCCAGATTATTATTTTTTTTTCTGGAAGTGGGTGGGTATAATGCCACTAAGGTTGATAGAAACAGGTTTGTTTTCATTACATCGCATTTGTTGTGATTTTATTAGGCATTTCCATTAAAGTGACCTTGACAACCTAAGAGACCTTAAGAGAGTGTTAATTTTTAATTCACATAACCCAGCGGATGGAAACACACACACAGACTCACACGTTTTCTTTAACGGTATTTTTCATGAATGCCCATAAAATATGTGAATGAGTTGTATGGCAACACTGCTACTGTGGAATTTCTAGCTAATAAGAGGTGGAGTCATATTTCAGAACATTTGTCTAAATCTTTGCCACTTTTGCCTCTTTTAATGACAATGACTTATCTAAACAGGGACCTATTTCCTAGACTATGTGCAGTAAACCAATACAATGGACAGTTAGCTATACAGTTGCAACTTAATCTCAACCTTAACAAAAATAACATTACCTACACTATGCAAAGCAGTCCTGCAATGCACTACAGGCTATTATTAGCCTAGTAAGGTAAGCTACAGTGATGAACTTTGCCTATGAACATCCCAGAAGTAGGTCAAGTGCACCTCTACAATACAGCCGATAAATCATTTGGCTACCTTCCCTGCAATTCAAACAATATCCCAGCTGGATTACATAACCCAAAACTGGTGAGCTAGCATATTATCAGGCCTCCTCACTAACAGTGACAAAAAATATAACTGAGTTTTTTCTCCTGAACATAGTCAAATAGAACATTAAGACACCTTGCCAGCAGTATTTTATAGAACATCATAATTATCTAATCCATTAAGCCACTCACTTCAGCGTAATCAGTATTTCTTTTCTCTTTTCCCCTGCTGCAATGTGCGTCATTGTTGATTCATGATTAGTGCATCTTTCTGACATACTAATTTAATGATACGTTTCCCTAAGGCTCAGTAAAACTGAGATTTGTGAAACTTTCCAGGTGCCAAACTATCTGTTTACCAGCTGCTATTTCTGGAAGCAGAACCTCCATTTTGACATGATCAAAATGTCTGCTCAAAATCGACTGCTTAATACACTGTAATGAAACTTCTATAGACAGGTGCTCATATTATCTACAAAGCACATTGCGTCTCTGAAATGTTTCTCTGTTGCAACAACACACATCAGCTCGTTATCGGTTTGCCAATTAGATTGAGAATCTGGTGCATTTTGATAACTGTGCCAGTGCCACCACCTTAATTGGGGCCAAGCGGTTTCTCACAAAATGATGAAATCAACAGATTGTGATCTCTCTCTCCCTCTCTTCCTCTCACTTCACCCCTCTCTCTCTCTCTACCCTTCTCTGCTCCTTCTTCCCATCTGGGTAATTGCATCGTTTTTGTGTTGACTATGGATTACTGTCAACAACTGCGCATTGATTCCCTGATCTATACATTTAAACACTTTCTCACCTCTTCTACTCCCACCTGTACTATGAGACGGTTATTGTTGAGAGAGACACATGTGAGAACCCCTGGCAGATCAAAATCACTGTCTCTGTATTCCTTCTCTGCGAACAACTGGTTTGACCAGACAAACTTCCAACACAATCGAAATAGCATCGGCAGTCATTGCCGACGTAAAAATTGCATCGCCGAGCTCTGCCATGTCTGTGGTTGTGCGTGTGTCAACCCTGGCCGTGATGATGAGGACGCCCATTTGATTTATACTCTTTTAAGGCAGTGTGTGTGTCCAGACAGTTCTGTCAGCACTGGTTCCCCAGGTGTCCCCCTGTCTGGATGCGAGTCAAGCTATGGCCGCTTGACATGCCGGGCACATACAAGGTGCTGACCGATTTGCATCAGCTCACAGGACCACTGGGACGGGAGCATCAGAGCCAGCGCTGGTCTTTCAGTATCACTTTGGCTACATTTCCGCTGCAAAGCCAGACATCAGTTTGTCTGTCTGTTTGCTTGTTTGTTTGTCTTCATTTTGTTTTCTTTCGTAGGACAAATTGTTCATACTGAGTGAATTAGTTTGGCTTAATGCTATTCGTAAAGTGGTTAGACAAAGTTCCTGACAGAAGGTGTACAAAGAAATTAGTTGACACCTCCATCATTGACTTTCTACAGATCTAAAGAATTTACATTGATTTTTCTAAAGAATAGCTAGTTGTAGGAGGCCATTATGTTTGGAACATTCTGTACAAGACAGCTTTAAGACCTCCATTGAAACAATATCCTTGTTGTTTGTAACTTATGTTATGAGAAGAAAATTGGATTCAAGGAACAACCAAATTGAGTTTGATCAGTCCATTTATTAATATACATAGAATGTTTGACATATATTATCAAATATATGTGATTGTCTAAAAGTAGTTGTTTGCTCATGTTCGCAATCTGCAAATAGAAGGGTAAGCTGCAGAAACATAATTGGTCATGTACATTTTGCATCCACATCCACAACAAAATGTTGATGCCAATTTATTTAGAAAGTTAGTCTTGTTTGAATTGTGGCTGTTGCTTAGATACTGACCATTTGGAAGAGAATAAATCATTTTTTTTTTTACACACAGTAATTTTTTTACCCAGTCCGACATCCTGAGAACTGTCAGCATTTATACATCCCTGAATTGATCATATGGTGGGTTGTGGCATTCACCATATCAGTGTTTAGCATCGGAATTCCCATCATGCTTTGACTCCCAGTGTGCCATTCTGTCACTGAAGGCTTCATTGCGAGTGTTTAACATTTGATTTGGAAGTGTCCATTCTGCTGAGCCCAGAGCACTTGAAACTTTGCTTTATTTATAGCGCTTTGTTTATATATTTGCTCCAGGATGCGTTGGAGGACAGATGTGGAATGCATCAAGTGGGTAAACAAACATTAAAAGGCCCTGCTTATTTTGGTGCATGTGTGTGTGTGTGTGTGTGTGTGTGTGTGTGTGTGTGTGTGTGTGTGTGTGTTTGTGTGTGTGTCTGTGTGTGTGTGTGTGTGTGTGTGTGTGTGTGTGTGTGTGTCTTCCTGGGCTTTGGTGGTGTAATTGACTTCCTGGTGCTTCACAGCTTGAGTTGTCTCTCATTATCTGCCCCGCATGGCCAGATGGAAGGGACTTCAGGCGCGAAGAGGATGTACCACAAATCTGACTGTACGCTCTGCTAGCTCTCAGCTAACGCCCGACGCCTCACTGTCGACCATCTTAGAGCAGACACAGTGACCTCCGACATGGTCCCTTTACAATTCTGGAGTGGTTATTTTTGTTAGTAAGATATGTCGCATAGGATGATGTTCAAATATTTAACAAGCTTAGGAATGCGTTTAAGCCATTTAATGTTTGTCCTTCTTGAAGGTGGCTTTTCTATGAAGTAGAAGAATCAGTGATTTGTGGTCTACAAAAAGAAAAGAAGGAAATAAATAAACCCTAGGTTGTGGGGGGATCAATGTGAAAGGGCCTTGTGAGATGCATTAGTGATCAATAGCATTCACCTGCTTCCCGACACAACAATAAACCTGTTTGACTTCACATGACCTGGAATGGGACCGCAAACCATAACAAAGCGATCAACCTAAACCATGAGAAAGCCTGACAAGCCAGTATTTGTTTCCTTCAGATCGCAGAAAATCGTTTTCTAGCACAACGGGATGGAAAAAATAATAATGCTTTCTAGCCTTAGGCATATAGGTTCGTTATGGTTTTCAGTACCAGTTCAGGTCACCCAGCAGTGAAGTAAAAGCAGTGTATTACAGTAGTGGGTGTACATGTGAGAATTCAGTAACTCTAAACTCAAGCTAATGTCATAAAATGTCACTGTCAGGTAAATATCATATCCTAGTTTAGCGAGATAAGAGGCATTGTTTACATTCATGGCTATGGTCCTTTGTTGGATAAGCCAGTTCATGGAGAGTTCATAGAGGAGAGGTCAGTAAAAGCATATGTAAGATGGTGATAGGCATCAAGCTCAGGGGAAATTCAGTCTCTGACCTGAATTCTACTGCTGGGGATCATACTGTTCAGAATGCACACAGAGTTCCATAAATAGATGTCTGTATACTGTGCGACTGACACGCTGCAAAATGTATATGAATGCCTCACTAACCGTCAGACTGTGTGATGCATGTACCGCAAGATGTATACTGTCAGGGTGGTAACAGCTTGTGGAGATGGCAGTTGTAATCTGGCAAATTTAACACACATTTGACACACTGGTGTGGAATTTTCACGGATCATGCTTAAGAGACTAAAATGGCCAGCCTGAACAGAAGTAATTAGCACTAGGCCTAATGTCATGATTGGCCTGTAATAGTAGCCGCACAATCCTTTTAGAAGATGCAGTGTGGTGGAAGCCATTACCGTGTATGACAGTGACAAAGGAGATCACTGGATGTTTAGACAGATTATGTTGCGAAAAGCCATGGTTGTCTGATTCACACTGTTAAGTGCATCGACATGAGGAGTGGCATTGGCTCACTATGTTTATCTCATAGGATGCAGTACCTCTGATATTCTCTGGGCAATGAGTGTTACTCCGAAGTATATTTTCTCCCTAACAAGTCACCCAGAAATAGTTCTGGTGAGGCCTGCGATGACTGTGTGTCACACTGCTTTAAGATCTTGGTTGGGTCAAAGAGAATTTCTGTATTTGCCCCTGTCCCATCTGCTTAAAGTGCTTTCACAAGGTGGAGCATATGTAGAAGGGGGTGGTGGCCACATCTCTCCCTCTCTATCAACTGTGCTTGTTCGGAGAGATGGCAATTACAGCCAGCCCTAAGTGGCAGTGGCAAACAGGCCAATCCTGACCTAATCACAGTGATGCAACACAGGATGCTGACACACCCACACCAGCAACACACAGCCACAGCGGCACTATGGGCTCTCAGATGGGCTGTTACTGCCCCCTCACTCGCTCATAATTGGCCTTTACTGACACATTATATTGGTGATGGTCTACAGTCATCTGAGGAGTCAACTTCATTATCCTCAGATATTAAACTAGAATTGAACTATTATAAACTATAGGAAACTCGTTCTAGTTTACAATAGTTTAACCATAATTAAAAGATATAAATGTTGCAGAGCATTGATTTCTGTTCATTGACTTACAGAAATTATGATATATCATCTGTCGGGAATTAACCAGGTCTATCTGACAGGTCCACTGAATCCACTTGTCTATTTGAGTTTTTTGCACCAAATAAAATATATAGTCTGCAGGTCAGTATAGGAAACATCTAAGGAGCCGTATAATAATATAAAATAATATGATTTGGTGCAAAATAATAATATTATATAATTTATAAAAATAACAATATGAAAATAAATTTCATAGAATGGTCATCGGTGGTATTTGATTCTGGATTTTCAATGGCATTTGAAGAGTGCACTTGGACCTGGTAATGCTCAGTTGACAATATAGAGACACAAACAGGAAGTTCTGGACCGATTAGACATGAGAACAGTGCATGGCTTTGATTGCTGCTCTAATCAAGGATGTTGTCGTGGGGAGTGGAGCTAATTTTGTGTTATAGGAGTGACAGCTTTCTCTCTCCCTCTCTCTCTGTATCTCTCTTTCCCTCGCTCTCTCTCTCTCTCTCTCACACACACACACTATCACTCTGTCTCTCTCTCTCGCTCTGTCTCTCTATCTTCCCTTGTGATGCATGTATAATTAGATTTGGCTCAAAAAATAACTTGAAGTAATTCATTTTTTCATTTGCTCAGCCATAATTGTATAATATTTCACAGGATTTTATGGCCCTTTTAAAAAAAAAAAATGTTTTGTGTCTGGTTTGTGTCAGAAACGCGCTACTGATATCACACAAATTGTTTCAACCTTAGAATTGCAAATCCATGGTAATATCCCGTGACCAAAAAGACAAAAAACCCTTTGGGGAAAAATATTTACTTGCAGAATGTGACAGCACACCCACTGAGCATCAGTAGCTTAAAAAGCTGAGGCTGCTGATTAGCCTCTGACTGCATGTGATTGCCCATGATAGAGATATTCAAACACAGGGAATTCTTTTTTTTCCCATGCCACACAAGGCACAGTAAATGAGGACTCCTGCCTAAGTTACCTGCTGTCTGACTGATTCGCCTGTCAATTACAGTGGCAACCTCAGCTGTGTGATTATGTTACTGACCTCATAGGTGCAGCTAGCACTTTCCCCAACAATGACTTTGCTGTGTGGGTTCCTGCCAGCATCAAATAGCAGCACATGCATGAGTGGATCGCAGTGCGGCGCACAGGAGGGAAAGGCTGAGGGTCTAGCATCTACTGTACCTCACGGGATGAGTTTCCTTTTTAAAGACACATGGCAAAGCAATCAAGGCCTCGTGTTTTGATGAAGTGAAAGATGATCATGTGGTTAATTTGTGTGATGCACATTCACACTGCATGCTTTCGTATATATTTTATTTGACCTTACTCATATTGATAAACTTGACATCGAAAAACAGTCACAGTACCATAAGAAACCGGATAAACTGTATGCGTCCTAAACTGTATTCTTTGATCACTCCTGGAGGGATAGGGCAGCTGGAATTAACAGTGAAAGTACACAAGGCCTGCCTTACAGGCTGCTGTTTGCTGAAAGCAGGACACGCTTATTGTCCTTGCTAATTGGAATCAAATGAAGGACATTTGTCAAAGACAAACACATCCACCAATGGGTTTAAAAATGTACTCTTGAGAAGCTCTTTAGACCAGAACTCTCTCCTCTCCTTAGAAGAGGATGCCAAAACAGCTTTCAAATATTCAAGATCTGCTCTATCTTTATCAAGACTGAGACCTCATTCTTCTGGAAGCTTAACAACATCTTAATGTAATTCAAAGACCTAAATTCTCCTGCAGAGTTGCCTTGGAAACAAAGTTCTTTTTTCATCACCGGAGAAGCAAGAAGATCAATAGAGAATCCTCCACGGTTGAAACAGGAAATGCTGGAGCACAGATGGTCCTGTGAGGACGATCCCTGTGTCCTAGTTAGCACAGTGAATACTGAGCACAGTCCCTTCATAATCAATGCAATACTTGACGGATAAAAATACTATTCAAATCAAGTGAATAATGGATTATTGCTATTGACTGAAATCTATCGTCTCAAATCTATATGGCCATACATGTTTCAATTTAATGTTTTGTTGTAAAATCAAATACATTAGGTTGCTTACTTGGGTAGACTAAAAAGTAATAATAAAGGAAATGTAATGTTACAATGCCTCTGATCAGATAGCAATTTAAGTTAGGAAATGGACTATGTCTTTATGTTTTGCTTTGAAATGTGCCATACTTTATTCCCACCATGTACATGTCAGGTATTGATAACACTGTCAGTAGTAGGAGAGGTCTCAGTGGTTCCATTGTCCTGATTTCATACCGTAATAAATGCTTCTGAATGTTGCTGCTTGACTTATTCAGAATGCATTTCTAGAAGCAGTGACATTGCAATATAGTGATCTAGTTGCAGGGACATTGCAATTGAAGTCACAAAATTAAATAAAGAAATCCATGGCACATCCATGTCATGTAACAATTTCAGCGGCATTAGTTAGTTAATGTGTGTCTGTTTTATAAGGGGCCCAGATACATTTTGTAAATTGAAAGAGAAACGCTGTGTTGATTTACCACATTTCCTTGATGTGCATGTCCAGCAGAGACTCTTAGCAGACACTTTTGTCGCTTCCATATAACTCTTTACCCCACCCCACCCAACCCCCACTCTACTTTATCTTTTGTCAGTGTTGTTGTTTTTTTTTCCACTTTTCTACCTCAGAGGACTTAATCGGCATAATCACCACAACCTGATTTGCGATGCACAGAGCTGATGTTTTCATCAGCCTCTCCGTGGGGGTCATGTCCCTCTTGCACAGAGAAGGCAGCTTCACGCCTCAGTTGTTTCCTGCCTACCCCGTCCCTTGGTGGCTTGGGGTTCACATTGTGGTTGTTCTCCATTATTTATGAACTTCTCTATTTCAACACACGCTGTTATATTATTTGTGATGCACCACAACAAACAAAAAAACATACATGCACTCCACATGTGTGTTATGTACTGAGGAAAGATTATATACGGCCCCTGACCATCTTGAGGCTAGGCTGGATACTTGTAACATGGCCATCTATATGTGTCCCCTTTGTAGTTTTTGTTCATCTTTCCACCCATAGAGACACTACACCAAATAAAGATCACAGTGTGAGGTCTTAGTAAGCCATCACATGGAGTATTGTCCCTGTCGAACCAAACAGCCCCAGGCCCCCAGTGCGCACACAGATCTGAGTTAGGGCGTCAGCAGATCCAAGATGGATGCTGTAGTCATGGGAAAGAAGTGCACTATTGCAGATGGTGGAGTTCACTTTCCAGTGGGATTTGGGGTTATTATAGTCAAGGCTTTCTTCCGGTACCTGTCACGTCAAACATATGTGGCCTTCGGGAAAGAAATCAATACAGACTAAATGGAGGATCATAGAGTCTGGAGATGGAGACATAAGACTCATCGAGTCACATCACACACTGATGGATTTGGAGCCATGGGCACTTTCTTCCTGTTATGTCTGCCGCCATTTTGTCATTGCTGTCCACTGAATTAATAAACAGACCAGGGTTTATTTCCAATTCCACAGTACAGTTTTTAGGCACCACAAGAGTTTTTTAAAACTTAAAGTCGTATTTCTCCCTCTCCCTCCTTTCAGACCATCCTTAGAATAATGCCTCGGGATGTGATATGCATCAAAGATTTGTTTTTGGACAATACATTAAATATGTCCCTTCCTTTCATGATCATAAGCAAAAAAGAAAAACTACCAGTATTTGCGTCTTGCTAGTCAAGCTACTAACGATGTTTTGTTTCAATACTGTGTGATTTGCACTTTCCTTTTGCAGAACATTATGAGAATGTGGGTTTCATTATCACAAATTCACGATTAGATAGTGCTACTATTTAACAATATGTATAGTGCAGTTCATTTGGTTTTCCTTCAGAATTGCAGTCTTTTCCTGAATGTAAGACTGGTACTGTGCCGCTACTTTTCATCATGTTTCCCGACTTGAAATCCTTCTCCAATCAAAACAAGTGTCTGAGTAATGTGGCTGAGTTTTATTCATTTATTGAGTTATTTTATTTAGTTTTTTATTTATTTAATTAACTAAAACCGTCGCTTGTCGGCTGTCACGGACTATGTGCTTCATCTACAGCAGTTGTGTACAGATCCTATATGTGAGTTCACTGCAAGCAAACATTATACAAAACCTGTGGGAAGCATGCAAGTCATGAAGCTTTAACACAGCAAAAATGCTGCGTAGATGAAAATGGTCTCATCTGTCTGAAAGAACTGCAGTGAATTCCCACAGTTTGGTTTTCAAAAGGATTTTATTGTAAGGTTTCAGAAGTAGACTATTTTTCTGTCCCAATTCCCTGATTGAATGAAGCATCAAATCAATTTCACAGAGTCCAATATGGCCATGAGAAATAATGAGATTTTTACCATCTGTTGAATTACCCCTGCAGGAAAGGTATGTCTCTGTAGAGAGATATGCAGGGATGTCAGTATATACTAAAAATAAATATTTGCTCTGTCTTGCAAATACTATCTCCCAACAAAAGTGACAATCTGTTCCCTTGTTGTGCACAAGGAATAAAAGTGGTCATTTTACTGTCATAAATTACTCAAACAAAAGCTACTTGTACCTGATTGTTGTTTTTTGTCTTTTGTCTTATCTCCTCCAGGACCTGGAAGCTGATACATTATGGAACGGCTGGTTTTGTGTGTGTTGGTGTTTGGAGTGTTGGCAAAGGCGCAGAACTGCCCAGGTCGCTGCATATGCCAGACAATTTCCCCGACCCTGACCCTCCTTTGTGCCAAGACGGGGCTGCTCTTTGTCCCCCCGACCATCGACCGCAAGACCGTGGAGCTGCGTCTGACCGACAACTTCATCACAGTCATCCGGCGGAAGGACTTCCTCAACATGACCAGCCTTGTTCACCTCACGCTGTCACGCAACACCATCAGCCAAATCGCACCGCACGCCTTTGTCGGCCTCCGGTCTCTCCGCGCTCTGCACATGGATGGCAACCGCCTGACCGTCATCAAGAGTGAGCACCTGAAAGGCCTGATCAACCTCCGGCACCTCATCCTGGGCAACAACCAGATCCACAGTGTGGCCCTGACGGGCTTCGACGAGTTTGTGTCCACCATCGAGGACCTGGACCTGTCTTACAACAACCTGAGAACTCTCCCGTGGAACGCCATTGGACGCATGGCAACTATCAACACGCTCTCACTCGACCACAACCTCATCGACTACATCGAAGCGGGCACCTTCACGCTCCTTACCAAACTGGTGCGGTTGGACATGACGTCTAACCGCCTGCAGAAGCTGCCGCCGGACAACCTCTTCCAGCATGCGCAGGTCATGTCCGACCCCAAGAACTCCAACCCCAGCAAGCTGGCGGTGAGCTTCGGCGGCAACCCGCTGCACTGCAACTGCGAGCTGCTCTGGCTTCGCCGGCTGACGCGCGAGGACGACCTGGAGACGTGCGCCTCGCCTGACCACCTCATGGACAAGTACTTCTGGTCCATCCAGGAGGAGGAGTTCATCTGCGAACCTCCACTCATCACCAAGCACGTGTCGTCCAATCCGTACGTCATGGAGGGTCAGAGCTTGGCGCTCAAGTGCAAAGCCATGGGAGACCCAGAGCCCACCATCCACTGGCGCTTCCCCGACGGCAAGCTGGTGCACAACAACTCGCGCACCATTGTGCACGACAACGGCACACTGGAGATCCTCATCACCACGCTCAAGGACAATGGCGCCTTCACCTGCGTGGCGTCCAATGCCGCCGGCATGGCGACTGCTGCTGTGCAGATCAGCATGATCCCCCTGCCGCTCTTCGTCAACAACACGGGCCACATGAGGGACGACTCGCGCCGTGACATCACCACTTCCTCCAAGTCCAACGACACCAAGAGCCAGGACAAGAGGGTGACGGTGGTCGACATCACCGCATCGTCTGCGGTCATCCGCTGGCCCTCCGAGAGTCACATCCCCAACATACGCATGTATCAGATCCAATACAACAGCACGGCAGATGACACCCTTGTCTACAGGTACGCTATGCTTGATAACATTTCCGAGAAAATTCCTCACTCTCCAGCATTACATTTACACATAACATTAGGCATCTGGCAGATGTTTTCATCTGAGGTGACTTATACAGTAAGAGAGTCACAACAGAAGACAATGGCGAGTCAAGGAGAAAACATAAAAAACCCAAAACAAAGTGACATGAAAACAAAACATCCAATACAGGGTAAGGAAATAAATCAGTCCTGTGCAAAAATCTTGAATGTAAAATTCATGTTCTATGTAGTTTTACATTTCACGTAATTTTGTCGTAGGTTTCCTTGAAATGGAATATCACGGTCCTTAATCACTATGATTCTAACTGGAGAATATGATTTGCAGCTTCATCTCCTGCTGTAACATAAATTACTGGGTGCACAACACGTCCCTCTGTACCCATAACACATTGCTGTGCTATGACCATAGATAGAGCCAGAAATCGACCAAACCAAATGTGCTTGTGTCTGCCTTCCCTAGAGCCTCAGCCTATTAAGGCCTGCCTGGGATTTATCATGCCGCAGAAATCACTCCCTCTGACAAATGCAGAGAGGCTCCTCATCTGAGAGTAATTGATGTATGTTCAGCTCATTTGCCTAAAACTAACCAGGCCTTTTTTACACCCTGCATGGCATGGCTGTGGCTGTTGGACAGAGTCTAGCCGGCCAGGATGAGAAGTAATTACGGCTGACAAATGAATTGAAACACACTGAATCAGGATTGTACTGGAACAACACCTACCTATGCAAGTCGTCCTCCTCTGCAGCCTAAAAAGAGCTCTAACTTAAAAATGCTTTCAGGATTAAAAAATCTTACGCTGGTTTGTGAACTGACAGAACTGAGATGGGAAGTAGTTATAAATCCCCATGGAAGAACAGCCTATGGCTCAGGCAGAGAGGCTTTCTCAGACCTACAATACCAGTGTATGATATTTATTCTTTACTGTTTGGGGAACAATACAGGCACTAGCAGCAGGGCCTTCAGGAAGATATTAATGTTACAGATGATGCTGCCTGTGTTCACTCTGCAGGGTGTCTAAATTGGCAGGGCGTATGCAGATAGTTCCAAAGTGTGGGTTAAAACATAGTAGGCTTGTTCCAGATGAGTGTGCAGAGGAGTAGGAGATCTTAAAAACATCCACTGCTGTGCAAAGATCAAAAATGGGAAAACTTAAAAGTAAAAAAGCATCATATTCAGTGTGAGATAGAAATGCAATGACAAGATGTTCTGTGTTTTTAGAGAAGGCTGTATCAGTGTAAAATTGCTTGATGTGGAATTGAATGTTTAAAAAAAACCAAACAGATTAATTGACAAAGAAGTACATACTAATTAGTTTAATGAAAGTGCAATGTTTATTCAAAACCTTACAACTTATAATTCCAAAATAATGGAATGCTTTGGGGAATGATAGGAAACTGAAAGAACACACAGAAAGAATGGAAAGATTTTATAGAACAAGCGCTGATATACGTACATGCACATATGGAGGAATGCAATATTCTGTACCCAGTATTTGCATAACCCACACTGTCAGTATATTGTTCACTGGTTCACACTCATTGTATGGTATCATTAGTTCTTCATATGAGTTACAGCACTGCCCAGCCCCCGCCACTTCTTCAGTCCTTGAGAATGACTCAGACTGTGTCTTTGTCAGTTGCTTAATATTTCACTAAAGGCTATATCTTTCCACTCCTTATTGAAAAGCACTGATGTGGAATCAAACGGAAGTGTTAAAACCCTCGATAGGTTATCACATAAGGTCATACCTTCAATGAATCAAGATATTTAATGTAATTGCATCACTGAAACACTTAAAATGCCGCAGTAAGGCCGCTATCAGGAATTTAGTTTTGAGTTCTACTCTCCTTGACTGCCCACCTTCCTGTACAACATTTACACCCTGACATCTACTGCTGCAGTCTCTGTCTCCACCCCCTACAGCTACCAAACAGCTCTTCACAACCCCCTTAACTCCCCCTCCACCCTCTTTGCTTAATTTCACTCCTACCTCCTACCTGGTCCTCATGCCGTCTATATACCCCTCCACTCTCTAGGACCGCTGAGCACTAAGGCCACTCAGGTGTCTAATTACCCCAAAGGTGGAGGCTTTGTGGTGGCATTTACTAGGCCATATGAGCAGCAGGCTTCACAAATGTCACAACTTGACAGAGAAGGCCAGAAGAAGTGTGTTTTGGTGTTTGTTGTTTCCCCATGTTTGTCTGGAGCTTATTGATCTCAGGACTGTGGCTTAGCTGGATGACAGGCATGACATCGACTCCGACTAAGTAGGACTAATATGGATGTAAATCCGTCACTTTCTAGAGAACACGTATCTGATATTTCTGATATCTGTACCACAGTGTGATATTTCACACTGGGATTATTCCTTGGGATGTGACATGTTGTGAAAATGGGATTTCATTTCGTAGCTCCACAGGTAGCTTCTCTGTTGGAAAAAAGAAGGATAGAAGAAGAGAGATACTATCGAAAGACACTCCCCCTTTTGACATTGAAAATAGCTCTTGATGATCTCTATCACACAATGGTGACCATGTTTGAGGGCCATAATGACATGTTGAGCAAATTTTGCATTGTTTACTCAGCACGTGGAAGAAAATGACTGTAAAACCGTAAATCTGTGTAAAATGGGGATGTTGGTACTTATTCTGAACACTTTAGCTGATATCAAACCATTGGTTTAGTAGTCTTCTGCACAGTTTGTCAATTTAGCAAGCACTATGATTAAATGTCATAGAACCATTATAGAAACAGCTATAGATTAGACTAACTGAAATACGGACAAATTAACTAACTGAACGATTAGCATTCATTCTTTGTTAATATGTAATGGATTGTAATGGAATGTATTCATGCTGACAACACTCCCTCATTGACATTTCTGGAAATGGCTCCTGCAATGCTTCACATGTAGCATGTGGAAAATGCTAAATGTGAGCAGCTGACATCCTACTTTTCCTCTCCAGCATAGCAACAGAAAAATATCCTAACAGAGGCAAAGCAATCAATACACTCCTTCAGGCCATAATGAAAAAAAGAAAAAAAGGAAAATAATGAACAGCAGATCTGTGGTGGAGACTGTCCTTGGGCTAAACTGCTGAGCCTATTAGAGGAGTATTGATAATCATCACCAAATCATCGTTAGCTTTGCACATAATGGAGTAGTTTTGTTTTAAAAAGGAATTACTAAAACTAAAACATTCATTAATGGAAAATCTCCATCATGAACAAAAGACCGTGATCTAAACTCTGCAGTGTATGTATTCATGTTTTGAAGATATATGTGAGTGATATACCTATAAAGGGATCTCTGCATTCAAAACACCCATAAGAAATGCTTTAAGACACGTTTTAAATCATTATTAATATAAAACCCTGTTAAAAGTCATTAAGGTATTGTGTGCACGTGTTCTATTTTCCTTTCGGTATTTAGAATTCAGGCTGAACCTTCAGCATCTTACACAAAAGCGGTTGCCATCTCTCCTCCATATAGATCCCTGAGCTTGTTTTTCTTGTTCTCCGTGTCTCTCTCCAGGATGATCCCGTCCACCAGCAATACGTTCCTGATTAACGACCTAGCGGCGGGCCGGGAGTACGACCTGTGCGTGCTGGCTGTGTACGATGACGGCATCACGCTGCTGACGGCCACTCGCGTGGTGGGCTGTGTGCAGTTCAACACGGCCGCCGATCCCGGCCAGTGCCGTTTCATACACAGCCAGTTCCTGGGCGGCACCATGATCATCATCATCGGCGGCATCATCGTGGCGTCCGTGCTTGTCTTCATCATCATCCTCATGATCCGCTACAAGGCCCACGGCGGGCCCGACGGCGCCAAGGCCAAGGCAGGCGGCAGAGGCTGCGGCGGCGGCAGTAGCCACGTCCACTCACAGACCAACGGCAACAACCAGCAGCAGGGGGGCAGGATGGGCCGCTCTGCCTCCAAGCAGCATCATGCCGCGCCCACAGAGGAGAGTCGGTGCCTGGACGGGCACCAGCCGGCGTCAAAAGACTGCAAGGCGCTGGTGCTCAAGCTGAAGAGCGATTGCCAGCTGGAGCCGGCGCTTGCGTGTGACTCGGCCGTGCTGGAGGTGGAGCTTCCTCCGCTCTCGGCCATGGAGAAGACGGCCAAAGCGGCGGTGGCCGCACTGGCTCGCCGCGCCAGCCTGGACGCCCAGCAGTCGTTGTCCTACGGCGGTGGCACCTTCTCGGAGGACACGGGCACGGACAGCAGCGTGACGGGCTCCACCATGTCGCTGTGCCTGATTGGGCCCAGCGGCGGCGGTGGTGGCGGCGGAGGCGGCGGGTCCAAGGACAGCCGGAAGGGTGCGTTGACCAACATGGGGCTGCTGCCCAGCGAGCTGGCAAGGACGCGACACCGCTTCTCCTTCGACGGGGACTACGCGCTGTTCCAGAGCCACAGCTACCCGCGGCGCGCCAGGACGCGCAGGCACAAGTCGTCCAATCAGCTCAATATGGACTCCTCGCCGCTGGCCAACCGCAAAGTCACGTTTAGCAGTACCGAGTGGATGCTCGAAAGCACAGTCTGAAAGGACGGCAGGGCAGCTTTTTCATTTTCAGTCGGGAGAGACTAATTGTTCGCTTGCAGAGACAGATGGATAGACACATACACACGCATACGCACGCACGCACACACACACACACACACACACACACACACACACACACACACACACACACACACACACACACACACCACAAACAAAACATACATACAGACAGATAGTAAGTTGTACACATTCAAAACCACATACTTGCATACGAATGCCATTTTCTTTCATGCTCGCGTGTCAGTACTGTCCTACACACTCTGACTGGTGCAGCACTTAAGAGAGCACAGTTTTGACTTCAGACCGCCTCCTCCTCCCCTGACTTCAGAGAGCGAGAGAGCGAAAGAGAGACAGAGAGAGAGAGAGACAGAGAGAGAGAGACAGAGACAGAGACAGAGACAGAGAGGGCAGGTGGCCAGGGCCATGTATTTCTGCAGCGGTGCCTTATTCTAAGAGAAGTACCAATGGAGGATGCTGCTAGCTGTGGTCCCATACTCTGCCATGTGCCCCCCCCCCCAAAAAAAAACCCACCCACCCACTCAGCCTGTTTGTTTGTTTTTTTGGTTTGATTGTTTGTTTCTACGTGATGCCAAGGCGTGTGATGGCTGAATATGACTGATGTTTTTTTTTTTTTTTTTTTCACTTTCATCGAAAGAAAAAAAAAATGAAACAGAACAAAGAAGCATAAACATACCCACTGCATTGGTGAGCATCCAGATGAACATTTCCTACGTGTTAGGTAACTTCAAGACTTTTGCACAGAAGACACGAGATACAATGGACAAGTATCAAACCATTCTATGTAATGACTTACAAAAAAATTAAAAATAAAACAAAGAATAAACGGTGAAGAACACCAAGATCTATTCACATGCCGGTTTCAAATGTTAGCATAGAGAGATATGAGCAGAGGATTAACAAGAGGACTATTCCAGGTCGGTTGGACTGTATGATATCAATAGGTATTGTTCCCGATGTGACTGTATGATATTAATCGGTATTGTATCTGGCTGGCCTAGATTTAAAAAAAAAAAAAGAAGACAAATACATATATAAATATATTAAAACTATCGGTGTATGTGTACTAAATACATAAGTCATATGTTATATGACTTTTTACAAGGCATTTGAGTGCTGGTGTCAGGTTTTTACATTAAAAATCTGTGTCGGCACTTTCTCCCCCCAATTTAGTATATCAAAGTTTGGACCACTTATCCCTTAAGAAAGGGTATTAAACTTTTTTGTGTCAGTTAACTGTATGCTGTTTTCTGTTCTCTCTTTTTAAAAACTGTCAAGGTCTAATTTGTTTACCACAAATTCACTGCAGTATTCATGTGTGTTCATCAGGCATTTGAGTATTATTACTTAATGGCTAGTACTTCATAGGTAATGATCGTTATTATATGTACACTACCGTTCAAAAGTTTGGGGTCACCCAGATAATTTCGTGTTTTCCATGAAAACTCACACTTTTATTTATTAAATGAGTTGCAAAATGAATAGAAAATATAGTCAAGACATTGACAAGGTTAGAAATAATGATTTCTATTTGAAATATTAATTTTGTTCTTCAAACTTTGCTTTCGTCAAAGAATGCTCCATTTGCAGCAATTACAGCATTGCAGACCTTTGGCATTCTAGCTGTTAATTTGTTGAGGTAATCTGTAGAAATGTCACCCCACGCTTCCTGAAGCACCTACCACAAGTTGAATTGGCTTGATGGGCACTTCTTGCGTACCATACGGTCAAGCTGCTCCCACAACAGCTCAATGGGGTTGAGATCTGGTGACTGCGCTGGCCACTCTATTACAGACAGCATACCAGCTGCCTGCTTCTTCCCTACATATTTCTTGCATAATTTGGAGGTGTGCTTTGGGTCATTGTCCTCTTGTAGGAGGAAATTGGCTCCAATCAAGCGCTGTACACAGGATATGGCATGGTGTTGCAAAATGGAGTGATAGCCTTCCTTATTTAAAATCCCTTTTACCTTGTACAAATCTCCCACTTCACCAGCACCAAAGCAGCCCCAGACCATCATATTACCTCCACCATGCTTGACAGATGGCGTCAGGCACTCTTCCAGCATCTTTTCACCTATTCTGCGTCTCACAAATGTTCTTCTTCAAACTTTGATTCTTTTGTCCATAACACTTTTTTCCAATCTTCCTCTGTCCAATGTCTGTGTTCTTATGCCCATATCAATCTTTTCTTTTTATTGGCCAGTCTCAGATATGGCTTTTTTTTTGCCACTCATCAGGTCAGCATCCCAGAGTTGCCTCTTCACTGTAGACGTTGACACTGGCGTTTTGCGGGTACCATTTAAAGAAGCTGCCAGTTGAGGACCTGTGAGGCATCTATTTCTCAAACTAGAGACTCTAATATACTTGTCTTCTTGCTGAGTTGTGCACCAGGGCCTCCCACTTCTCTTTCTACTCTGTTAGAGCCCGTTTGTGCTGTTCTCTGAAGGGAGTAGTACACACCGTTGTAGGACATTTTCAGTTTCTTCGCCATTTTTCGCATGGAATAGCCTTCATTTCTAAGAACAAGAATAGACTGGCGAGTTTCACATGAAAGTTCTCTTTTTCTGGCCATTTTGAGAGTATAATGGAACCCACAAATGTGATGCTCCAGATACTCAACTAGCTCAAAGGAAGGCCAGTTTTATAGCTTCTCTCACCAGCAAAACAGTTTTCAGCTGTGCTAACATAATTGCACAAGGCGATTAGCAAACACAATGTACCATTAGAACACTGGAGTGATAGTTGCTGGAAATAGGCCTCTATACACCTATGTAGATATTTCATTAAAAACCAGATGTTTCCACCTAGAATAGTCATTTACCACATTAACAATGTATAGAGTGTATTTCTGATTCATTTAATGTTATCTTCATTGAAAAAAACAGTGCTTTTCTTTGAAAAATAAGGAAATGTCTAAGTGACCCCAAACTTTTGAACGGTAGTGTATATCAAGCTTGTTAGCTAATTACTGAAAAATTATGAGTATCCCTTTTAGGGTTCTCAGTGACACTCTTTTAAGTAAATCCGAATCCCCCAATTATATCATATAGTCTACCATAAAAGCACTATACCCTACTCTATACCTTTTCGCGTAAATTACCTGGGGAAAGTTGCAAGTTGTTTACACTTTAATGTCTTTGCAAAAGTGTTAGAGCTTTATCTCACCATCCATTAGGCAGACCATTTTTGGTATGAAAGAAGCATTCTCAGAACATCCCATTCTGGAGGAGTGTTACCTAATCAGGTATTCAAGTCTGCTGAAACACTCAAAAGACACTGGCGAGCTTGTGTCCCGGCAACCGTTAGGCCACGTCTCCATCATTTGCCTCGTCCAAGCAAATTACGTCTCGGCCATTTGTGCCTGTTCAGCTTTTCCAGTGCATTAGGGCTGCTGGTGGTTATATAAGGTGTGCCCCCCATGCCAAAAGCGCGTCAGATTAATTCCCCTTATAATGGATCAGAAGAGGTTTTGTTTAGTGCTGTTGTTAAGTCGAGTATTAGCTCTGTGTGTGGGAGTGTGTATGTGTCTCTGTGTGTGTGTGTCTGTAGGCCTAGGAATGTGTTTCTGTGTATCGTGAATTTGTATTTGTGTCTGTCTTTTCTTGTGTGTTTGTGTGTATATGTGTGTGTGTGTATTTGTGTGTGTGTATGTTTTTCTGTATGAGAGCGTGTGTGTTATTGTGTGTCTTGTGGTTGTATATATATATTTGTGTGTGTGTGTGTGTGTGTGTGTGCATGTGTGAGTGTGTGTTTGCCTAAGCTTTGCGCTCCTCATTCACACCGCATTGGCAGATTAACTGCCGGGTCACATCTCAATCAGCCTGTACTGTCAGTTATTCACCCCACCCCTCCCTCAAGGACACTCGATCAATGAGATTTGTCCAGCTCAGCTGAGCTACACTTAATACAATACTACAGTCCTCCTCACATCCTCATTGATGCTCTTATCTGGGCCTCATAGATGAACACACACACACACACACCAAGAGTCCCACTTGGATCCCGGCACCGTGGCTGGACCGCATCCCTTCCGATCACGGTCTTATTAAAGAGTGATCATCTTTGGAGTGACAGTGAGGTTAAATAGAAAACTCCAGCAGGAGCACTGTAAAACACTATCCGTGTTGGGAAAGGAGTAGTGGGTCGTGTCGTACAGTAGATTCTTATGAGAGTGACAGGTAACTAAAAGGGTTTTCTCTGGGTTGCAGCAGGGCAAGGAGGGTGGTGATATGCCTGTCTTCCACTCTTTCAGCTGAAACAGAAAGATGCTGTGCCATTGGGGTTGTACAGAGAGAATTGGATGGGTTTGGTCTCTATGGGCACACGCTGGAACCTTGATGTTGTCAGCACACCCACACGCACACACAGACACCTACACACACACACTGAGGAATACTACTGCGACGTGTTCACCTCGAGACAAGTAGACTTTAAGGGTGCGCCCGGGTGTTCCCTGCCATGTTTTGCATGAGATCTCAGACGGTGTCTTTTGGCCGATCAAAATAGCTATTTTTAGTCATCTGGAAAGGCCACTTGGTTTCTATAATGCATTATTCAATGATACATATGGCATGGAGATTTGCCTGGGGTTAAAGCACGCACTACTGCAATGCTAATGAGTTTCAGTGGTGATGGGCATTGAGAATTGACCAACTAAAGTTTTGTCTTGACACAATTAGAAGACTTTTGGGTGCCCCCTGATCACATTTAAACTAATTAGTCTTAAGTGAAGCAAGTAAATACAAAGAATTCAATTTAGCTTCGAAGTCACAAGGGTTAGTCTCCATTCATAACAATTCCCTCTGTCTCTGTTTGAATTCAGGGCAGCATTTTCAATTTTGTAGTCTGGGCCATTGCACTGTCAGAAGTTTAAAGCCAGTGATTGCACGGAATGGCTGGTACATATTCCTTACAAACATATTTTACACAGATGAAATCGCTTTAGTGCTGGTGTAGGAGAGGAATTTAGTCTGCAAGCTCGACTTCACCGTTTGTTGGATTTCAACTAAAAAAAGGCTGCAAGAGTCTATAATTTAATTCCCACACAGTCCTCACTCACACACTCAAGACAGCCTCCAACTGCACACAGACCGTGATGATTAACAAAAGTGGTATTACTTTTAGATCATGCAGTTGTTTATTATTTTGTCTATTGCTCATCTGAAAATACATTTCCTTTTTTCTGCACTGTTAGTCATTATAATTGCAAATTGCATAATACAGAACAGAATATTGTATGAACCAGAATACACTTTACTATAATATACATACATTTCAGGTCATCCCTTATAGTATATATTAGCATATGTAGCGCATTATTTTGGCTCAGGGCAGTTTGGGTTAAACAGATGAATAGGATTTTCCAGTGAAGCAAAGGGCTCTAAATTGTTAATTCTCAAAGGAGAATGGAAGGGACACATCCAGTGATCTGGATGATTGCGTCAACCCCCAGTAGATGTGATCTCAGTATTTAAGGCACTCCTGGGAGAAAAAACAGCTGAGGTCTGTGTATGTGCGTCTGTGTGCCTGTGTGCATGCGTGTGTGTGTGCGTGTGTGTCTGCTGGTGCACATACTGTATTGACGTGCATTGCTTGTGTGCTTGAGTGTCTGTGTACACATATCAAGAGTGTGAGCACATATGTGTTCTGTAGGAGACTGTGACCTATACATGCACCGAAGTTCATACACGCTATTTAGTCAAGCAGTGCACACAGTATTGCCAAGTGCCCCAACAAACACCATCCTCCTAATCCATTCTGACAACTGGCTCTATACAAAGGGGAAAGGTCGAGTGTTAATTGTCCTTTAGGTCATTACATCCTTGCATTGAGTCTGTATTGAAACTATATTTGTCATCTGTTTAAAGACCCTGCAGCCCTGATAGTTTAAAGGGCAGATCAGGCTTTGTTTGACCTCTACAGTGTTCCACCAATGCATGCACAGAAAAAACACAAAGCAGTGTTAACAACCATTCAACAGCTATGCAACAATGGCTGCACACAAAAATGGAACCTAACAAAATGGAAAAGAACAATTAATGTATTTTTGCTTCGGGACAGCAATTGCCAGATGCTTGCAGCTTGCATGTTGCTGAGCTACTACTTCATACAAAATTGAATCAAATTACCTAAATGCCACGGAACAAGCACAAATGCAGAAACATGCGTGAATGCAGATTACTTTACCTTGAAGCTACTGCATTTTTTTTCAAAACAGCTTGTTATGCATTCTAGTATGAGTTTGACAGCTTATTAGAAAATAAAATGTTTTTTTTTACAATGGTGTTTACCAGAACACAGGCCAAGGAGTTCAATCTGATAGCTTTAAAAAAAATTATGAAAGCCTCCTGAGAGATATGTATATTTCACTAGAGCAGGGGTTTTCAACTGGTTTTGTCCCAGGGACCACCATTCTGACCAGAAAGTAATCCGCGGCCCACTGATGTGCCAGTGATTCCCAAAACATTTTACAATCCCGTACCCTTCTTTTTCATGTTTGTAACCGCCGCCACGCCCCCTCCCCCTGCACACATATTCTGCCTATAATACTTGTCAATGTAATTTCTTCGCTGAATATGGGTCTACATCAGTATTTTGGGCAATGCGACTTGGCTATTCAGACATAAATATGTCGACGGGCCCAGGTATATTTATAAAAATCTAAAAAGTCAATGGTGAACTAATCAACATAGGCTCATGTCGCGGACCCCCTGCAATGCCGTCGCAGACCAAAAGGGGGCCACGGACCCCTGGTTGAAAACCCCTGCACTAGAGCGTCACAACACTGTGCAGCTTCCATTTCTCCTTCAAAGATCAGAGCACTGTAGATCCAATAAAATATCGGGAACACTTAAAAGTAAAATTAAATGGACATTATTTACAATCTGAAATGGACATTTTCCATTTTATCGTCTATGTTTGAACACTGTATTTGGGATAGGTTATTAGCTGTCTATCCAGCAGTGCAGATACGGGAAACCATCCTGTTGGCTTGTTGCTGGTAAAGTGCTCGCACAGAGGCCCTAAATGATTCTAACCATTTGTGAGAGAGACGTTTAGTAGAGCATTTCCATGACAGGGGCCCTGAGGGGTCACAGGAAACATGAGGACTTTGAGTGCCCCCTTCTACACTTGGCCTGATAAGAGCATGTTCAAATAAAGCAATCGCAAATGCCCCCTCTTCTAAGGAGAGTGACTTTTTTTTTCACCTGCGAATTTGGTCGCTGAATATGCTGAATGCGTTTTACAGAGCGCCTGATTCGCCACTGTTCCCAGAGTGTAGGAGTTTCAACAGTGAAAGCCCAGGGGCCAAGGAGGAACAAGAAATCTTATATTCAGAGGTCATTTTTTGCCCGTTTTAGTGCCTCTTCCATGGACAGCTGTGATAAAAATCCGAGGAGAGAAATATGTGATTTATTTTTTTCCCCCTGACTGTCCTCCACTTTTCCTCGGCTGTCTAAGGTGCTGAAAGACACACACACAGATACCTCTCAGCCCAGATGAAATAGCCCCACATTTGAAACTAACTTTGATATTATCTGTACCAGGATGGGAATCGGGCTTAGAGCCATGGACAAATCCACATTGCGTGCAGTATGTTTCCAATTCACTCACTGTGATAAGTGTGGGTGCACACCACACATTCCTCCCCGTTATCCCTCTCTTCCAGCTCTCCGACAAGACTTTGAAAGAAAATACATTTTTCACTTGTGCTTGTGCTTCCCACTGAAAGAAAGAGGTCATGTGATATCTATTTTTAATTTCAGGGTGCCTTCTCCGCCTGAGTAGAGAGCAAACACCTGGATTGACAGGGACTGTGACCTCGTTTTTGGCATTGCGTTTCACAGAGCGAGCGCATCTTTTAAGTCTCAGCAGTAATCTGTTGCCTTGCCCTGCCCTATTTGCCATGCCAGCAACAAGGCAAGGGAAAAATGTGTGGAAATTGATTAAGTAACCTTTACAGACCTGCAAAGATTGGACCAAAATATCCTCCATCCAAATTCAGCACGTTGACACCTGAACACATCGCTTAAGTGTTTGATGGTTTATTATTTAAGTGCTTTTGAAATCATACTTTACTTGGACTTACGCCAAGCATAATCCGCACATAAATATGGCAGTGCGGATGCTATGTACTGTCACATTTTCATGAGAAATAATGCCATTGTCATTGTGCATTTATTTGTAATTACCATGACATCTGTTTGATGCAGTGACACATTCTAAACGTGTCATGTTGTTATGGCATTTAAAATAATGAGATCGGTCATGGCATATACAGATTGTAATAACATGTAAATAGTAATGCTGTGGATAACTGTATGTAAACTGTCATGATGACTAATGCCACGGTATTGGCAATAACATGTTTATGACATGTTTATATCAGTCTTATGACATAGGTTTTAGGTGAAATAAAATTCCAGGCTGTCTGAGGTGTCACAGAGCTGTTGGCAGGACACCATGCTTGTTCCATTATTCAGATGCACTCATGAGTATCCTTGGCAGGCATAATCTTCCATGTTTCTGCGCTTGTTTCAGCGAAGCATATCAATTAGTCTGTTGTTTCCGTCCACAGTTTTGGTCGGTTTCCACACCGGCGCCTTCTAAAATGTGTTCCGCTTGGCTTGGTTCATTTGCCTAAAAATTTCTCTGAATGTCATTTTATTTGTTACCCTCGCTGCTCTCTTGATGTGATGTCGCCAGAGGCCATGTAATTACATTACTGATACTACTGATTCAATGAGTCGTCTGGACCGAATAACCCTCAGGACTAAAGGAGTCAGAATTCAGACAACACTCTCCATCAGGCCTTATATATGTATCATGCATCGCAGTCATCTGGAACCAACTGCTTCGAACTCTATAGTCGTTTCAACAACGCCATTAAGTTTACATATCCGTTCCTATCACAGAGTTCCTGGTATGGAACATATCATGGTAATACTGTACTGATGCCACAGTGGATATCATTGATGCCTTCCAGGCGGTAGGCCTGGGTTTGATTCCCAGCCAAAAACAGAATGCTTTTGTAAGTCGCTTTGTACAAATACCTGACCTTTACCTTTTTTCATGGGATTGTTCATGTTCTGCTCTAATTTTCAAATAAATGAAGATACCACCACGTGCAGAATATACATTCCAGCTGATGTTTTGCTTGTGTAACATTGACTTCAAAGTGACGAGGTAACGTCTGCAATAACAAACCACTTATCAACTAGCTAGAATAGCTAGTAATCAGTGCCAGCCACCTGCCAGCCAATGTTAACTAATTTAGCCAATAACATATTAAGATAGGGCACTAATGTTAATTTGTGTCGAAACATCTTATGAACTTTAACATGTCTGTCACTATCGTTTTGATTGTTTTGATTTAATCAACAGACAGCCCATGAGTGGTCACATAGCAAGTGACAGAGCTGCCAAGCTACTAGCATGATGCAGCATTAAGTTTACTCTGCCTATTAGCCCGGCATATTGGGCAACTACTATCTGACTAAGTTACGGGTTTTCGTATACTGTCTTTTCTCTTTCACTGAAATTGGTGAAATTATTGATTTGATATAGTTAACAATCAAACCATATTTCGGTAAGATTTTATTTTCTAAACAGCAAACTTTGCAGTTGACACATACCTCTTGGGGGAAATGTATGTCAATAAAATACAAAACAAGCATAGGCTACACCATAAACCATCAGACTATTTCTCAAAGACGTTTCTTTAGATGCTCAGTGTAGTATTGGATAAATATGCTACATCCAATAAAATGTTCAGATTTTTCAACAGTGACACTATTTGTCCAGACCTTCATTTACACTCATTGTACCTGCAGACTCAGTGACATTGACTTTGAGGTTTTCAAAGTAATCCATAGGGGATGGGCAGAACTTTGTAACGCTGTAGTTTTATTTTAACACTTTAGACCTTAAACATAAAAAATGGAGAGATGAAAATGATGAATTCTTGCCTTGATCTGGGTAAGTTATGTAGCTTATTGCACACAACAAACGAAGACTGTCAACTCTTTTTTAATAGTGTTCTATTAATCATAAAGCCTACTGCGTGCTGTATGCTCATAATAATCAGTGTTTGTGCTGTATAATCTATCATTTGATGGGCAAGGGTTAGTGATCCTCTGCTGTCAAAATGAATCTCTAGTTAGAATGATAATATGCCATGAGGTCAAGCATGTGTGTTGTTAGTTGTGGAGCCTGGCTGGGCAGGTGTTCTAATGCACATGCAATATCTACAGAAAGGCGTACTTAGAGCAGTTTGGCAAGAGAGGCTGTTTTTGAACAATTTATTTAGATCCTGTGGCAGAACTCTTTATTACTGTATACTGCCTGAGCGACCTAATGGCCTGCTGTCCCTCCTCTGCCCTTCTGCACAGCTGGAAGCTTAACAAGGTACTGAAAGCAAGCCCCAGGGATGCGGCCTCATGCCCTTCCAGAAGCCTACCCCCCTCCTGCTACAAATGGTGGTGGTCGTTTGGTAGCGGAAGGTTCCTGCAGGCCTTATTAACAACCACAGCTTGTTTATTTGTTCATGCTTTTGTTCTCTGTGTCTTTGTCACCTTCTTTTCTTTTCTTTTTTTAAATAAAATATATCTCTTTCTTCCTTTTTCTTTCTTTCATTCTTTTTGTTATTGTTGTTTGTATTGTATTGTTATCATTGTTCTCATAGCCCTTCTGTGACACTGGTGCAATGGACCTATTTGTTTGTGTGTTTGTTTTTCATTCTTTTTTGTAAGTTATTTCATTTTCATACTCTTCCGTGACACTGGTGCAGTCTGTTAATGCCTCATTTGGCTCTAGTGCCTCACATCCAGCCTGCCACTACACCACACCAGCTGCAGCCCACCTGCGTCTTCACAGGGGCCGTTCCAGGCTCCGTGCATGGGTTCCCTTTCATGGATGAACTCCCTCGACCCCGCGCCACGGAGCGCGCTGGACGGAGGCTCTACACCTGTGATACGACCATGCTGGTGAAACGCCAGGGGGAGTTTGACTACACACGCACCTGGTGTGTCGTGTTGTGAAGTTCACACGTGTCCAAGCCTGCATGCTTTATCTACATCGAAAGAGAGGTGATTGGGATATGGGCCATAGGTCTTATTATGATAGTGCTAAAACAAGGATACTGAGAGCTGATAGAGAATTAAAAAAAATATATTTTTATAAATGGTTCATCCAGATTGATAGATTGTAGACATTGTCAGCTTATTCAGACTTGAAATCAGGAATGGTCACATTAAATCATTTTGTTGTACCACGTAGCACATTTTCCTCAGTTTCACACTGATTACAATACAATCAGAGCATCTTATGCTGAATGCACCCACAGACATGAGGCAGTTATTTGTAAACGTGCTGATGAAATGTGCGTGCAATTCAATATTTGTTCAATCATTTGCATGATCCCCAAACGCTATTAGCAACTCAGCTGCTTTTCTTGGCTAGCTGTAGCCCCCTACCGCTAAGCCATATCTCCTTCTATCAGAAGATGCTCTGCCCTCTCTGGCTCTGACCCATGCACCACACAAATATTCAGGAGGCTCTTGCAGGGTAAGTACATGTCAGCTCAGCGGGAAAATGGTATGAAGAACAGATTATCTGAAAAAAGTCCACCACCACTGGGCACTGTGACTGGCTTTGGCCAAGAATTATGGTTCTGAGGAACTTGTCGTTCTTATCCTTGGTAATGCACCTGTGAGCTGATTTGAAAGGATTAACTCTTACAAGCCTAGGCTTTTTTCAGCCTTATTTTACTACCGCCTAAACTTCTATGTTGGTCAGCATAAGAGGTAGCCATACATGCTATATGGTCGTTGTTGTTTTTTCAGGACAGGCAGGGCTATCCAGATCTGCCATCATTTGATAAGATATTACTTGTATAAGTTGTACATTATATTGCCTTTATATTGTAGCAAGCTAGCCAGGAAGAAGGCGCAGCGAGCCAGAGATTTGAGTTTTAATGCAGCTCCTGTGCCCCATACACCGCCTGACCCCAGGAGTGCCCTTTTATTGGCTACTTGATCACAAAGAGAACTCATACAGAATGGCAGAGATGGCAGACTGCTTCTCGGCATAACAAAAACACTGACGATGCGTCAGACACTGAGATTAGGGCGACCAGAGGCCAAATGTGGGACGAGTAGTACGTTTCTGTGGGATAATGTGTCCGGGATTTTGACTCATCGGATATTTGTGTTTCTCTGGGTCTTTCACAAACTAGTTATTACGTCCTTACAAGTTTTGGAAAGGGTATCTCCCTTACTTTCCACCTTCTTGCGCGAGCTCTGACTAAAGAGAGAACTGTCATTGGTCGACCGCCTTCCTAGTGTTGCCAGATATGATAATTATCCTCCAAACACAATCATTTTGAGCCTTTGATACGATACGCCAGGGGGGGGTTTCAACTGGTTTTGTCCCAGGGACCACCATTCTGACCAGAAAGTAATTCGCGGCCCACTGATGTGCCAGTGATTCCCAAAACATTTTACAGTCCCGTACCTTCTTTTTCATGTTTGTAACCGCCGCTGCCGCCACGCCCCCTCCCCTGCACACATATTCTGCCTATAATACTTGTCAGTGTAATTTCTTCGCTGAATATGGGTCTACATCAGTATTTTGGGCAATGCGACTTGGCTATTCAGACATAAATATGTCGACGGGCCCAGGTATATTTATAAAAATAAAAAAAGTCAATGGTGAACTGATCAACATAGGCTCATGTCGTGGACCCCCTGCAATGCCGTCGCGGACCACCAGGGGGCCACGGACCCCTGGTTGAAAACCCCTGCGATACGCCATTTCCAATCTGGCAACACTGAGCACCTTGCCGCCTCCACTAGTTGCATCGTTTACAATAGTACATGACATCTGCATGCGAAAAAGATGTAAAAACTTCGTTGCGGGGGAGGGGGCGGGTACATCTGCATGTGAAAAAGATGTCCAAAAACTCCGTCGCAGGGGAGGGGGCGGGGTCCCGCGACGAAGTGTCCTCTTTTTCACAAACTCAAATCTGGTCACCCTATGTTACCAATGCTGAGAGGTAACCTAAAACTTTTATATAATGCCTATCTAACTGAATAAGAAACATTTGTATTCTGCATTTAGGCTCGTTAACACTCTGTACTTTGTCCACTAGTCGATTCAACAGCACACCAGCTAGGCCATAAAAGATACAGCCTACAGCTTTTGCTATATGAAAGGCATGATGAGCCATGATAGCTTTTACCTCACCTGCAAAGTTTGTGTTTTTTTGTTGTTGTTGTTGTAGTTGTTGTGACGGCTGCCACAGCCTCTTGATGACCGCCTTCACTCCTCCCTTCTCTGTCATTGGATGAATGCCAGGCTTTTAGAAAAGCTTGGCTATGTTGCATTTGTATGAGGCAGGTTGCTGCTTTTGACATAGCATTATTAAATAGAGGAGAAACTATGCCACGATGGCATAAGTGGCCCATGTACCAGGCGGGTAAAATAATGCATCAATATGTTCTCATTTCTGACGATTAAAAACGAAATGACCAATGAAAATGTGGGACATTATCTCAATATGCGGGATGCGGGACAAAGGGTCAAAATGCTGTGCAGCACAAGGCAAAGCAGGACACCTGGTCACCCTAGCATAGATATGTTAACACAATGAGCCTACACACAGGCATTACAACATAACACACAGATGAAATTGATAACAGCAATGCACACTAATACTAGACACAAAAGAGAGACACGGCTTCATTCTAACTTGGAACATTAACACAGGATTAAACATTGCTCGCTCGTACTGTATGTTGGGAGCTATCACAGTTTTACTCACATACACAGAAGCTTCGCTACCCCTTGCAAGTTGCGGCTATCATTTTGCATCTATTAAATTGTCATAATTTTAAACCAAAAGATCTCAAAAGATATTGATGTCAGGGAGGATATCTTTTCAGATATGCATAGACAAGAAGGTTGAGGTCACATTTGATCTGGATAGTCCCCTATGACTATCTACAGATGTTTACATTCTAAACAAATTAACTACTGAAATTCTGTTCACTTGATGGAGAAGGTTAGGGTTAGGGGTTGGGTTTGGTCCATATTATGCAACAACACTGATCTTTTATGTAGTTTTAAAACGGATCACTCTGTCATATGTGAGTATTATGTGGGTGTTGAGTGACTGTATGTTTGTTATGATGTTGCTTATTGTGTTGTGCAGCTGCCGTTTCTTTAATTAGGACCGCTCACTTCCAGAACTCTGCTGGGCAACACTCCCTTGACTGGTGCGCCTTGCAAACATCTGATTGCATGGTAGAGGTGCGGATAATTATGTCTGATTGAGACCCTTTTTAACATGAACACTGAACAGTCTGTGAATGCTGGACATCACGCGGGAATGCTGGAGAGCTTTTGTGTTTGTTGCCGTTTGCTGGATTGCCGGACGTCTGTTGTGCGGGATCCGAGGTTGATTGTTTCCCTACTGCGTTGGAGTGGAGGCCGGTGAGATCCCCCGTCTTCTGCGTTCGTGGGTTGCCAGGAAAGAGCTGACCTGAGTCGTCCGTTTGACTGAGAGAAGCCTGATTGAATATTGACTGAGAGCTAGATTCGTCTGCTCTCGGTTCAATGGTGAGTGTGCCTTGTCCGCTAATAAGCTGAGGAATTACGTGTTAGTCTGTGCAGCTCTACTTTGTATGGTGCTATCACAAGTAGCTATTTTCTTTGGGTTGATTGACTTTTGGTTGATATTATTACCTTTTCGTGTGTTGGTTATTTACTTTCTGTTTGCTGTGAGTGTGTATTGCTACTTTTGGAGATACTGGCGATTTCTCTATCTCTGTGCGTGCGAGTGTGCGTGATTGACAGACCAACGTGAGCAGCTGTGGTGCGGTGGTGGATGCTGACGGAGTTTGCTTGCGGACTTTTGGATACTGCGGACTCTTGGACATTGTAGACTGTGGTTCCTTCGGCAGTGGCCTACGGCCTGATTCATATGGACTTGTGTTGTATTTATATTTTAGTGCTTGTAATAAATTGTATATTTTTGTATCAGAAACAGAAGTCTGAATCTGTAGTGCTGCTCCCACCAAACAAATAACCTAAACATTTGTTGTGTCCACTGATATATTGCATTGTTCTATGCATTCACTGTTGTAGTATTGTATTATATGCACTTGCAAGTACAGACACTAGGGGCGCTAGTACTAGCGGTAGTGTCGTGTTGAATGTACTGTATGAAGTTAAGAGACTGAGTAAACTACGCTCTCTGTTCCTTATGCTTCGTGTGTGTTAATGTCTTCTGAAACAACACCACAGCAAAGTGGCGACGAGGATAATAGTGAAGAAATGTCTCTGCTATCTATACAACCTCCTGCCGTGTTCCTGGATTGCCCAGGAGAGCCGAAAATTCAATTCACTGCGTGGAAAGGCTACTTCGACAACTACTTGCTGGCGATTGGAGGTGATGCTTTTCCTGCTGCGAGGAAAAGAGCCTTGCTTATTCACTGTTTGGGAACGAAAGGGCAACGAATCTACAGCACCTTACCACTCGAAACCGATGATTATGGCGGATCCGTGAGTGCTTTGGAAAAGTACTTTGAGCCCAAACTCAACGTTGTTGCCGAGAGATACCGCTTCAGACAACGAGCACAAGCTGTCGGTGAGTCTACAGATCACTACGTAGCATCACTGCGTGAGCTCGTTAAAAAGTGTAAATTCGGAACGTTTGAGAATGAAATGCTACGTGATCAGATTGTGGAGAAAACCAATAGCACCCGGATACGTGAAAGACTTTTAATGGAGGAAGAGTTGACTCTTGACCGTGCTTTGGCTCTTGCTAGGCGTACTGAAGCTGCCATAGCTGATGCCAAGGCCATTTCTGTGGCGGATACAAAGCCGTTGCCGCCATTCAAGTTCAAAAGAAGGCGCGCAAACCACAATACAAAGGCGCACAGAAAATGGATGGAACTATGTTATGCTACCGTTGTGGTTCGGCTGATCACAAAGCTAACGATAAATCCTGCCCTGCTAAAGACTGTAAATGTAACTCATGTGGGAAGGTTGGGCACTACTCTCGTGTCTGTAAATCATCTCAACAGCCTGTTAAATGAAGTGACTGTGCCTGAATCCTCTGTTTTAAGTGTTGGACATTGTTGCACTGTTGACACAGCTAAACTCATGTGCAATGTTACTGTAACTGTACCAGACACTGAACAGACATGTACTGTTAGACTGTTAGTGGATACAGGGTCTAGTGTCTCTATACTGCCAGAGAATATTTACAGTGCAAATTTCAGCGCAGTTAAACTAAAGGAGCCTGGAGTGCAGCTGGTGACATACTCTAGAGAGAAACTGAATGTATTAGGATGCCTTAGAGCTAGCACTACTTATCAGGGCAAGAGTGCTTTGACAGACTTCTTCATTGTGAAAACGGGGACACCTATACTGGGCATGGACCTGGTGACTGCCCTCCAGTTACACTTTAAAAGTGACCAGGTTATATCTGAGACTGGGACTGTCAAGATGTGTGCAACACTTCGCCAACCCGACACCCATTGCAAACAGGAATGCGAGTCTCCAACAGCATTTGGGTGTGCAAAGGGCTTCGTACACAAGGTGAAGGTCCTACCGGAAGTGAAGCCGGTACAGCAAAAACTTAGACGTCTACCTCTCTCAGTTTGTGATGCTGTCTCCCAGGAACTCAGGAACCTGGAGCAACATGGAATCATTGAGAAAATTGATGCATCTGAGTGGGTTTCCCCAATTGTAGTCACTAAAAAAAAGTCTGGTGATATACGCATGTGCGTGGATTTGAGAGAGCCAAACAAAGCTGTAATCACTGACAGCCACCCATTGCCACTGATTGAGGACATACTGTCAGAACTGCATGGGGCTGTTATGTTCTCTACCCTGGACCTCAAATCTGCTTACCATCAGTTGACATTGCATGAAGAGAGCAGGGGAGTCACTGCTTTCATTACACATGAAGGTCTGTATCAGTACTGCAGAGTACCCTATGGACTGTGTTCAGCTCCAGCTACTTTTCAAAAGATGATGACACAAATTCTTAGTGGCCTAAAAGGGGTGCAGTGCTATCTTGATGATGTCATTATATATGGAACTTCAGAAGCCGCTCACGAGGTCAATTTGCGTGATGTGCTACACAGGATCAACAATGCAGGACTGCAACTCAATGTTGATAAATGTCAGCTACGTCAAACTACTCTAACCTTTCTTGGTCAAAAGATTGGTCCAGAAGGTCTGCTGCCGGATGACTCTCATGTTGCTGCCATTCTGAATGCTCCACCGCCTACTGACCCTACTACCCTGCGCTCATTTCTTGGCCTGAGTGCATGGTATAGCAAGTTTGTCCCAAACTATGGAAGTGTTGTTGAGCCCATGAGAGCTCTGCTGCGAAAAGACTGTCCATTTCAGTGGAATAACACAGCTCAAGCCGCGTTGGACAGAGTCAAGCAGCTGATCGTGCATAGCCCTGCCCTAGTGTTGTTCGACCCCAGCAAGCCTGCAATAGTCTCTACAGATGCCTCAGACTATGGAGTAGGTGCCGTTCTGACTCAGCTGGACAGTCATGGTGCGGAACAGACTGTTGCTTTTGCATCTCGCAGTCTGTCTGATGCTGAGAGGAAATACTCCATTGTAGAGAAGGAGGCGTTAGCCTGCGTCTGGGCTGCTGAGAAGTGGCGCACTTGGCTGTGGGGAAGAAGATTTCTGTTACGTACTGACCATCAAGCCCTTACGATATTGCTGACGACCAAGGGGAATAACCGTGCTGGTCTTCGGATAGCCAGATGGTCAGCCCGCTTGATGGAGTTCGACTAGATGTTGAATATAGGACTGGATCCTTGAATCATGTTGCTGACTGTTTATCGAGGCTTCCACTTCCGGAGACAGACACTGCATGTGCAGAAGAGTTGGAGTCAGTTGCAGCCATCCTCACTGACCTGTATGCGGTGTCTGAGGGAGACTTTCAATCAGAGTGCCGTGCCTGCCCTGTGCTAACAAAGCTACGTGCACAACTACAGAAAGGCTGGCCCTCACATAAAGCAACATTGGAACCTGATTACAGCCATTCTTCTCAATTCGCCATGAACTTGCAGTCATGAATGAATGCATCGTCAGAGGTACTCATCGATTGCTGGTGCCTGAGTCACTGCAGAAGAGTCTCATTGATATTGCTCATGAAACGCACCAAGGTATTGTGCGCACCAAACAGCGCCCTAGGGAATTGTATTGGTGGCCTAAAATGGACTGTCATATAGAAACTATGATTAAGAACTGTACAACATGCAGACAGAATGATAAGTCCACTGTCACCCATGATGCCCCACTTCAACCTGTTCCCTTACCATCTGCTGCCTGGGAAAAAGTGTCGGTGGACATCGTGGGCCCATTTGAGATAGCACCTCCTGACTGTAGATTTGCCATCACAATGATTGACTACTACAGTAAGTGGCCGGAAGTAGCTTTCACTCCCCGGGCTGATACGGCTACCATCATACAATTTCTGGCTACAGTTTTTTCACGAGAAGGGAATCCAAAAGACTTGATAAGTGATAACGGTCCTCAATTCCTCTCTGCTGACTTCTCAGACTTTCTCAAAAAGAGGGGAATTCAACACATGAGATCTTCAGTTTATTACCCAAGCGCTAACGGGGAAGTTGAAAGATTCAACAGATGTGTGAAAGACTGCCTGCAAACTGCTTCAATTCAAGGGGAACCTTGGAAGCCATTCCTGAGAACATACCTGATGGACTACAGGGCAACTCCACATTCTACCACTGGAGTATCCCCTTCAGAACTGCTCCATGGCCGACGAATGAGAACAAAGCTTCAGGTGATTGACATGCCTGTCCCTCCATCTGACAGACATGCCATGCGTGAAAGAGTGAAGGATAAACAACGAAAGATGAAAGAATACACTGATGCCAAGAGGCATGCTAAATACACGACCTCCATCCTGGTGACGAAGTACGGGTTAGGAAACCATGGAGAGTAAAGAAAGGAGAACTGAAATTCTCTAAACCAAGGACTGTCGTGACAAAGAGAGGACCCAACACTTACCTGTTGGACGACGGAAGGATCTGGAATGCCTCACATTTGTCAGCGCTGTCAGAGTTGAGCACAGATTCCGATTCTAATGAAACAATGGACTGTAACACAGGGGCTGATCAACCACCTGACACTGACTCTGATAGCCAGCCCAGGCCTGCCAGGATTAGGAATCCACCTAGCTGGACCAAGGACTTTGTCATGGAGAAATGAACTGTTTCTGACTAATGTGAATGTGTTTAAAAGAGTGTGCTTTGATCTCTTACATTGTTATAGAGTGACAGTGTCCTGTTCAACTAGGTAACCAGAGGTATGCTTTGTTCAAAAGGGGAAGATGTTGTGTCCACTGATATATTGCATTGTTCTATGCATTCACTGTTGTAGTATTGTATTATATGCACTTGCAAGTACAGACACTAGGGGCGCTAGTATTAGCGGTAGTGTCGTGTTGAATGTACTGTATGAAGTTAAGAGACTGAGTAAACTACGCTCTCTGTTCCTTATGCTTCGTGTGTGTTAATGTCTTCCGAAACAACAACGTTAAACTTTAAATTAGAGGCCCATCTCTATAAACTGGGTGGCGTAGTCGGTCTACACTGCCGTCCTCCCGTCACAACTCCACCATTCTTCGTTGCATAGATTAACAATTAGCATCATCTGAAAGGGTGAGTATACAGTTCATTTTGATATGTGTTTCACTTCAAAGCTAAAAACAACTTATTCAGCTATAATGCAAAGGTGTTAAAATGGGTGAAGTAATGAACAATGATTGAGTCTGATGTTTTTTCAAAACATGATTACTCTTACGGTACATGCTTTGTCCTGCCAGCAAGTCAATGGCATCATTGTGAAGCATAAGGACCACTGTCATTTGTATTTCATATTACTTCAAATAAGAATAGTGAATGTGTGGAGATAGATGCTGAGATGGAAGCAGTTTATAATGGCTGAAATTTCAAAACTGGATTACTTCCCAGTAGTTTGTTGCACTTGTACTTCATAAGATATGAAGCCGAGACTAAGGGGTGTGAATTTCCAACAAATTTGGATGCCCACTGCATCCAACGGGTTGTTACAGTAAACTAAAAACATAAGAAATAAAGAATAAGAGTCATCTGATTGTAGTGTGAGACATAATTATTAAATCAGCTTGGGTCATTCGATCTCATCATAAAACCTGGTTGAGAATGTCAGAAATTTTACCAACTTATCTGTCTAAAATGATGTGCAGAATAGTCAAAGTACCTACCTTAGTAAGATGTAAAACCACATGACATGTATTATGGCCAGGGGATGTTTTCCTCAGAGATATTCCTTTTGATCTTCACTGTGGAATCCTATACGTACTGTGTGGCGTGTTTTCCTTTGAAAATGTGTTTGGACCAGGAGCATACACAGAGGTTAGTTGTTGTTTTTTAGAATTGTGGTTTCGAGTGCCCTTCATAGAAAACACATGTGAACCTCTATTGCCTCCACACTTCAGAACAAAAACCGCAAAACCTTTTTTTTAGCATTTGAATTTGTAAATCTGTTTAGCATCTTCATTTGTTGTACATAAGTACAGAGCAGAAGGTGTCATTTTCATACATTAACAGAATAATAATTCAGACACTGCAGGTGTTAGTAGTAATAGTAAGGCAGAGTATCATCATGCTACCTGCTGTAAACATCCTCACCTACAAGAAATATGTACATTAAATAAGATAGGTAACTCTTTACTTAACTTTCTGTAATAAGACATTATCATTGGATAAACGTGACAAGACAGATGTCATCATTGTTTAAAACATATTCTTGACTCGAAATGTTGTGTACTATGACAGCCCGCAAATATGCAGCAAAGGCTGTTATATGCATCCAGTGATGTCATTGCCATATCACTGGACACCGACTGACCCGATCACTCAGTTTCATGATAAGGTTCTGTTTGCTTATATGGGACTTGGCCCTCTGTGCTACGTTCCATAATGGCATTGAGATGGTATGAAGGACAAAAAAAATGTCCGAACCTGTCAACCATGCCTGTCACTCCGCCAAAGAGTTGAGAAAGTGATTAGAGGTTTAGTGAGCCACATATCCATGGTTGGAATTTACACTTCACTGGCTGTCAGGTGTCTACTCATCAAAATACATTTGTATGCATCTGAACCTATGAATCATCCCTTTTTTCAGGCTCAGTCAGGGTGACCTCCAGATTATCTGATATGAATTTCAAGTTGATTGGTTGAATGACTTTGATTTTGACACCAGATTTTTCACATTATTCAAAATGACAGCGATGTGCAGTGCAAAATGCCCTTCAAGTAGATGATGATGCGTATTTACACAAGATTATACCCATAATCAAATCAGTGCTAGACTGACAGTTTTACTTATTTAAATGTTATTGGACACTATTGGACACATTATTTTGTGTAATCTAGATGGTGTGAACATTTACCAAGTTTGTGTTGGTGGTTAAAACAGCTGTCTGGAGGTGGCCTCACATTCTGTTTGCTATCTTTATGTAATGCTAATGTGGTTACCATGCCCACAGTGGACACTTTTTAAGGCTAACATGCATGTTGTTCAGGTAAGAAATGTCAAATTCAGGCTTCACAGAAAATTCTAAATGTCAAAAAATGTCAGGGAAATCAATAAGACCATGTTCCCGAAAGTGACCATGCACCCCCTAAACCCTTCGATATCTAAGACTTAAAAAAGTAGGCAGACATAAAAGTACAATTCTGGGCTGTGGCTTTGGTGGAGAAGAGTAGAAAAAGAATGCTTTGCATCGTCTGGTGTATGCTGAAACCCATAAAAGTGATATAAATCATTCCAAAGGTTGCCAGAGAATCCCAGGGAAGAGGTTAGAATATGAGAAAAACAATGCACAAACAAAACAAGAGCCAGATATGCCTCTCCGCTGTCTGGCTCCTAAATATTAATGAAACACCAAAAAAAAAAGGCATGCAAGTGGGACATCCAAGGTGATCTGTGGGCTCTAGACCGCATTGTCATAAAGGCAGCAATATGATCCTCAGTTGAAGAACAGCTGCTCTTGCACATTATACTCTTCCCTTTTGTGACCTCTGGCCTACAGATTCCCCTGCATGCTAGGTGTCCCATGGGTCATTATACTGACCCTGCGAACAGAGGTCACGTAAGGTGGAGAAATTCACAATATGTTCAGAAAGAACACAATGTAAGGTGCAGAATACACATATTGTGGTATGACTCTGGGCATATATTGAAAATATTCTGTGCCCCTGTTTCTGGTGATGAATTGCATTATTTATATAATAATTATAGCAAAAAGTGTGGTTAAAGTCAGTGTTATGAATAGAAACCAAAGATGTAATGTAAAGTCAGTTCAGGGTTAAAGCAAAACAAACGACGACAACGACAATCCAAAATCCAACGACAATCCACAATCCAATCTCTATTCAACACCAACGATAACCAAATGCAGGGAAGACCAAAGCTCTCCCGTCTGCCGTCTGATCAGGGCTTTTGTAACCCTTCCAATTACTGATCTACCTGTCCCCAATCACCTGCTGTAGAGACAGAGAGAACAGGCATGCAAATATCACAGGGCGGGGCCTAGACCCGTCAGGGTCGTAACAGTTCATATTTAAACATAGCCATATAACTATGACATATACTGCATAAGAGGAATTTTAGGGCCTTATCAATGCACTGTTTATTTCAGGCTAACATTAATGCAAATGTGAAAGCACAGAAATGTAGCCATACACTGCAACTTACATTAGTTCTGTTGCTACTATTGGCCTCTGCCATGCACTCATTTTTCCGGATAGTAATTATTATGTGCCTCACTCAGCGTGGTTCCTTTAATAATTTGGAAACTTCAGCTCGCCAGCCTTCATGTTAGAGTGCTTCAGGGTGAATTGGTGGCTTTGGTTTTCCTTCTCCTTTTAAAAATAAAAAATAAAGAGGATCTGAAGGGACCGACATTTGATAGTTAGTTTAATAAATATATTCCATAGTCAATAATTCAATATATCTGACCTAGTGGTCATTTTAGTGTTCTTTGGATTTCATGAGTTGTAAAAACTTCTCATGTGTATTCTGTTCCTGGCCTACATGAGGTGTGAGAAGCCCTCACAGCTTCCCCCCCTGACTAGAGACATATAATAATTAGCATTTAGGGATCCACCCCCCTGGCATGCACACAGCTTAAATTCTGTGCTTTCCCAAAAGACACTCAGTGAAGGAGATTTAGGTGGAACACACAGTGAAATCTAACTCTCTCTTTCCTCCTCTGGTGCGCACCACTGAAAGAATAAACCTGGATTTGGTTTTTCATCACAATCTGACTGAGTCTCCGATACATTTGGGATATAGAAATAATTCCTATCAATTGGAGGTCCACCGAGATATTAATTCTTGGAATTTTGCTGAGATTTCAGTTCTGCTGTAAAGATCCTCTGTACCCTGTTTGATACAACACTTTGGTAAGTAAACTTACTTAATCTTGGGAAAATATGTGCCGTAGATCGTAGTAACAGTCTTGAGATTGGAATTCTCAGACGGAATTGAGTCTTTGCACTAGCAAGTTCACCGTGGGCAAGCTAAAGCTTAATTCGAGTGTGTGAGCCTTCAGCTCCATATTCACATCAGAGTGTTGAGTAATTCTCCCTTGGGAGAAACTACACTCTTGAGCCTGCTCTGTTTAGAGAGTAGCAGACATCTGATTCAGCACAGTCTGAGCTGTGGGTTGGATCATTTGTGAAAATCTAGTTTCTGCCACGCTCAGATATTGTTCCCAAGAGGATATAGGCCTAAGTGTTGTGATCATAATAACGGGTGTTTGAAAAGGGATCTACAGCATTTTAATATTTGAATTTAGAAATTGTTCTAAGTTAATTTGTAAATTATTTTACATTAGATTGTGCAGATTCAGTCTTTTTGAGATGGAAAACAAAGATTCAAGACGTATGGTCCCTTTGAGTGTTCAGATTGCAATGGCCAGTGTGGGAAATGATATAAAACATGAGAAAGTTAAAATTGAGATGATAAAAGATGGTTTTCAGCTAATTTGGGGAGTCAGGAAAGCCAGTGAATGGGTCTTAGACATTAAGTCTGAAAAGAAAAGACAGCGATATTCGCGCTATCTCATGAGCAGATGGACACAGCGTTCACAGGGTTTCTTGGTGGAATCAGACGGCCAGCCAGCGACCCTTCCTAGACTGCGTGAAAGTATGAAACAGAATGCTGACAAACTTCAGGAAATTGTAAAAAATTTACTGGGAAAAATCCCATCTACTGATGTAAAGGATCCTAAAGGCATTGCAGATTATGCCAAGCTAATAACTGAACTAGTGGCCAGTGTGGGTAAAGCCGTTTCACAGGTAGAGGAGAGATCATTTCAAATTGCCGCTGTAACAGAGACTAATGTGCCTACAGCCCCTCCCCCGCCTGCAGATTTGAGGCCACAGGTAAACTTATATTCCACTGCTCCGTTTGTTTCACAGAATGTGTTATCTCAGATACCTCAGATGGCTCCCATTAGACCTGTGACACCAGCAGATGTTCGGGATAAGGGTCGAGGGTGTTAATGTTACTTATAAAGGGCCTGGACTACGAGGTGACTTGGGAATGGTTACTCCAATTACACCTGGAGCGCTTAGCCATATTTTGCAGCCTCTGCCACCACTTAAAACACAAGATCCAAATGTTGATTTTTGGGTAAAGTTGAAAGACGCCGTGATTACCTTTTCTCTTGAATATAGTGAGGTAGCTACTATCATTAAAGCCAAAGCCCCTTTGGGATATGCCTCACGCTTAGCTGATGCACAGTGGCCTCGGCTTATGCCAGATAATGATGTGGCCTGGGAAGTGCATCTTGTACAGTGTGAAAATATAACTCAGGCAATCCTAGGTAGAGGATATCAGTCATTTACTTCTCTGTCAACCTGTATCCAGGGACCAACAGAGAGTTTTAACTGCTGGATCAACCGTTTCACAGAGAAACACAGGACCCTGGCTGCCTGTCGTACAGACACTCCCACTCTCGGGTCAAGTTTTATAATTGATACAGCTTCTAGAAACATGAATGAAAGGTACCAGCAGATGTGGACTTTAGGTCTGCCAGTAATCCGAGACTGGGGAGAATTCTTGATTTGGGGACAGAGAGCTGAGGCTAGCGTAGCTCAACTGAATGACAAAAAGATCAAGATAGCTGCAGTACAGGATGTATCATCACACAATAGATATCAGGAAAGAAGACAGGATGCACCCACACATTCAAATTGTCACAGATGTGGGAAATCAGGCCATTGGTCTAGACATTGTAAAAATAAACAGAGAAACTCAGATAAACCTGTGTTCTCTCAGCAGAGGGGCACGGACTCTGACACAAACTCTGAGATTTTAAAACTTCTCAGAACTTTGGCCAAATCTAACATCACTGATCCATAGCGCCAGGTGGCCTCCCTGGCTGGATCATATTCAGACATTCGCCCTTTTGTTTGCGCAACCCTTGGAGGCCGGGATTGCATTATGCTTTTAGACACAGGCGCGTCTGTCTCAATAACTGACCTTGCTTTACCAATCACAAATAGGACTAACACATTTGAAGGCTTAGGTGGTTGTGTCACCTTTCATTTGTCTGAGCCCATTCCATTGACTTTTCCTCCTCTAACTAAAGTTTTCTGGGTTCAAATTTGGGTGGGTCCTTCTAATTTAGGTAGTATACTAGGAATGGACTTAATGAGTATGCTGGAATGTTCAATCCTCCTCCCTAACCAGGTGATGGAGGGTTCTCAGTTTTCCACTCCTATTCCCATTATGTCAGGATCACACAAAGGGATAGCAGCTCTGACAGAGACCAACACAGTACTTAAGCTACTCATGTCTCTTTTTCCCAACTTGTGGTCCACTGATAAACTGGCAGTAGGTCACATACCCATAGAGCCAGTACGTGTCTCTGGCCCCATGCATAACCCAGTCAGACAGTATCCTTTAAAAAGAACGGCTGAAAAGGGTGCAAAAGAAATTGTTGATCAGTTAGAAGTACAGGGTGTCATTAAGAAATGTGTCTCTCCTACAAATTCACCCATGTGGCCTGTGCCAAAGCCGGACGGCTCATGGCGCCTAACAATTGATTATACGGCTTTGAACAAGGTTACAACTCCCAGACATGCAATAGTTGCTAATCCAACTACCTTGTTATCACAACTTAACCCCTCATTTACTATCTTTTCTGCCTTGGATGTCAGTAATGGTTTCTTCTCCGTGCCTATTGACCAGAGAGATCAAGTCCGATTTGCATTTACTTGTGATGGTCAGCAATACACATTTACCAGACTACCACAGGGATATCTTGATTCACCCACCATTTTCCACCAAGCATTAGCTCAGGTGTTAAGGCCGGTGCAGTCTGGTCTCTCCTCCTCATCCATTATCCTTCAGTATTGTGACGACATTCTCCTTGCTAGTAACTCTCCTGAGGAACATCTGTGTGTCCTAACCCAGTTATGTGAAGCTTTGCAGGAAAATGGTCTGCTGCTGAATGCCAAAAAGGCCCAGTGTGCTGTTTCGGAAGTCACATATATGGGACAGAGAGTCGGGAGATCTGGTAGACGGATCATCCCCGAGAGAGTCAAGGCAGTCTTGGCTCTCCCCCGCCCCACTACAATTACAGGTGTACGAGAAGTAATGGGTATGTTTAACTACATCCGTGTACACATTCCAGATTTTGCTGACATCTCACGCCCCCTTGTACATTTAATGAAGGGGGGCTTGCCAGGTAGCGCTAAGATTGAGTGGTCAACAGAAGCTGATGAAGCATTCATGTTGTTGAAACAGGCTATGGCTTCCTCCCCTGTGTTAGCACACCCTGACCCTGACCAGCCTTTCCACTTGTGGGCATATCCATCTAATACCCAATACTCATCAATCTTATGCCAACTGTCAGCCCGACACCAAAAGCCTTACAGACCCATAGGGTATTTCTCTTGCAAAACACCTCCTGCTCTCCAAGGGCAGCCTACATGCATACAAACTCTTGATTGTTTTGATTGGGCTCTTAAAGCATCTGAGCCATACACAGGTTTTGGCACAGTGGTCTTGCATACGCAGCACCGTTTTGTCAAACTGTTGGGTGAAAGCACCATTCAAACCATTTCACCACAACGAAGGGGTAGATGGGAAACAAGTCTGTTTGACCCACGCGTCTCTATAACCACTGACGATGCCCTGCTATTTAAAAATGCACTAACCCCCACTGATGGTGAGCAACATGACTGTGATCACGAAATGCTAGACAATGCAGAGATCTTTGTGGGAACGGAGCCCATTCCAGACGGCCGAGCTGTGTTTGTTGATGGCAGTTCATTCATGAGAGATGGTGAGAGATTGACTGGATGGGCTGCTGTGGGGGATGGAAAAGTTTTGCGGGCGGGAAAGCTCTACAAAGGGGGAGCCCAGGTGGCAGAACTCGTTGCTGTAACAAATGCCTTGCAACTCGCTTTACATTCTAATGTGCCTGTCAATATCTTCACAGACAGCGCTTACGCATACCATTCCACTCACACTTGGGGTCCTGTATGGAAAAGCCGTAACTTCACAACTGCGGCTGGAGCCCCCATTGCTCATAAAGCTGAGATTATCACACTCTCTGAAACACTGACCCACTTAACACCTTCTAAGTGTTCTGTCATTAAAATCACAGGACACAGTGAACAAACAAAGGACGCCCTGGCTCAAGGTAATGATCTTGCGGACAAAGCTGCTAAAAAAGCAGCAGAACAGACAGGACACTCAAGAGGTGTCATGGGAGATAAGTCAACGCAACACATAGCTGCATTTTCTTGCACAGAACTTATCAGTTTGCAAGATTTACAAAAAGCGTATCCCACTACTAATGACTATTTTGATAAAATGATGACTACAGAATGTGCTTTTTCAAAAACAGGCTTATGGATAATGGACGAAAAGGTGGTGATGCCAACTCCACTCGTACCAATACTACTACGAGACTACCACCAATTGGCCCACACAGGGGTGTCCACCACATGTTCTTTGGTGAAGGTACACTGGTATGTTTTTGACTTAGTGACTGAAATGGAACAGGTTGTAAAAACTTGTATCCACTGTGCCAAGACAGCACCATATACTCACAAAAACAAAATCATTATGGGACATGATGAAAGACCAACTAGACCATTTACCCATTTACAAATAGATTTTGTGGGACCACTGCCCAAGTCTGAGGGATATGAATACTTGCTTGTGTGTATTGACAGATTTAGTCGGTGGGTGGAAGGATTTCCATGCCGGAGAGCTACTGCAGATGCTGTGGCAAAGGCTTTATACACACATATCTTGCCCCGATGGGGATTTCCTCTCCAGATAGACAGTGACCAAGGCTCACATTTTACAGGACGAGTGTTGAAAACCATTTTGAAAAATATGGGAATACACCAAAAACTACATATTCCTTACCGACCTCAAAGCTCAGGGTATGTTGAAAGTCATAACAGAGTTCTCAAATCAGGCCTAAAAGCCCGATTAGAACAACACGGAGGGAAATGGACAGCACATTTGCCTGTTGTGTTACTAATGCAGCATAACACACCCAACAGAACGACAGGGCTTAGCCCGGCTGAACTCCTTTTTGGGAGAAATCTGATTCTACCAAATGACCCTATACTTACTGATGAAGTTGGTCTGGACAGTCACAGAGTAGCCTTAGAGGCCTACTGCCAGACCCTTTCTAAAGTATTACGTGACAAACAATTATTGGCAAGAATTAGACAAGATAAAAAAGATCACACGGAAGTTGCCACAGGGCGCAGGATGTATCAAGAAGGACAAAAGGTAATGCTAAAAAAATTTGGCACCCAAGCGCCACTGCAGTCTGCAATGGAAGGGACCTTATGTGTTAATTATGTTAACAGAAACTTCGTGCTTCCTGTCATTAGGAAATGGTCGACATCGTTGGGCTCATTTATCACAAATTAAACCTTTTGCATAAGATTAATTGTTTTGTTAAGATCTCTTTCAGAATCAAAACAGCTGACGGTCACCTGGAGGTTCTTCCTCCGGACCTCACACTTCGAAAGACAAAACTGATACAACTCGCCACGTTGTCGAAAGGGGGTGGAGCACGACCGTTTGAAACCAAGACAGCGCTAATTCAATCACCATCAACTCCATCGACACCTTTCAACTCTACGGGACCTCTGCAATTTCTGGAATAATTGCCACACCCTCCCAACGAGCCTGGATATTAACACTTCAATCAAACGGAATACTATAGCAGAAGCAAATCTTGCGACGGGCATAATAAACCCCAAAACGCAAGATTTCCAAGGTTCAGGAAGTCGACCCTGTCCCTTTGTAGCATAGGAAAACACACACACGCACACACACTCAACATTGTGGGAAGGATCCTACAGAGAACGGCCGCATCACAACAACGCTAAAAAGACTGTACCAGCTACATTTCCACATTCCTGTTACATGTTCATGTTATACTTGGTATCCAGAAAAGGAAAATTCGTCAAAATGTTGTTAATCCATGTTATAATGTTGTCTGTCGTGACTAAACTAGCCTCCCAGCACCCATATTGCCTTCCATCAACCCTCAGGATAGTGAGAACCTGGCTCTGGTAATGTCTAAAAATGTAGCGTTAAAAATGAACAAATCAGACTGCTATGTTTGTCATCTGATGCCTGTAGACGGACGTGGATGGCCAATGCTTGCTACCCCTTATGGGATGGACGATTGGTTATCTTTTAAAAATTGTGCTCGAAAAAATTTACTGAGACAGTAGATATGGGTGCAATCGCAGCGGTGGGAAATTTCTCTTGGAGCCCTATATGTTCAAACAAAAGTCTTCGTCTGGATTTAGTAACTGATAGACCTAGTATGGTACGAGCTGTTAGTGCTAGTAAAGCTTTAGAATTGCTTTGCAGACATAACAAAACCTTGCCATGTCAGTGGACTCGAGACAAGATTCGATTAACTGAATGGACACATAGATACCACCTAGACTACAAAGGGAACGATTACTTTGGCGTGTTCATCTATAACACACCAACCGGACCTTGGCAATGCGATTGGCAAACACAGGAAGCTATTAAACCCACAGGGGAACGTGACGTTCAGCTCATTAGCCAAAAGTGTGGGGGAAAATGCGTTTAATCCTAGCCAAACTGTGTGTCCGAAGAGCGGAACGACCCGTGTTGTGGTACCCATGCCTGCAGTCACAGTGAATTCGCTAGTCTGCCTGTCTTTTCTAGGAACCGAACAAAAGCTCGGAACTTCACATTGCAAATCATACGGTAACTGTCAGAGTAACAAGCACACCCCTTGTGGCACCTAAGTGGTCTGCTTTTGCATGCGGCAAGTCTTGCGTACACTTGTCATTCCAGTTAATGCCTCAGGGATATGTTATCTAGCTCATTTGATCCCTCCTTCACGTGTAGTAGACAAAATCACTATTCACGATATTCTCCAATCTCAAAACGTCCACACACCACCATCGTAAGCGAGAGGTCGGAGAGGTAGAACAGTGGATTGGGGTTATTCTCGCTCCCTGGGTATAAGAAATTTACAAAAAGACGCAGCAGCCATTAGGCAAGCTTTTGAACAGACATCTAATCAAACCCTCAAAACGATTCAGGCTATACAAACGGAATTAACAGCCATCGCGAATTAGGCACTACAAAAATCGTATGGCTTTAGATCTCCTGTTCGCTTCACAGGGTGTACTTGTAAAATAATTGGCAAAGAATGCTGTATTTATATATCTGATGCGACCAGTTTCCGTCGACGATTTGGACCAAATTGTGGAAACAAGCCAACAAAACATCCATGCAAATCAGGGGACTACTTTCCAATTCATTTCAAACAGGGTGTTGGAGAACTTTATGAATTCTCTGGGAGGCTGGACTCGTTACATTTTTCTGTCTTTAGGAGCAATTGCCATCATAATAATGGCCGTCTTTGCCCTCATGTATTGTTGCTGTTATTGCTCGCCTATGATCTGTCATCTCATGCATCAATCTCCAAAGCCTGCACGTACACAGCAGGAGAGTTTAGAAATACGTTTCTGAAAAACTTGATAAGACGATTGTGTAATCCGAGTTATTTCATTTTGTTTGAGTTCATCTTCATGTATAGCTAATTTTGTTCTGTGTTCCCACTGTTTGTAACTTCATGTTTCCGAATGGCTACCCTGTACTGTACATGTAATTATTTCTCTGCTTACATTTGTCGGCTCTCGCGGCTGGAGAGGGCGGTCATTTTGATTTGACGTCGGTAAGGAATTTCCCCTTAAAAACATCAGGGGGGCCCACCAAAAATTGGCAAACAGGTGTGAGGCACCCTGATGAGAAAAAGGTTTCGCCTTACCTCGCGAGAGAATGCGCACCTTTTGGGAGAAAGAGAGAGAGAGAAGAAAAAACTGACTGTGTTCACCCAAAACTTAAGCAAGCGTTTACTCTGATCTTAAAAACAAAGATTTATGTCCAAGACCTTAAGTCTTGAAAAGGGGGAATGAAGGGACCGACATTTGATAGTTAGTTTAATAAATATATTCCATAGTCAATAATTCAATATATCTGACCTAGTGGTCATTTTAGTGTTCTTTGGATTTCATGAGTTGTAAAAACTTCTCATGTGTATTCTGTTCCTGGCCTACATGAGGTGTGAGAAGCCCTCACAGCTTCCCCCCCTGACTAGAGACATATAATAATTAGCATTTAGGGATCCACCCCCCCTGGCATGCACACAGCTTAAATTCTGTGCTTTCCCAAAAGACACTCAGTGAAGGAGATTTAGGTGGAACACACAGTGAAATCTAACTCTCTCTTTCCTCCTCTGGTGCGCACCACTGAAAGAATAAACCTGGATTTGGTTTTTCATCACAATCTGACTGAGTCTCCGATACATTTGGGATATAGAAATAATTCCTATCAGATCCTCCATCAAGAAATTTAGCTCATAAACGGTATTTACAAGAGAAAAAGGATCCATGTTGCCTAGCACCAAAGTGGATTTTGGGGTTCATATGCTGCGAACAGACTTGAGGGCGGGACTTGTGCAGTGTTACCCCCGATAGATTTCTTTCATTTGTGGTCCATCGTAAGAATAAACCCTTGAATAGAGAATGAATTGGTTCTATTGTTCGTCACAACCAGATACATAAATATCTCCTTCTCAGGCTTTCTTCCCCTCCATTTTCTTTATTTACATGCACAATAAAAAACGTCAATAAAAAAAAGAAAACAAGTAGAATTTGATTATGCACACAATAGAAACAAATTTCCCTTATTGGGGTTTATTTACAGTATTATATAGCTACGCCTGCAGACTTGTTTAACAATAACCACAATTATTGAAGATGCTGCTTGCCAGTGCACAGTTGTGGCTGGATCAGTATGCTATTGTGGAATACATAACAAAATCCAGAAAAGAACCAATTTGGTCTTACAGAACTGCACAAATGATTTTGACTAGGAGGAGGACATGGAAAATGTGCCCTCCCACGCATACAGAAAACACCCACAACTTTCATTGTGTTGAACATTTAACAAGATTGTGTTGATAGCACAACAAGAGCAACATTATGTTCATCAGTACCATTATGATCACATAGAATGGTGTAATTTTCAAAGACGCCTGGATTTTTTATTGTTAGGTGTTTAAAATGAAACATAATTGGCCATGCCTTACACAGTGAAACACCTTTGATATATATTCAAACATCCTCTTGTAATAGGTGATAAGGGATTCATTTAACAGAAATAATAAAAGAAACTCACTGTGTTGGTCAAATTGGTGCATTTGAAAAGTTTGTTTGCAAAAACAGATATCTGCCATTTTTATGTATTTTCATGTTTTTCTATTGTCAATTTGTAAATACATTTGTATTTGAAAAAGCAGTTTGATTGATATTACCTGAAAAGCAAAATAAATAAGAAAATAGAGATATCTGATTTTGCTCTTTAAAATACTAATAGAGATTGTACACAATAAGGCTTTGTAAACTGCAACAAAATCAAGACACTTGGAATTATCTCAGTCTGAACCCCCGGAACAAAATGCGTATCTCACAGAGGGGCCCAGTCATTCTGTCAATCCAAACACCTTTAAAGGAAAGTCTATTCGAATGGGTCAATATTTCCTCTGTGAGGGTGCGGCAAATGCAAAAACAAGCTCCCTGTCACAGAGGGTGATTTATCGCTGGTGTACTAAATAAATGAGAAAAGACAAAGGCACCTGGAGTAACACACACACACACACACACACACACACAAAACACACACTTACACGTGCACACTCCTTTTCTTCATCCGAATTTACAACTGGTGGCCCTCTGACACAACAACAACATAAATCTTCTAAGGCACACACACACACACACACACAGGCAGAGTACACAGCTCTACTTTAAAAGAGTACTCTAGGGTGTTCTCCCACGTCTGTGGTTCAGCACAGCATGTTCTAGTGGAATGTCACCCGTATGAAGAGACGCACAAGAAATGCCCATTTTCACACATTTCCTCAACCTCAGTGAACAATCATATACTGGTCATATACTGGTCATATACTGACACTGGTCATATACTGGCAGAAGTTTTCATGACAAATGAGTTTGGCCAATATGACAGTGAAATGTACTGCTATGATGAGTAACTGATTGGAAAGCTCTCATAGTTTGTGATTCTGTGACAAACACTGTTTTGACGTGCAACAGTTTGATAGACGCCATCACAATTAGCAGTACCGGTGACATGGTGCTTTTATATCATTAAACATTAGGATTATGAAACGTTATGTTGAAGTTCATGTCTTTTTTGGGGCACACGATAATTTCCTCCATGCCTGGGCAAGCTAAATATTTTTGGAATGGGGAGTAGGTTGCAGAGACAGAAATAACAGGAAGTAAATATTTGATCAAGGTTATGAAAACTACTTTGATTGACATTACATTTTATGAAAACTGTCCTAAAAAAGTGAATAAATCTTCAGGTACGATCTTTGTGTGACAAGACATCTGTAATCAGTCTCTTGCCCAAAATATCACTATGTCTGTCAGTATGTTCAGCAGCTGCATCCATGATGGGTAACATTGCTAGTATGTCGCTAAATAAACCATTTCTGATAAATGGTTTCACACAAATGAGCCAGTTTTGAGCCAAATGAGTGCTTGCCAGTTTTCCTTCCATCATTAATCCAGCAGGTGTCATGGACAGCCATAGCTCACCCATGGCTGTACAGGTGTCCAGTCAGGGACCGATTGTGAGACAGCATTAGCAATCAACATGAAGTGTAGAAATGGATGAATAACATTAGGTGGGCCTACAGGTCCCTCAGTGAACAAATTGTTATTTTAATATCCTGTTTTACTTTAAAAATGCTCACTTTTAAAGTCTGGTTAAACAAGAATGTTAACTAGATGTAGAGACTGCACGGTTCATCTCTCTCTAAAAGAGTTTACTCCGCATTTTGCCATTTGTTAGGTTGATCTGGAAATATAAATCCAGGATTTCAGTCTGTTAATGAGTCACTCTTATATTAATTAGCCTTAGTGTTTTGCCTATGCCCTGTCGACTAACCAGAAGGAGCAGTCACTGAGTGATGATACCTTTATCAGTGCTGTCTGACGCCTGAATATATCACACACCACACCAAAAAAAATACATTCACCACCGTTTCCTAAACAGCATCCAATAACAGCCTGGACCTGGAGAAGCTCCACCACCACCCCCATTTTCCTTCAGCTGTAAATGGGGGCAAATTCTGGCCCCGGCTGCCCTGGCAGAGAACGCCCCCACCCCCCTCTGTTCCACCCCCCACCTCCCTAACACGCTCGGCAGTGTCTGTCCTCAAATCTTCCTCCATGCGGCACGGGCATGCATGACCCTGATGTTAGCCACATTAGGATAATGACCATAAACACATTGTTTATGCTGGAAGCGGGATGATGCGCCCCGAGGATGTCTGTTCCAAAACACCATCAGAGAGAGAATGGCACAAAGCCAGTTTCACTGCCCACCCCAACAACACTCCTCTCACAACAAACACACTCTCTCTCTCTCTCTCTCTCTCTGTTCTCTTTCTCTCGTAGCCTATCTGTGTGTTTGTGTTTCTCACACAAACACATAGATACATATATTCTCTCTCTCTCTTTCTCTCTAACTCTATCACACACACACACACACACACACACACACACACACACACACACACACAGTGTGTTTCTCTCTTCACATATCTTTCTTCTGTCTCTGTCTCCATTCCTCTCTTCCTCTCTCAACTCTCTGTGTCGCTCGCTCAAGTCTCCATACAAGGCCAGAGAAAGGAAGGAGTTATCGGCCATGCAAATTTAATGCAGTTTTTATTGCAGGAGGATGAGGTCCTGAATATTGAAACATAAGTTAATGTTTAATGCAAATGAGGAAGGAAAGAAATGCGAGGAGGATGGATGGGACACAGGGTCGGGTATGACTGTTGGACTGTGTGTGTGTGTGTGTGTGTGTGTGTGTGTGTGTGTTTGTGTGTGTGTGTGTGTGTGTGTGTGTGTTTGTGTGTGTGTGTGTGTGTGTGTTTGGGGGTCGGGTATGACTGTTGGACTGTTGGAGAAGGATGGATGGGACACAGGGTCGGGTATGACTGTTGGACTGTTGGAGGAGGATAGATGGGACACAGGGTCGGGTATGACTGTTGGACTGTTGGTCGCACCACACCAAGGGCAGGATTATCCAGCCTCTTGACTTCAGGAAGGAAGTGGATTGGCACCCAGGCTGCCTTGGAGCAACTCTCCAGACAGTGCTGTCGGGAGTCTGGGCTGCCAGCGAGCTTAGAGCGAACCAGTGTCGCTGTGAAGTGATTATTCGCACAGTGTCAAAGGAAGAGCGTTAAAAATGTTCCATTTCTTTTAATTACATGGACCGAAATTGTGACCCAGCAGCCTAGACTGTGAGGGCCACGTGGGTTATGATTATGCCACCTCCTGTTGTGATCAAGGTAGATCAAGCAGGTGTTATATGAACTAAAAAAAGAACTTGTTAAAAGTGTGTTGTTCAAAGGCTTTGTGTGCAGCTGCTTTAAAATGCTGCTGAAAATGAATTTTCAACACCTCAGCGTTCGCTTTGAACTCCATATCAAAGTTATACACAACTACGAACTGTTTTTATTTAAATGAGTCCGATTTGGTAAGATGCAAGTAAACATTTAGCAAGAACAAAATCATTTAAATGTAACCAGAATGCACTCTATCAGTTCTGAACATGCAGCCTGATTAAACACAGATAACTTTTTTTGCTTCATAAGCTGGTAACGACTACGAGCTTTTGATCAGGGCGATGCCTACCGCATTACTTACAATGAGATTCAAATATTGCCTGATTTTTATTCTGTGTATGCAAGGCATACCGTTTTAGGACACTATTTGCATACAGTTGTTGACAGTCAAAGACACAATATCAGAAGGAGGACTTGAGCATGACGGTGCTCCGTATTGCAGTAAACAGATACACATCTTTTTAAAAAAAGAGATGAAATATGCCACTGGGTAGCATTTAAGCACTTAAGGAGGTTGTCAGTTCACAACCACAAGAGACAAAGCATCCTGTGGAGAATGAGGGGCCGGTGACTTAATCAGCTATCTGTGAGATCTGCACTTCATGGTATTTACAGTACATACTAAATGTCAATCCTGGGAACATATTAAATCATATCTGTGACCGTGACTATTCAGGACCTAGGGTTTAAAGGATCAAACGAGCTGTTATAACAACACTCACGTGTTTCTCTGCTGATAAGATGACCTGTTCTGTCTCTATGACCTTTTGAGTCTCAGAAGATGTACTTCAAAGTGTAGTGCACAGCTACAAATCGCAGAACATCATCAAATATAGTCACGGGTTTGTCTACTAATAACACACCAACACCTGATTATGATTGGATTCTAAAGGAATATATGCAACTAATATCAGCATTATATTTAAGCAGCAGATGCGATTTCAGGTCTTTGCAGTGAAACACCTGGAGACTGTTGTGTTTGTGTGGGGACAGGAGAGAGAGAAGCACGGAGTCCCTCCAGAGAAGCCATTCAAGAGTAAGACAGCTGTCTCCACAAGGGGCGTACACTCACATGACAGTCGCCTACAGGACGAATGCCGGAATATCCGTAAGTGTGTATTTGACCGAGATTCCTAGTCCTTTCTTGTCAGACGTCTTCCTTTTTTTAACATATTTCCACATAATTGGTTTCCCCGTGGACAGATAATAACCCCATGTGGCGAGTCTGTGTGGCTAATCGCAGCATTATCCCTATTACATTGACACAAGACGAGCCTTTCAACTGGCAGACGCTAATAGTCATGGTTTTGATGGCTCTGAGGCCAGTGACGAGCGGTTTAGATGGTTGGTTACAAAACATTACAGCACAGCACAGCTGTGTAGAATGCAGAGGCAGTACTTAATGGCGGAGAAGAATGTCAGAAAGTGTCCACCTCTTAGAGGGTGAAACTAAATGTGTGTGCTGTATGTACTAATATGGTTCTCCCAGTTTAACATTGATTGCTGACCATAGCCCCAGTTTCTCATCTTCTACAACATCTGGTACGGAAGTGCCTTCTGTCTTTTCCGTTGGCTCATCATGGATAGTCAACAAACGTCTCGGTTACTTACGTAACCTCGGTTCCTTAAGCAGGAACCAGATATAACAGTATGGTACATGACGTCAGTCATGGCTACAAATCGAAGCATTTATCTATTCACGCCTGAAAGGCCGCGAGATCTGTCAGCGCGCGCTCCTGGCCCCGCCTGCCAGGAGTACTATAATATCATTACGCGCCCTCAGATCTGCCTTGGAAAGAAACTGAGCAAGACAATCAATCCAAGGTAACACTGTACACGCCAACTTTGTTATATCTGGTTCCTGCTTAAGGAACCGAGGTTACGTAAGTAACCGAGACGTTCCTTATCGCAGTTCACTGCGATATAACAGTATGGGACCCTATACATTCCCGCGTGATAATACAGTGGCAGCCAATTACACACACCAGCTCTACTGAAGCCTTTGCCCTCATAGAGGTTCATACGGCCGCTGGCGGTGAACATATTAACAGGGCAACCTTTGTCATAGGCGGCAAGGATCGCGATCCTGCGCCTGTAGGAAACCACCCTGGAGTGTTTCATGTGCAACAAACATGTAGACACCGATGAACACACTTATCATATACATCGTTCTCAGGTCAGGGGATTCAGAGATCGCTTGCCTGCAGAACACCATGAATTTAACAGGGCCACCTGCCGCACGGTATTATGGGGCGACTATGCCAGCACGTTACAATATAATAGGAAATAGTTGTTTTCTGCAAGCTAGTTCACTTGTGTAAAGTAACGTCATGTTTAGTCCTCCGGTTGCCATGGATACTACAACCAAACTCCACTCAGATCTCAGACTCAGACAAAATGAAGTCAAACTAAACAACACAATCGCCATTAACGTATACCATGAAGGAAACAATTCAAATGTTGTGTACTATCATAGACCTTCTGCTAGTTTGTTAAGTTTGACTAGCTAGCGAAGTTAGGTTAGCGACAAGTGGAGGCATTCATTCTTCAGCAAAGTCGGCAACCGGGGGACTAAACATGGGTTTACTTTACACGAGTGAACTAGCTTGCAGAAAACAACTATTTCGTATTATATCAAAAGTAAGTTTTCTTGCTGTACCAGTTAACAGAAACACCACAGCGGTATTCATTGTAAAAGCTGCTACTTTAGCTCATTCAGAAAGCTAGTCAACAGCTCCCTCATCTAGCTCTGACAACTTTTTTTCTAACAAAGTTCTGCTGAGAATGACGGCATTTGGTTTGACAAAGTTTTTTGTGAGGATGACGCCGTTTGGTTTGACAAGGTTTTTATGAGGATGACGGCGTTTGGTTTGACAAAGTTTTGTGTGAGGATGACAGCGTTTGGTTCGACAAAGTTTTGTGTGAGGATGACGGCGTTTGGTTTGACAAAGTTTTGTGTGAGGATGACGCCGTTTGGTTTGACAAAGTTTTGTGTGAGGATGACGGCGTTTGGTTTGACAAAGTTTTGTGTGAGGATGACACCGTTTGGTTTGACAACGTTTTGTGTGAGGATGACGGCGTTTGGTTTGACAAAGTTTTGTGTGAGGATGACGGTGTTTGGTTTGACAAAGTTTTGTGTGAGGATGACGCCGTTTGGTTTGACAAAGTTTTGTGTGAGGATGACGCCGTTTGGTTTGACAACGTTTTGTGTGAGGATGACGGCGTTTGGTTTGACAAAGTTTTATGTGAGGATGACGCCGTTTGGCTTGACAAAGTTTTGTGTGAGGATGACAGAGGTTTTTCTGAGACTGAAGCCGTTTCAGCTGAGTCTGACTACTTTTGGTCTGAGACCTGACGCCTTTTCGTTTGAGTCTGACACTTGAGTCTGAGATCTGAGGATGTCCTAATATGAACACCGTACCTGGGATGTTTCATGTGCAACATAACATGTAGACACTAATGAACACACTTATCATATATATCGTTCTCAGGCCAAGGGATTCAGAGATCGCTTGCCCGCAGAACGCTATGAAGAAAACTAGGTTCAGCCACATCTAACATATAGAATCTAATGAAAGTGTGGCGAGAACTCCAGCTTGCAGCTTTGCAAATATCTTCCACTGAGACGCCCTTTAGTAAGGCCCAGGAAGACGAGACCCCCCGCGTAGAGTGCGCATGCAACTTCTCCGGGGGATCTAAAGACAAGCTCTCATAAGACAACACGATAGCCTCTACTATCCAACGGGAGAGGCTCGGTTTTGATAGAGGTCTGCCTTTTGGCGTGCACCGAAGCACACGAATAGCTGATCTGACAGTCTGAAAGCTCTAGTGCGCTCTGCGTAACAGCGGAGAGCACGCAATGGACAGAGTTTATTCAAATGTTCCTCTGACGCAAAAGGAGGAGGCGAGAAAACTGCTAATTCAATCACCTGATTGCGGAATGGGGTTACCACCACTTTAGGTGTGTAAGCAGCATTAGGTCGCATAACCACTCTGTCACCAGCGATCGAGAACTGAAGGCACGATGGACTGACTGACAGGGCTTGCATGTCACCAACGCGTTTTGCTGACGTTAACGCCAGCAGCAGCGCAGTCTTTAAAGAGACAAACTTTATGTCCACTGTCTCCAGGGGCTCGAACGGAGGCCCTGTGAGAGCACGTAACACCACTAGCAGATCCCAAGAGGGTATGAGGTGTCTCTCTGGCACCCTGAGCCGTCTCACGCCATAAAGCGTGACGCTAGCGGGTGACTGCCAGGAGAACTGCCATTAATGCCTGCGTGGCAGGCTGAAATGGCAGCCATGTACACTTTGAGAGTAGAAGCCGCCTTCCCCTCATCAAACAACTGCTGTAGGAATTCTAGAATAACGCCCAGCGCGCAGTTAATGGGGTCGTGCTGACGCGCTAGCACACCACCGCTCAAAACTGCGCCACTTCAGCGTATACAGAGCCCGTGTTGATACAGCTCGGGCACTCTGTATTGTAGCCACCACCGCGTCCGACAAGCCTGACGCTATGAGCCTGCACCTTTCAGGTGCCAGGCTCTGAGACGCCACCACTCCGGATGGGGGTGCCACACTGTCCTGTGCGCCTGCGTTAGGAGGTCTCTCCGTAGAGGCAGCTCCCAAGGCTGCTGCACTGACATATTGACCAGATCTGCCGCCCACGGCTGATTGGGCCAGTGGGGGGCTATCAATATCAATTCCCTGCCCTCGTCCGCAATCCTGCACAGCACCTGCTGGAGGAGCGGGATCGGGGGAAAAGCATATAGGGGTAGAGCTGGCCACTGGTGGCCCAGCACGTCTATGCCTAGTGGGGGATCGTCGACCCCTAGCGAGAACCAGCGCGGGCAGCAGGTGTTCTGCCTGTTCGCGAACAGGTCCACCTGCGCCTTGAAAAAACGCACCCAGATCTGACCTATCACTTGTGGGTGAAGGCACCAGTCTGCTGCTCGAGGATCGCCCCTCGATAACAGGTCCGCACCGTAGTTGAGGTGACCTGGTATATGAACTGCCCTGAGGGACAGGACGTGCCTCGCTGCCCACAGGAGCAGGCGAGTCGCCCAATGGTGTAATGACGGGGAGCGCACTCCGCCCTAGCGATTTATATACGCCAAGGTCGCAGTGTTGTCCGTCCTCACCAGTACATGCTGACCACTCAGCCTGGGCAGAAAGTGTTGTAGAGCTAGGACTACTTTTCTCTGTTTATAACAAAGCCCAGTCGATACAGGTGCGCCACCCCTAGATGGCCATCCTGCACTGCTGCAGCCTTTTTTAACACACGTAGATCTAATATTGGCCGATAATTCCTGTCTCTTTTGGGTACGAGGAAGTAACGGCTGTAGAAGCCTGCATTTCCCTCCTTGGGAGGGACTCTGCTTATAGCCTTCTTTCTGAGCAGGGAGATTATCTCTTCCCGTAGGAAGTGAGACTGTTCTCGCTGCCCCACAGACTGTATCACTCTGCTGAATGGCGGAGGGGAACGGGCGAATTGCAGCACGTAACCCCTTGTGATCGTCTTTAGCACCCATGGTGACACTGCGCATGCGCGCCAACTCTCCTCACAACCAGGGAGGTTGTGCTTTGAGTTGAATTTGTCAGGGACTAACCCGCTCATGGTCAATGAGTCTAAGCCTAGATCTACACCCACTCCGCCTAGGGAGGGAGACGAGATCTGGGGCTGCCCCCTCATGTTTTTGAAAAAAAATGTGGGGGTGCGATTGCACTGTGTGCATCGCGGGGGGAATTGCACAAGCATGCCTGGGCACTGCGCCATCTGGGACAGGAGTTAGGACATATGATTGTGGTGCTTGTGAAAACCTGCTTACCGTGCTGGACATGATTTCCACATGTGAGCGACGGGCTGATTTCTGTGGAGGCGGTGTGGACTCCACCGCTCCCCCCTGCATGACGAGTGGCTGACTGTCACGGTCAGGAAGCCTGAGGTCTCCCTCTGCCTCGCCCGCGGCGAGCAGAGTGCTGCCGCGGAGCCTGGGCTGCGTCCTGGGCAGGGCGCGCAGCTGGTCGCTGTGCTGCAGGCTGCGCTGGAGGGCGGAAGGGGTGTCTCTGCCAGCCTCGCCCGGTGGACACCTTTGCTGGAGGCGCTGGCGAGCGGAACCCGCTTCTCTTCTGGCCCGGTGCGGGTGTGGTGTGTCCTGAGGAGGACGTCTCACCCGTGCCACTAGAGCGAGGCATCCAAGCCTGGAATACCTCTCTGCTCTTCTGCTGTTCTTCGAACTTGGCAGCCATTGTGACCACTGCTTCCCCGAAGGCGCCCTGGACAGAGACCGGGGCGTCGAGGAGTGGTGCTTTTTCTCTGTCTGACAGCCTAGCCAGTGATAGCCACAGAGACCTCTGGGTAGCCACCGCGGCACCCATCACCCTCCCAGTGCCTGTGACGTGCACCGAGTTAGTCTGAGCGACAGATCCGTCGCGCGACGGAGTTCTGCCACAGACGGGTGATCTTCCCCCAGCGACAAGGCAAGCTCAGTCAGGAGCTTTGCCTGGTAGCGCTGTAGCAATGCAGCCGTATTGGTCGTGCAGGCAGCCTGCCCTGCAGCCAAGTAGGACTTCTCTGCCAGCTGAGCCTGGTGTCTGCCCACCCGCGTGGGCAGGAGAGGCTTCTGGCCGAGACGCATCGTGGGGGATGCGGGCGAGAGGTAGCCCGCTACTGCATCCTCCACCTGAGGAAAGGAGAGGTAGCCCCTCTCCTTAGCCATGTGGAGCTGCATGTAGGGCGCGAACCCCGGCACCGGGGCTCGGCCCGAGTAGGGTATCGCCCATGTCGCCTGCAGTTCCTCGTGCACCTCCTCGAAAAAGGGGATGCAGCTGGGAACTGACGCGGCGGAGCCAGCATAAAACTGCCCGTCCAGCAGCGAGGACCGCACACTGGGAGGGGGAGGGAGAGGGAGCCCGAGGCAGCTAGCTGCTCTCAGCGCAACCTCGTGGAGTTGCTGGCCCAGGAGCCGAGACGAGGTAGGAGGTGTCTCCACCCGCATCCTGATGTCATGGCTCGTCTGCATTGCTTCAGCGATTGAGCTGTGCCCATCGGAGAAGTCTAGCAGACTATCATCATCCAGGCTGATGTCCAGCTCGAGTTCAGGCTGGACACCGCTTGGCTGAAGCTCCTCAGCCTCGCTGCCCGCAGCTCCAGGGCTGACAGGCGGCGGAGACGGGGAGAGACCCGGGAGCAGAGCTGCCGCTGCAAGGCGACTGCTCACGCTCACCAAGTCCAAGGCTGAAGACGCACTCATTCCTACGGGGGCGTCAGCCCCGGATGGAACCAGTGCAGTCTCCTCGGCGTCCTTGCGCTTCCAGAACGCAAGGCGCCTGGTAGCCTTAGCTAGCGGGAGGCTAGCACAGATGGAACAGACAGGGGCTTTGCCCGAAAGCGCGCCCTCCACGTGGTCCCTGCCTAGGCAGGTCACGCACCGACGGTGGCGGTCGCCCTTGGGACGGACGTGACCGCAGTCGGGGTAGTGTCTGGCCATCTTTCAATCTGAAAGTAGAGAAGAATGTTAAAACACAAGCACACTATCTGCAACGAACACGTTGTTAGCAAGCTAGCAGGCTAGTCAGAGACTACTTTCAAAATGAAGTTAAGCCAATGAATTTCGTAGCGCCCTGAGCTAGTGAGGGTTAAGGAACCCGGATAACTCACCAACCCGTAGAGAGCGAAAAGCGCACAAAACTCTTTTGACTGTGGTAGAGCGTTTGAGATATGCTCGGAGATGTTCACTCCGTCTTGCGAAGTTTCAAAAGAGGCAGATCTGAGGGCGCGTAATGATATTATAGTATTCCTGGCAGGCAGGGCCAGGAGCGCGCGCTGACAGATCTCGCGGCCTTTCAGGCGTGAATAGATAAATGCTTCGATTTGTAGCCATGACTGACGTCATGTACCATACTGTTATATCGCAGTGAACTGCGATAAGGAACCATCATCGCAAAAAGAACGACAGGGGGCACTGCAACCACTTTTACAAGAGCACTGCACCTGCACGGGATCAGGACAGACATGGCAGAGTTGTAGCAGTGTCAGCGCTGGGAGCGCTGGGAGCGCTGGGAGCAGAAGTGGGTGGAATATAGAAACTTTGCCATGCTGTGTGATTGAGCAAACACACCAAAAAGTGGAGAAAACTGTAACGTGGTTGGAAACCCATAACCCATAGGGCCAAATTAACACATATTTAACGGATACTACATTCATGTATGCAACATGACACATTAATGCAATATGCTAATGCCTTAAATCCTACTTTAGTTTGATGACCTGGTATGTCACTAAACTATGTGCTGACCTTCTGTGGACAGCAAGGAGCTCAGATAGGGTTATATTTAAAGTTTTACATTAGGGTATAAGAAATAGCTGGTTTGACTGTGGGTGGGAGCGATTATGTAGTAATGTCATTTTGGCATGTGTACACTAATTAAGCAATATAGTACGAGTGCGAGTGGGGTAGGTAAGGGATATTCCCACGGGTGTTGTTGCCTGCGCCACTCGGCCGGCCCACTCGCACGAGTACTATATTGCTTTTATAAAACAATTTTATAGTCAACCAATTAACATTTAAACACAAAGTTATTGATTACATTTTTTTTATTTTGCCATTGTTTCTCCGCAACAAAAAAATAGTTCCATTGTCAACGTCTTTTGGAATTATAAGAACTTTGAATTAACGGTTGTCGCTTAATTTGCTTAATCGCGGAGTGATTTATTATTAGCTGTGAAAAGTCAGAGTTGGGATATCATGGGGTATTCCAACTCATGGAACGTCTCTCGTCCAATCAGAAACAGCTAAATAATTCGATAGAACCCAATTGTTTTATAATCCAACATATTGTGATGGTGGTGTTACTCAATATAGTGCTCATGGTCCAAACACGAAGGTCCAGTGGTGCTCTTGTAAAGACTGGCTGTAAAACACTGAGTGTAAATTGAACTGGAACTTGTCTATGACAAATGCCCACTGTGTTGAGTGCCTAATAAAAAAAGGAATGTTCTAAGAGCAACATACAGTACATGTCTCACCATAATACTGTGGTGTGACAGTCCGTGACTGAAACTTTTATTTGAACCATGTCCTTAAACACACCCTGTCTTCTCTCTCTCTCGTCAAGTCTTTTGTGGAAACAAGAGTGGACGCTGTGATTGATGTTCATTTCATACAAACATTAATTTTCCATTTTCTAGTTTTCCATGCACATAGTGGTTGGTCATTAATAATATTGTGTTCAGTGATTGATTGCCATCTGCCAAACATTTTTACATCACTGTACAAAACTCCAAAAGTGCCTTTACAATACTTCCAAACCCTTAGAAGAAGATTACACTTTAAAAAAAATAAAAAATCAAGTTAGATTATTAACAAAGAGTGGATAATTGAAGATGTAAAAAAATCCATTTGCATCAAACTGCATAAGGTACCATTTTTTGCCAAGCTAAAAAAAATTCTTGAAAGTGCAACATATTTTACATGTAATCCTCATTATCCTCAGTTACAGCATGCCACAAGGCATGAATGTTTGACCATAGAGCCAAACCCCCGAAGCCAACCTGCCTTAATTATCTGTGACATTTTCACGGTTTCCTGGACAATCAGCGAGTAATCTCAAGGTTTATGCGGGGCAAAATGACTATTTTAAGGCTCCTAATGTCAGACAGTGGTGTTCATTACAGTGATCAGATGTGAAGGCCTCTGGCCTGGATATGTAGCCTGTGATTCAAGGAAAGAACCAGGGCTTGTGCATATTGCATCAGGGTTCTTACACCCAGTTGCAACACCTTTGGAGTTATTTTCTGTCTCCTTGCGCCAAATAATTACATTGCCTGTGTATGCAATAGGCAGACAACAAGTCCTGTCCCAAATAGAAATACGGCACAGCGCTGCAAAATATGACCGCTGCATGAAGTGAGAGAATGAGGAAGAATGAAATAATATTTTCCATTTTTAGAAAAGTGTGTTGTCTTGAACGATCACATTTCTGACAACAATAGACTAAAAAAAGTTTTTTTATGACTTATTAGTGGAAATTTAAGGAACTATAGTTTGTGGATGTTGTGGCTATACACTGATAGGGTGTGAAGCCATACCTCTGAGTTATGTCCTGCGGTTTTGCAACCTGTCTAGTGTTATATAAGGATGAGTGTGACTTTAGAACTGATATATTCTTCTGCTAAATGTAATCATTTTGTGAGATTTACATGTATTCATAAGAAACAATTTGAGCTTCATTGTATAAACGTCATTGGCATTTACCTACAAGGTTAAAAAATATGCAAGCACATACTAGGCATTTGCAACAGAGTCAATGTAATCAGATCAGTTGTACCACACTGGCAGTCTGGTCGACTGAAGCTCAGATTGACATAGATGTGAATTAAATCTATCCAATTAACATGGAAAACAGCACTGCTGGGGCTGTGCATTGTACGTTGTATATGACACATGAAAACCAGTCACCAGGGAGAGGCTCCTGGGCTAACAGTCAACATCTAACTGAAATCCCAGGTTTGATATCGACACACTGGGTGGAAATGTGGACGAAAGAAAGTTTTCCACCCCCTTCCTTGGTGAATTGGAGGTATGGGAATATTTTGCTTTCACGTTGCTTTTAACTACCTGTCTTTTTGTTGTTGTTGTTGTTTGTGCCTCATCTGAGCTGCATAAAAGAAATCGCCCAGTGACCCATCGCCCATCCACTTCTGTTTATTTTGAGTAGGCAGTCATCACCGAAGACACCAAAGTGGGGTTGCACACAAAGGGTTTCTATTTTAAGCTATTGTCATTTTAATTTATATAAGGGAGTAATCTCACTAATGTTGCCAGTGCACTGAGTCTCAGTGGGAGTCCACTGCTACAAAAGACTTCAGCGCATCCTGGGTTTGGGAATTATCCCTCTTCATACCATGCCTCTGTTCTCTAACACATAGAGGTGTTAGCTGCATAACCAAACATAATCAACAGAACATGTTCAAGCCACAGGATGCCTTTTTCAGTGCATTCATGATGACTGTGTTATTGAATAAAACCAAATTTGTCCCCTTTATTTCATGACTTTAACCATTCAGGTAGGATATTATTACTTCTAACTGTTCTGGCAGACGGGCAAACTTATGTCTTGATTTTGGGACGTACTGACTGACAGGCTGGCTACTTGACTAATGTATTGATTACCCCAATTTAGTGAATGAGTGACTGAATGAGTGAGTTTATCTGTAAGGCAGTGAGTGAATGCGTAAGTAAGTGAATGAGTGCCCATTTTTTTTACAAGAAGTATGGCTTTACCTTTACATTTCCATGCAATTCAGAATTCTTATACCTATTCTCTCACCATGACAGGTCAATGAAGTGGCTTACTAGTGAACTGTGTGAAATGAACCTGTGCCCCGCAAGAGTGCAAGTCTAAATTACACCTCTCAATAGGAACTCCATATGATTTTGCATGAAACTGAGGATTAATTCGGTGAAATCACTCCAATCCGCAGGAGTGATCGCCCACGTGTCATTGTGCAGGGACCTGGTTATCGCGTGGACAGCTGTAGTGTTTTCCAGTCCTAATGTCAGTGTCATTAGGCGCACGTGGGCGTGAAGTCTCCATACATAATGCATGAGGAGATGATGAATGCCCACATCCCACTGAAGGGACTCCTCCTCTAACCTCCACCCCCCCCCCCCCCCCCCCCCCACACACACACCCACACACACACTTTGGCCCCCTGTGTCCATCCTTCTCCATATCCTTTATACCCCCACTAGCCCCCCCCCCCCCCCCCCCCAACCCAATGCCACAGGGCTCTTCACTGACAGTTGCGATCTGGAGCGGACTGAAGCAGAACTTGGATGTGGAAGAAGAAATTAAGCAGCGTGATGCTCATTCATTATTAATGTGTAGCCAGTCACCTGTCATTCCCCTGACTGAGAACAGTGACTCACTCCCACACACACGCAGACACAGACGGCTAAACCCCTCGCCGTATGCTGCGTTGACGTAACAGACTGGGACTCGGGAGCAGGGAATCCAGCTTGCCTGCTCTGATGTGATCACCCAGACGCCTGTTTGATGTGAACCACAAAGACTCCGGTTCAGACTTGGACTTGCGTGTCATTATGTGTTCAGTCCCATGTCTCTTTCTCTTTTGCTCTCTCTGTTTCTCCCTTTTTCTCAGTTTTTTTCCCCCTTCCTTTTATGCAACACACTCAGGCAGGAGAATGGGGGTGGCGATGATGCCATTACGCTGCATGTGTGAATGCCTGTGTGATGCATGGTGTATCGCCTTTGAAGGGAAGCATATGATATCCTGGCTGGGGGTGCGAGTGGGTGGGGGTAGGAGGAGACGTGTAAGTGAAATATGCATGACACTGAAGGACATTTTGAGTGCACTCGCTTGTTGATGACATGTCCACAGCACACAGGTTACAGGCAAGTGTGCGGTTGCGTGTGTGTGTGTGTGTGTGTGTGTCAGCTTGTGTGTTTGTGAGTATGCTTGTCTGTGTGTGTATCTCTGTAAAGATGTACAGTGTATGAAAACGTGTTAACACACCTTCCATGTACAATTCATGTTTATAATCATAACCTGTCAACTCCCCTAGATAAATTGCATCCTGGGTTTACATGCAGGTTTACATAAAACATGTAAACATGAGCTGGGATTCATATAGACCAGTGGTTCTCAAAGTGGGGGGCGCAAACACTCTCCAGGGGGGGCGCGATGTCACAGACGGAGAAAAAAAAAAAACGCCCGCCGACCTGTCACTGGTTAGTGAAAGCTCCCTCAGTGGCTTGATCCACCAATCAAAACGGAGTCTTTTCATTTGAACGCAAGTTGCATCTAAGCTTCCGAGTATAAAAAAAAAAAAACGCAGGCATGGTAAGCGCTCACCCTGAGACGACACTCTGCAGAGTTTGTTCAATTTCTCTTGTTTCCTCTATCATTCAGATATTCATTGCTTTATAAACAGTCTTTTTAAAGACACACTCCTTCCTTATGTAACAGGAGCTATAAGGGGGAACCCCACAGCCCTGTTTAAGTAGCCAACTACGCCACCCTGGGAATTGCACCCAGAGAATATTTAAACTAAATGTCCTAATAGGCACATCAGCCCTTGAGAACAGGTTCGAAACACACACCACACAAGAGTCGTGAATTCCACAAGATGTTATTTATTAGAAAGATATGTAATTATGAGGTGTATGCTTATAGAGGAAGGGATGGACCTAGACAGACTGAGAGATTAGTCAAAGTAGAAAAGGCATTTATTTAATAATCAATAAAAGGGCTTAAACAATCAGCACCCTGAGGTTCTGGGCTGACAAACATGCTAGGGAAGGGAATTAAAGGGAAACAAACTATAGCAGGCAGAGACTTACCTTAGAGGGGCGGCAGGCTAACTGGGAAGTGTGCTTCAGGACTCACACCACCCTTGTGAAGGCAAACACGGCACAGCACACGAAAAGTGACCAGAGTGACACAGCAACCACACAGCAACCAATGATCACACGTGAATATGCACTGACGGGACTCCACCACCAGGTGACTAGCCCCCCTCCAGGATAGCACAATGCCTGCTCATACAAACAAAAGGGGATAAAGAAAATATGAAAGCACCAATCGACCCCAGCTGTAGGGCAAACACACATATACAGGGAAACTACAGGCAAGTTAGATTCCCCTCTCACAGGATACCTGAAGTACTAAAAGAACTATACCCATGCAAACGATATAAACAGAACACAGGAATAAACGCGTGCTGTGCACGACTATGCCCAGGTACTGAAATAAAACACGGACCGCAAAACAACTCGTATAAACCAAAACAAAAGAACGACAAGACAAGACAGCAGCTCGTGTGGTGACTCCAGCCCTCCACCAGGCCGCGTTGTGTCTGCAGAACACAAATCATAATTAAAAACCAACGGAGGTAAAATTATGCCAATATGGAGATTTAAATAAAATACCCACGTTACTCGGAGACACTGGCTGCCGCGGGAACGTGCGTCCTCACTAAACAAACATGACACTGATATAAATAAAATTATAAAACTTCAATGACCAGGTCTGCTAACCCATTCAAGAACAGCGCATACCTGGAACTAGAGTGAACAACAGTTCTCGAGGTCAGCGAAGGAGGAGATGATCACAACACCAGGCTACAATAAAGGACGAAGTTAGTCCACAGTGTGATATAAATTCCACGCAACTGGCTTAGGGGCGAAGGCAACCTACCGTGGGAGAAACAGGAAGCCACTCTGCACAGGAGGTAGCGATTCACAATCTCCAGATATTGCACACTTCCAGGCTTTTATAGCCACACCCAAGCAATGGCCACTAATTACTCAGGTGTGCTGAACGAGTGCAGTGACGTGAGCATGGTGAATTCATCTCACTACACTTAGTAATACCTTACTGCACTTGCAGTAGGTCTATTCGTAGCCTATTCTAAGGAGTAATTTGCTCCACAGTCTTTTGAAAAAGCTTGTAGCCCCGAGAGCTAGCCTAGCTAGCTACCTTTTCCAACTACAGCTAGCCCTTTTCTCCTTCACACCTACCTTTACATTTTTTGCAACAAATAAAACACCAGCACTTGAATACTATTTTGTGCTGTCCCTGTCTATATTGTGTACAGTTCGTTTTGTTAGGAATCATTGCCTAGCACAGCCTTATCCATTATTCGTGTGCAAGTCGTTCACAACCACACATACACGAACACGACGTTGAAATTAGAACTTTATTAACTTCACACACACTGTATCAGCAAACAAACACAACTATGGACAAGTTTCTGATTCGTAAAAGTCAGAAAGAGAAGCCTGTGGACTTCTTTAAACATGAACGTGATGGCCTCCAGCAACAACGAACCACCATCTCCAAGCAGTGTCTGGAGGCATCTTATGTAGTTACTCATAGGATTGCTAAGCTTGGCAAACCCCATACAATTGCCGGAACACTGATTTTGCCGGACGCGCAAGACGTGTAAAATAATGATAGGAGCTAAACTCAGCGCAATACCTATGTCAAATGACACTGTATCAACTACCCCTACCCAGCTTTGGGGGGGGGGGGGGGGGGCCCAGCTTGCAAAAGTTTGAGAACCCTTGATATAGACCCTACATGTCATGACAACTTGTACTACATGCTTGCTGTGGTTCATGTGGCATGGCTTCGTCATTGCACATTTCAATCAAAGTGGTAAGGCTAACCATTTCACATAAAAAAGATGTGCTGGCCATTAACCATGTTAGTCTGTGGAGCAATTAGGAGTCGTCATCTGGGAATTCACACATGAGGACTGGAAACTTTTAATTTCAAGGTGATTCGTCTCAGGTTTCATCTAGAGTCATTTCCCAGAACTCTGGACAGAAATCCTTAAAATGTTGCCATGGTATTTTTGTCTCCCCTATGAACAAATAGATGCATAGAGCCTCACTCTAATGATACTGCTCATTAAATTATTGATGTGCATTTAATAATTAATAGCAATTTTGGCAGATGCTAATGTGTGTCATAGGGATTCCTTTAATCAACATTAATTCACTTGAGGAAACTTAACGTGTAATGCTGAAAATAGTTTTCCCCCCTAAGAAACATTTACTTCATGCAAGATTTGCACAGTGATTATATCTCAAAACACCTGCCATCTCACTACGGAGTTCAGTTTTACTGGTAATCCACAGTATAACCCGGAGGAAAATGCATGAGTTTTTAATTGGAACCACTACAGCTTGCACATTCTGCACAACATAGGACAATCAAAAAGACATTTTTCAAAAACGTATTAGGGCCCCATCAGTCTAGTTGACGCAGTCTAGTTCGCTGTCTGAATTTCATTTTCACTGCACATTCTGCCATTTTTGTAGAGTATCTTTGATAACACACACCCACATTGCGACTGTGTAGTTTGCCCTCTCTCTTTTAAGAGAAGATACACTAGATGTCTTTTGCCTTCTGACTTTTATAAGTCTTTAGACGACTTCTGGCAGTGTATGCTTCACATGATGGTACACAATACATCATATCATGGATATTCTGGCTTGTAGTAGATTAGAAATGAAATAGGAAATCAAATAGAAACGATGTGGCCTCACGGATAAGACTTAACGTCAGTTTGTTTTCCATATAAAAAAAAGCAAGGCTCCAGTGCTATCAGGAAAAAGTCTGCTCCTACACTGTGCAGATCTCCCATGGACCCAGAAAGGGCTATGAATAGCACGTCCTAATTTCCTGTAAACCAGATTGAAAGATAAGCCAGTTTTACATGCATAATGGCTCGTACCTTTGTGTGATGCGACCATGAAAAATACCTACACCTTTTGTGGGAAAGGCTGGGAGGGCTTACAGTCGTGACGCTTTATCGTCTTATTATCTCCCTAAATAGAGTCGCTGCAGCAGAGAGTCACAGAGATCTTTTTATTTTCAGCCGCCGAAACACGCTTAATTCTCTCTGTCCCCCAGAACTCAGGAATCCTGTCACGGTGCCTTTGGTCTTACAATAAAAGTGGGCCTCTCTTGCTTTGCAAATCATCACTTTCTCTTTCCTTGTGCAGCAATCGCTAAATTTAGCAGATGGATGAACTACATACTTTTGAGTATTAGACTAAGATGAGATTGGCTGGCCAACCTGATACTATCTACTTAATACAGATGCTTCAAAATAACCAGAGGAAGCTCACATTTGTTTGTTTGTTTTCAAAAAGTATGTTTGATTTATCATGACACAAACAAAAAAGTGACTTTTAAAACTGCAGCTTTTAAAAGTTCACCTTGACATGAAAAGCATATAGCCTATCTACTCATCCAAAACCTAAACCTTAAAATTCCTCCCATCTGTACAGTGGAGGAAAGAAGGGGAAATCAATTTCTCTGAAGCACATTGTAGCATGGAATACAAATCAGTGCTTCTCTATATGTGTAATGTGCTGAATTGCTTTTCTGTTGATTGGTTGCATTTAGAAGTGCACACAGAAACAAATAATGGTCACATTTTTGGCACACAACATTAAGCGCAGTAATGCAAACTAGACATGATTCAGTGGCTGTAACCCAGCACAGTAATTGAACCACCTTCTGAATTGTCGTAAAGTGCAAAAAAAAAAGAAAGGAAAGAGTAGTAATTATTATGCATCAGGTATTATCTATAGTTTACTGGGGTGCGAGAAGCCTGTCCCCTTTGTCTGTGTCTGTGTCTGCATTGTCCAATTGTGCGGAAAATGCAATGCGTAAATATATGTGTGTGCTCTTGGAAATCCTCTAGTGGCACAGGAAACCCTCAGATGAAAGATGAGCATGGTACTGGCTGAGAGCAGATCTCCAGCTGGCCCTCCCAGCATGCATTGATTGTGGGGATAAAGCCTGATTTATGGTTGCAAGGACATCTTCTCTCTGGACAGGAAAAAAAGAAGAAGAGAATACATTAAAAACCCTCCAGTGAAGTGTTTTCACATCTCCGCCACAGGAACATGACACTGGTGAAATTAAGGTCAGCAGCAACATCCCCCATTGGGTACCTATAGTATAGACATAATGTTAGCATTCACTCTACTCTACATTTCTCTATGGCATATAAGTCTCTGCTAATTTACTGAATGGTAATGGAAGAGGCGACAGCGTTGTGGAAGTATAGTGGAAGCACTATACAATTTTTTTCTCAGGACTGGTAGCAAGATGAGGTGAATGCTGTGGGTGCAAGAACCTTGATTGGCAGAGTAAAGTACCTTTATTTAAGGTCAGCGGGGGGGGGGGGGGGGGGGGGGGGGGCTTCTGATGGCGCATACGCACAGCTGTATCTTCCTGGTTGGAACACTGTGGTTAGGGTATGCTTTTAATCATCAGGGCTCCCCTTATTACATTGATGAGATTACATGGATCAATCGAGCTCATTACAAGTAATTGAAAATATAATCTATTTCAAGGAAAAAAAAATGATATTATGATAATACAAATCTAATAAAAGAAGAATAAAGGAGAATATATCATACGGTTTGCACTCACAACTGTATATTGACTCCATCGCTGGACATATGCCAGACAGTTCATTAAAACTAAAGTAATTATGTCAGGGAGGATTTAGTGTAGAAGAACATTCATTTCCATCAAAAAGGTTCGTTTATACCTGATGATTATTGTTGCTGTTTTGCAGTCAATAAACCAGGACAGGAGCATCCATCAATTCCGGTTGCCTCGGCTAGTAAGCCCCCAAGTAAAGGTCACCCCCACTAACGAGCCACTCACAGTGGGTAGGGACCAACACTGTACCAGCGTATTCCTTGGCAAATCAAGTAGAGGCTTAAGCAAAGGGGACAACCAGACACACAGCGCTAGCTGCAAAGCAAGCCACCTACGCTTGGTTGAATTTACAGATGATGACGACTTTCACCACAAGGTCTTTGCCCAAGGCGGTCCCACTGGTGTCACCTCTGCTTCCACTGTGCGTGACAGCAAATAAACCCTGTGAGAGGTGGCGTGCCACCGTGGGGAGGACATTAGTTGGCACGTTACACAACACCGTCATTACGTTTTTTCTCTTACTTGTTATTCCATGTGTGTGATAAAATGTTGATACATAACATGGCAGCTGTGGTTTTCAAAGGGTGACAGCTGAGACTTTTGCGTTAATCATTTTTGTTGTGGGTTTTATGATAATGTAATTATTGAATTGAACATTTGTGCATATGTAAGTCTGCTCTCTTGTAGATATTGCTAAATGGGGAGACCATGGCGCAGTGATAGCAATGTCAGCCTATGGAACACTTGGGCCTATATGCCCATAAGGCCCTGGATTGGAGCCTCACCCGCTTCTCAGTCCCACTTTCTATTTCTCCCCCAAGATCCTCTCTCAGTTCCTGTCTTGTTCTTCCTATCTAAATGAATGCCAGAATAAAGGTGACAAAATATATGAGTTAATCTGGAGTCAATAGGACCCATTTGTGCTTTATTTCCAGTGGAAGACAAACAAAAGCATAACTACTGAGTTTATACCAATAAATTATACTAACTAAACTATTTAAACAAACACCTATCAGGACAAAAAAGTTGATGCTTGTGAATCTATTTATGTCATATCCAAAGTCTCTACAGTACCATATACAGTACCAAAGTCAGGACAGTGCCCTCAAAAGTGAAAATTCCATCATATATACTTACTCTCATATCTTTCTGTGCATGAGGAACTGGGGTCAGTGTCAGGACACGGCATCAGTCTCTGTCAGGTGCAAATGGGATGGACCGGCTTCGCTGTGTGTGCATCTTAATCAGTTTGAGCCTACACACACGGGTCACGTCAGCAGAGTGCAACGCTGCTGTGTCACGGAAGTGTCCCAGATGCAGCCCTGCCACCGAGGCTTGGCACAGGGCCCACTTCTGCCAGTGTGCCGTGCTCTGAATTTAAGAGCACAATATTGTATAGAAAAAAAATGCTCTGTTTGTGGTCAAATGAGGACATAAATATATGAGAGGGTTTTTTTTGTTACATCCAGAGAGATGGGGAAAGTTTTAACGTGTGGGATAAGATACAGATATCCATGTCCATCAAATTAGGCTGGAATAGGTCTATTTGTGATTAGAATGAACTGATGAAATGAAGCATGGGATTCATATAATATAGGTAATTGTTTGTAAGTCACTGAGTGGGTGAACTAGTATCAACCTCCTGAAGGGTAAATGTTCATGGCTTTCTTGATACAATGTGAGACAAAGGGAAGGAAAACACCTTAACATTAGCCATGACATAAGTGGAACTTAGAAAATGAACAACCCAATGAAAAAAAAAGGAAATTTAAAAAATCAGCCCAAGTAAATACAAAACATCACCACTATTCCAACATTAATACTTTGCATTGTCCTTAGAACACTTTTGAACCACTTTCAACAATGTGACACATTTAGAAAAATATACTTGCTGTGCTTCAAGATTTCCTTGGGTCCCTCTCTACCCCTCATGTTCCTACTCACCCACCGATCCGGTCGGCGCAGTTTGGTGCAATGTTAAACTCTACAATATCTCTCACAAAGCATTATAACCAGTCAATGAATCGATAGTGATTTTGATTAAGCAAAGCTAATTGAACCCATTCTTTAACGAGGAAATACTATTCAGGCTTGCCTCCAATGAAAATGTATGAACTGGGCTTAGCTATCATCAGGGGAGAATGTGAGATTCAAAAGAAAATGAGCTTCATGGAGAACCACTCTCACTGGGTGAATGGGATACTTGTGCCAGCGGTAGAAGCTATGCAGCTATGATGTACATGCATCATAAAGGTAGTGTGTGTGTGTAGCAGTCAGCAAGAACAAATATGGCAAATTTACATTCTTATTTCTGTCCCTTCCTCTGCTTTGTACGCCTTTGGATGTATTGATAAAATATAAATTATAAATAATAAAAAATAATCACAGAGTGTGAAAAAGAAGAGATAAAAAAATTGTTAGTTTTTTGTGCACCTAATGCACCATACCCTACTGTATGTTATTATAACATCTATACCAACACATTTCTGTAAAGAAACATAAATCACATATCTATTGTAATTTCAAATTCCAATTCTCCTCTCAGCTTTGTGAAATCAATAACCCACATGGCTGCTTTGGAAATGATTTCTCTGAAATTTACTTCTGTAAGATATAACTGGAAGTAGGACTTTTATTTTGACAGTGGCAGCTATTGCAGCCATATTGAAAACCATCTGTAGCTTCTCCTTTTCTCATCCATAATAATAATTAAAAAAAACATTTTAATACTGCGAGTGTAGGTATGGAATCTGTATGTTTTGGGTGAACTGTAACTTTAAGACCAATAACTTGCTTCATGACCGTTTCCCACGTTTCCAGCCATACTCGCCGTGGGCCGCAGGCCAGAATCTGTTCACTCCTAGCAAATGAAACTGCTCCAGGTGGTGCTTAACAGCTTAACGATGCATGCTGCTGAAGGACAGGTGTAGGGCTAAAAAAAAAAAATGAATCAGGAGGAACAGAGAGGGGGTGGCGGTAAGTATGTTGAGATATTATCAGTGATTCTTATCAGTACTCTTTCAAAGTGACTTGACTGCAACTTCACTTAAATGCTCACTCCTCTCTCTCTAAACTTGCTAATTATTTGATAGATTTATTTATTTATTTTCACCACCACATTGCAGAAATTGGTATTGATTGAAGCTGAATCCTCCCCTCTTCCGCCTTACTCAGTTGGGGTCTCTCTCTCCCCCCTACCTGTTACTGAGCCCATGTCCTGTCAATTACGCTCTGATTAGGATAACTGGCTTACTCTGATTAGCCATGCTACACCGTTTGAGGCATGATAAACAAGGCTGATGAAATATTCATCAGTGTCACAAGGGGTATTAATGGGTCTTGACAAAAACCAGGGGGAGGTTAGCTTGTGATTGTTTTCCTGCCTTAGAATCAAAATGGCACTCAGAGGAGGAGAGGATGACAGTGGAAAAAGGAGTTCATTGACAATACTGGCACATTTGTTTTAGCATGAAGGAAAGTAATTGCTTGTGAGACGGAGCCACAAATGTGGAGTCTTATCATTGATTGCAGCTTACAGCTGATCCCTGTTATTTTTGTTGTTCTGTTGACTGCCAGAGATTATTGTTGCAAATATCTCAGAAATTCCTGTGAGGTATACAACTAAACCCCTAGGCCTTCCAAAAGATCCTCGTCTGGACCACAAAACAATTGTGGCTGAATTCGAATAATTCATAACCAATTGCACGTAACTTTATTTCATACTTTTAAAAGCACATCAGACATAAGAGAGCAATAACAGTCATTTATTTCTGTTGAAATTGAATTGCTACTATAATCTATGTTAATAGAAATATTCAAATGAAGTCAATTTAATGCAAAGAACAGAGGCACAGGAGAGCCTATTTTTAGAGTGGGTTTTATAATGGCCATTTGAATGTTAAACAGTAGCGAGACCTCACCTTCAGCCTAAAGAATAATGCTTAGCTGACAGGGTGCTTTGGATGTTACAGGAGACAAAATGATTAAAGTGATTAAAAAAGCTTGGAAACATTTGCAACAGGTCTGAATCGAATTTTTACAGCTGTAATTTTCCATGCAGGTACTACTAATGATGGAACTAATTAGAGAATCAAGCAGTGAGTCCAACAGACACAAGGATAAATGTAAATTTTTTTGACATTGCAAAAACCTTCATTATGATGCCAGGCACCAGACTTCAGCACTTTTTTTCCTGCACCCCAAGAAGCTTAGGAGAGCGGCAATTGCAGGCTTCCCATTCTGTAACTGAATTAAGAAGTGATCCACATTGGAGAAATGTTAATTATGTCCTATCAAACCAGCTGTGTCAGCAGAAGTCCTTGGTCCTCACAGAGCCTCTGCATCTCATTAGAGACACACTGTGTGAAGGGCTCCAGTCTGAGGACAGAGGGAGGGAGGCATCACAAGAGCATGCCTGTCTTTGGCCCGTGCAAAAAAAAAATCCAGAAATTAAAAATGCGGCCAAGATGGTGAGTCAGAGAAAAAAAATGAAAGAAAGAAGGAAAGATGAAGAAAGAAAGAAAAGAATGCTGGAGAGAAGGAAGGAAAAAATAAAGAAAGACCTAAGGAAAGGAGAGCCACTGTCATGCTTTAGATTAGTGTAAAGGCCTCCTGTCCCGGTAGAGAGGGAAGGAAGCATCACAAGAGTGCATCAGTCTTTGGCCCGTGCAAAAATAAAAGGTGCAATTTGGATCCTGAGATTAAAAGATGGTGAGTCAGAGGAAAAAAAGAAAGAGAGCAAGGAAGAAGGAAAAAAAGAAAGAAAGGGAAAGAATCAGAGACAAAAGAAATGAAGAAAGCAACTGATTTGAAATAAATGCCCTGGACTCCATGTAGTGCAAGTTAATAGAACACCACCAAACCAGAGCCTGTGCACAATCATAGTGCATGCTTCCAGTGTGTTGCAAATTGCATCAGAATAAAGCGTCTGCTAAATGACTAAACGTCAGATGAACGGCAAATGGCAAATGAACACTATGAACTCATGAAGAGACCATAAATCACTCGCACGCCGAAGAAGGGGCATGTACAAAGAGTCAAACCCTTTTGTCTTATTTGACGCTAATGCGTTCCAGGGCCCACTCTATAATTTGTCTACATTTAAGCTAATATAAAGATTAATTGCTCATTAGCGCGCACCACACATAGCAGGGAAGCGGTTCACGAAGTGCGGGTCGGGGGGCCAAGGGAAAAGGTGAGAGCAGAAGTACGCCAGCCGAGAGTAAATTATAATTCCGCTACGCGGAGAATTTCAGATTGCCGTTGTAATGTTTTCCCAAAATTTTATGATCAAGCTGGTGTTCTGTCGCTTAGTGAGCGGTCGGCAACCGGTACACACCATTTATATCAGAGGTAGCCATGCATGTCGAGGAAAGGCAAGGTATGATAATTAAACTTATGTCCATTTAATTGGTTTTGGGCAGCGAACTGGAACGCCGTCATGGCTGAAAAGAGGTACATGGTCCAGCAATCATTTAGTTATGGTGTGCACCAAATAAAGCTGTTTTAAGCACTGCTCTGGAAAATAACATGGGGCCTAGTCCTGGCTACTCAAGGTATTTGTACAGCAGGAGCTCCTTGTGTGTGTGTGAATCTACTTTCAATTATTTCCTTATCAAATGAGGCCCAGAGCACTGGGTGTCCATAACCTGAAATTATTCAGGAATCAGAATTCAACTGGGGAAAAACACGCGGAATCAGGCACTTCTAGGTTAAGCACAGGGGTTATCAATCTAATGTAGGTCTTCTGGCTCCGGAGGGAGCAGGAACAAACTGAATTTGAACTCTGGCCTAAAGTGAGGGGATGTTGTCTTTTTTAGATGTTCACAGTCATCTTTAAGCTTTCAAGCTTTCTCGGCTCCCCATTTTAATTATCTGTCAAGGCCCTCAAGGCCGGTCTTTTCAAAAATATTTCAAGATGAAATTTCTCATTCCGCAATACTGTTGTCACCTTGTTTACTCTGTTCAGGGTTTTGACCTTGCCTCACAACGCCTCTGACTAGCTGTGCAAACAGTTTCACCTTGCCCGTGTACTCGTTATGGAGTCATTGATATATTGACTGTTGTATTGACAGATTAGGTTCTCCTCAAGCTTTCTCACATCAGGACCCCCTCTGCTCCACTGCAGAAAGAGAATGTGTGTATGCCATGTCAAGGCAGTTCATGGTATAGGAATAGGAAACTAAAGCTATGATCAGTCATGGATGCATATTGTAACACTCCACATAGAATGAGCCACTCAAGCAGAAATGTGAAAGACAAGAAAATATCAGATTTTCGCAAAAGATGGAGAAGAGTTGAATAGAAGCAACATGAGGATAAAGGTATGTAACATTAGATACATATTGTTTGTAGAAGGTTGGGTGTCAGCGATATTCAGTGAAAAATCTCACAGGGCACCATAACGTGCTGTGATATACTGTGCTTAAGCTAATCACAATGCATGGATCAGTTCAGGATGACACCAGGGCGCCAGAGACGTTCCAGCATATTACAAAACACAGACTTCAGTGGGGTTTTATTGATGAACCAAGAATATATGATTCGCCTCTGAGACTATGCTCAAGTGTCTTACTGTGCCCAACGTCAAGAAAAGCTACTAACAAACTAACCTTTTAAAAATTATTATTGTTTTCTTTTTCACTGATTTCAGAAAGGGCTTTCAGTAGAGTCCAGTAATGAGTAAATGGGTCAATATAGGTTATATTCTAGTTGTTGAATGGAATTGAATTATCCTTCAATTTTGAGTCATTGAGTCGTCAATTCAATGAGTTGAATTATTATTCAAGCTTGGGTCAAAATTTGATAAATGACTATAGCCCTACTGACACAACAATATGAAAGGTAATAGATTCATTTCATTGAGAGTTCATAGTTGTCAGTTATGCATTGTTTACTGGTGATTTATAGGCACAATGTAAAGCTTCTGTTGCACTATGATTGTGAAAATGGTAGTCTGAAAGCATGTTTCTGAATTAAAATTTCTATTCATCACATTTATTACCTGTTTCAGGAGGCCTGTTATTGCATTCGTTTAGCCTTTTTTTGTGGAAAATGTTAACCCACGTATTTATAACACCTGAAACTGAAAAATGACACATAGAATACTCAGATTCATCCTTATAGCTGCTGTACGTGCGTATAGCTGCTGTACGTGCATACTGACTGTTTCTGAGATAAGCCATTATAAAGCGAAACATTCAAATCCAATCACATCCCCGTCCCAAAACAACCAGACTACACTTCTAACGACACCATTAAATTAACATTATTTCCTGCAAGGGATTTAAATATCCACCATGACAGATAATAAAGAATTTCCCCTGGACTGCTTTTGGTGGTGAGTTGACATTCCCGTTCCAAACTGGAACTTTTAGAATATTTGCTGTGTTCTAATGTGAATTGAACGCTGCCCCCATGGGGCGTTCCATCTGCACACAGTGATGCTAATTGTGCAGACCTGGTTTTGTAATGGCCTTTCCTTGTAGTTGCCGGAAGGGAAAGGAGGAAGCAGTGGAAATGGAAAAATAGAAAACAGCTGCCACATCAGTAAGCCCCATGCCTATAAAACTAAACGTTTTCCCTTTCCCTACCAGCAACAATAACAATATTACCTTAACAAACGTATTACAACACATGAATAAAGTGAATATTTGTCACATCACAAGGAAATATCCTTCATGAATGAAGTGTCAGGTCTTCACTCATGTACCAGTAAGGAAGGTTGTGTGCATCAACAGCATTTCTTTCCGTCCCTCATTTCCTTAGAGTAGAGCTTAATGTGGTGACTTCTGTCTAAGTGTCTTTTTGTCTTTTCCAGTGTTTATTTTTTTTTTTGGTGTTTGGTTAAATAGCCATTTGGTGTCAGTGACTTAAAAGGCATTAAAGCATTAGCACTGAGTTAATATGATGGGTATCACAGGAGAAAACCAAAGCATACAGCCAGAACAAACACTATCAGCCAATAAACAATGAGGATGAGCCAGAGAAGAGGCGTTTCACCCTATCAGATCATCAGACGTGACGAATTATGCGGCCTCCAAAACGATGGGAGAGTGGCAGTGGAGCTTAGTGCCAGTGACATGAGATTAATTACCCCCAGCTAATTACAGTCCCCCCTCTCCGAGCTGAACACCAAATTCAACTTCCTCTCCCCTCCATCCATTCCAGTCCGCTCACCTCAATAGCAAATCGTTTTGAGAGAAATTACGTTTCACTTTGACATCTGGTGAAATGTTATATATGACATGACATGATTTGATCAAGCCTGCTGTAGACGAGGTGACTAGGTAACTAAACTTTTAAATGTGTCACGACACTAATCAGGGTGTGAACATATTACCTGTAATTAAATACAGACCACATCAAAATAAGAGGACGTTGTGACATGAGTTAGATTACTCAGCGTACGATGTTCACTGGACAACAACAGGGAACGTTGCAAACTTCCTCCATTAAATCAACCAGCACATATATGTACTGTATATGTATATGAAATGTTAACAAGAGGATGTGACAGCAATGCAACTGTAATATATAATGTATGTTATATATTTATTGCTACACATAATTTGCACTATTTTTTTTTTAAACATAAAAACACAATGAGACAATTATCTACAGACATGTACGAGAACAACAACAACAACAAACAGTTGACAGGGCACAAAAAGGGATGGGGGAAGGCTGCAAGGATGACACCTTAAGACAGCAGATATTACATAGACATGACATTAAGCAGAAATAAGTTAGTTACTATGAAACATGAAACAGAAGAGCCTACGAATACCCCAGCAGAGAAGCTGCGCGCTCCATGCTCAGCAAGTCCTTATAGTCCCTCAGCCATGATTCCTTAGTGAAGCAAGCTGGTTTGCGTTCCTTCCAATACATAATTTGCACTATTAATGTTTGCATAAGATTGCACAGTAATCACACAGTTAAGACTTCAGAGCTTCATAAAAATGCTACAAGACAGAAAAATCACATTTCTCACAATCAGATAGCTAACACACTAAAAAATCTGTCCAGTAACAAAAAAACAAGCTACGCCAATGGTGTCAACAGCTTTCCGAGCTTTTTCCTCTTTTGGCTTTTCTTGTGCTTTTCCCTCTCTGATAGCAGTTTCACCCTTAGTATAATCACAGCCAACAGAAAATGCACCATAAGCTGTTGGGACTGACGAGTGGCTTTGAAATACCTTGGCACCATAACAAAATGTCATCATAAATCATAACTTCTCAATCAGGCCTTCTATGCAAGCTCTATGATTAATTCTTCTCGCAGTAAGGAAACATGGAAACAGAACCTATCCTGTGCAGGTGGAGAGGCAATCGAAGTATTGATGCCAATCGATGAACAGACTTTTTGCACTTTCTTCCACCTTTTTATTTCGTGTATTGCATCTCGCAGTTGATTTAAGCAACAACTTTGTAATTGCAAGTTAATGATTGGTTATTAACTGATTAAATGACTGCCAAGGAATCCTCATACACACCATTTGTTGCTCAACAAACCAGTCAAATTACTGGAAAGAAAAAAAACAGTCAATTTAGGGCCAGCTTGGAGGACCTGCAGAGGCAAGAGTTGGGAGAGGGAATCAATAAGAGAGTTAAGGTGAAGCACTTACCCAAGGATATAATATTGCCTATTCAACTGAGCAGCAGATAAATAAGAAACATGTAGGTGTAGTGGGCTTAGTTGGATTAACTTGTACAGCAAAGTCCAAGAAAACACTGAGGTGGTGTTTCCTGTTCTAGTTTCCAGTGGGTGCTGTGCACAATGGGGGGCAATAAAACATAAGATTAATGTGCACCTTCCTCGTACCGTAGCTTTTGTGCTAAATGAATAAATGTGGGAGATTCCTCCTAACTCATCTTAACACCCACTGCCTGTGCCGTGTTTTTGTAGATGAATCTTTTAGTGAGCCTCACACTCACTTCTGCAGCTTGTGCATTTTAAATGGGGATTGGAAGAGCTCTACTCTCCGCCTCGGCCTCCTACGTACAGCAGGCCTATCACTCCGCCGCAACCTTTGGCCATTTGCAACCGTAAGTAAATGAACACAAACAGCGGCTTACAGGATTACCTACGTTTAAGAAGACGTAACAAATTTCTGAAATCGGAGTGAAAATCCCTTAATGCTCAGCTGAAATGCTGTGCTGTAACCTGTCATTCTGGCTCCATTACAGTACAGTGAAATTACCAGAATCATCAGACTTCAGACATATAACAAGCCATATGCTTACAGTGAAATTGAATCAAGACATTTAGACACTAAATGACAACCTGTTTTTTTTTTTTTTGTGGCAATGAATCGCTGTATTAATATGGCCCATTAGTCTTTAAAGGTCCACTTGGGCACTTTAACATAACTTGCTCCTTCCTGTTAAACAGGGATGCAGAAAAATGCCCGGCTGCATCGTATCTCCTCATTCTTAGCAATTCTCATTCCACTCATGCTCACTTTGCCTGTGAGTGCCTACCAAAAGAGCTGCACCCTGTGCCTGGAATATTTTAAGTCACTCTATTAAAGTGCTCCTCTCTGAACAGGCTGCATCTGACTGGGCATACATTAAGTAAACCTGTGACCGAAGGGTGGTGGGAACACATTTTACTGCACCCTGATAAATGGCTAAGAAAAAAAAACAGATCTGTTTTTAAGATTTTTTTCTTTCTTCTGAAAAAACAACACAGCTGTCTTTGAGTGTGATAGACATTTGATGCGAGAGAGAGAGAGAAGTAAGCTGACCTTAATTCCAGTAGCTGATGCATTGGTTTAACAACCAGGGAGGGCAGGGAATGACGGATTCCTATTGACCACCTGGCAATCATTCCCAAGTCCGGGGACGGCAAACAAGCCAAACTGATGGTGTCAGTCACTTTAAAGAAAAAAGGAAGACACAAATTGTTTTTTAAACTTTGTTCCTCCTGAGATTCTTTTCGGTGACAACACTCCCTCATGACAACAGGTACAGTCTACTGAACCTGCACCAGCATGGCGATGAAGAGCAGCTTTATGTTTTCTTGCCATCATATTGACAGCTGAGCTAGCATGAGCACTTTTCCATCAGTCCATTAATATAAGCACTGTTTATTCTTCATGCGGTGTGCAAACCGAGAAACAGAGGTCACCCATGTTAACACTGACATAATGTACAAATGTAGACTTAACAAAAACAAATAACAAATCAGGAAATGTATTATACAGCTTGATATAAGACGCCAGCACAAATTAACTTTGCATCAGACCACATCATAACATGACTGGATGCCACTTTTTAAGAGCCCAGTATCCGTAATGCATTATAGAGCTATTCATGAAGTATTATAATGCATTGATATTGTTTGGTATAGGCAATAACCTTATGCAAATATTATGGAAATACATTATGGATCCCAGGGCTATAGAAAAACTTTTCAAAAGAGTTAGAAATTAAATCTTCAGATGGGTCAGATGTAAATTTTCTGTTTCCTTGCAAAATGATAATTGTTTATCTGAAATGTTTAGAAGCATGTAAATAAGGACTTCACCGCTGGAAGCCAAGGTATTAAAGCATTTCCATAGAACCACTTTAATGATGATGATGCTTTTGTATGAAAGTTCGTAACTTTGTAGTACTGTGCAGTACAGGACTGTATTTGTCACGTCTTGCATGCTGTTAGCATCCTAAACCCTAATTAACGGCTAACCAACCCAGGCAAGGGGCTTGGGGAGTGTGTGGGTTCAAATCTGAGACATGCCTTCTAAGTTCACTTCTCAGCCCTTACCTAACTTACCTCTCCTGTGAAGCCCCCCAAATGGATCTAAAGAATATAGAGAAGTGTGAAAATAATGAAAAAAAAAGAAAACCCTGAGGCTGCGACTCCACTGCCGCACAGGCTGGCCTGTGAAAAGAACATCTGAAGACTAGGCTGAGAGTCCTTGGAGGCACTGCACCTCTGCTCTGTAACCCTCCGCCCCGTTCCCCCCACCCTGCCCCGCCCCCGCTCGGCCCACCACTGGTAGCAGCGGTTAAATACTTCATTGGCTGCATCTCGGAAGGCAACCTGCAGGCTTTGATGTAAATGAGGCCGAGTCGAGGCAGGCAGTTCTTAAGGCATGCTGAAGTGTCTCCTGTTTCTCATTTAATAATGAGGTGGGGAGAGAGAGGGGGAGAGAGAGAGAGAGAGAGAGAGAGAGAGAGCGCGCGAGAGAGAGTGAAGAGAGCCGGGGTAAAAAGGTGACACTTTGGAAGCCTGTTAGCATCATTAGCGACTTACAGTGTGCCACAGAGATCCGTAAACAAATGCACTTCGTTTGTATCAACAGTGGAGACAATTTTCCTAGTTTGGGGACAGAAAAAATAAATGAAATTTGTGTAGGTGGAGAGGGTAATGTTATTTAACAATGTATGGTATTATTAATAATAAGTGATATTTATTATGTACTGTTTAAGGTGTAACATATTTTTAAGGTAAAGTTCACAGGCTTTTTCTAAAACAAAGTGACTGCATATCAACCATTACAAAGCACATTGTTTGTCAATATTAGTAGAAGAATATTAGTAGGTGACATCTTCAGAACACACTTTAAACACCTTAGATAGTGACCCTGTGTAGGGAAGGGAGACACACCATCAACCCCTGGCATGTGAGAATGCACCTTTTTAAATACTGAATGTGTATGACTATAGCCTGTATATTGGCTGAAAACTCAGGGCATTAAATCTTAATCTTAACACTTCCTCATGTATTCTAATTCTAATTGCTAACAAGGGGATGAGTTCTCTCTCCTGTCAACATCCATCAATCATCCATCAAGGCTCTTTAATGTTACACATGGCCAGTCTTACTTACCTACCCTACTAGTTCCATTTCCCTCATTAAAGGAAGTGGACCATTTGTTGCAACTGCTGTAGGTAATATCCTCAATACGGAAGAAATTGGTATACATAAGTGGATCATTACATGAGTCGATACGCTACACTGTGAGTTACAAAATGGGGTGATGCCTTCAAATCATATGCAGTCCCAGCAACAACATTTAAACAATTTGCAGAATTGTATTACAAGCTGAGTTACCATTAATGGCTGATTTAAAGGTTGATTTACCAACAGGGCTCCTGAACCCCGATGAAACATTTAATCTAGACAAATTGATAGAGTGATTAGATTGAAGTCCTAACACCACGCTTGTTTCCCAAGATAGGAGCTTGTGATGTGGCAGTTAATGAGCCATGTTTCTTTCAGTTCCTTGTTAAATCGAGATGTGGGTCTGTTCTTTCACAAGATAAAATACAATTCTTTAGTCAATGCCCTTTTTTCAAACTTTTTCATACTTTCTTGGCTTTAACTCCATACCTTTCCACAGGTGCAATACATTAGTGTGTCAGATAGTATAATCATTTTCATCATTGATAAATGGTCCAAGTCAGGGGCCCGTGATTTATGGAAGAATCAGAACTGTTCAAAAGGCTGCCTCTACCAGCGGCATCCAGCTGTGCACCCCGTTGCGCAGGCCACTCACGCGACTTGGGGACCACAGAGAGGTCACCCAATCGGGTATTCCCAGAGTTCCGTGGGGGCACATGCACAAGGGAAAACTACTGACAGTGTCTAGCCCCAAGCCTTTTTTAAGGTTCCCCTATATAAGTCCGACCCACCTATAGCCAGTTGTTGGTCAAGCAAAGCTGGAGAGGAGTGTCACCATCCAGGAGTTCATCGGACGATTCAAAGATCAGAACCATTCACATTCGTTTTAGCCGTGCGTCGTTAAGAATGTGAGTGTTTGTATATATGTGTGATTTAGTATGACAGTATCAGTGTAGATAGTATCTGTTAGTTCCTGTTATCATTATCATCTGTAGCATTCGTATTTCACTCTGTTACTGCTATTTCAACGAGTTACTGTTGGTAACGATTCATTCTATCCCTTACACGGATCATTATATTCACGGTTCAACAGTCATTTCATGTCCATCCTGCCATTCAAGGCTTGAGAGTGTGTACACAGTAGTTACATCCGTCATCATTGGGACTTTCATTGACATCCTTTCTGTCCGGACAATCTGTGGCGATTGGCACCTATTAACTCAACCTTCATACAGATCCTTTTGGGATTCATTCAGTCAAATACCCACCTATTTTATAAGAACAAAACATACTTCAGTAAAGATTTAAATGTAGCATTAGCACAAGATCCTCTGTTCACAAAACTGACTATAACCAGCGGGATTGATGCTAGCTTTTTATTCAACAGTGACCCCTGCGATTGCAGATCCATGAACCATATTCCATTATAAGACACTGTGCTACTATCCTCACACATCCATCCTGATTTCCGTATCAAGGCTGTTGATCTTAAAAAGGGATTGATACCAACACAGAATGCAATCCCGGTGTGGGCAGCTTTAAGTCAAGGTCTCAGACTTAACATTGCATTGTAAATGACATGAGAGGCACTCCTGCCTCGCCGTAATGTTTGTGTCCGGTGAGGAGGTGAGGACCTGCAACGCTCGCTCACATTTACAGCCACAGTCAACC